>NC_034177.2:39914172-40251672 GCF_002021735.2 Oncorhynchus kisutch
CACTCTGTTCATAACAGATTATAGTTTGGGGGACAGAAAACTGTATTGAGATCAAATGTTTCAATGATGAGAACATTTGCAGAATGTCGGCCAAAATCCATCTTGTTCCATCTTCTTCCACCGGCCGGTGCGCTTCCTCTCACTACCATATTTGTTAGGGAATGCCTACCATATTTGTTAGGGAATGCCTACCATATTTGTTAGGGAATGCCTACCATATTTGATAGTGAGTGGAAACGGTAAGCGGATGCTTCACATTTATACATCCGGGAAATATCTGTCTCAGTGTTCTATCTGAACTGATGTTTTATTTTTTTCCTGTTGAGATCATCTTTGCTATTATTTATGTATTATGGTTTTTTCGTAACATATCCTAAATTAACAAGACATCTCAAAGCATTACTACCCCAGCACTGCCCCAACACAACCCCAGCACTTCCTAGGAAGTGTAGACTCTTCCCTACAGTTCGAATTGTCATGAAATAGTCTGCGCAGCAAACTGTCTAACATCTGAATGTGACGTTCAGCTGTGCTATTGCATTACATTGGATATTTTCTCCATGTGGTAGCAGTAGGTAAGTGTAAGTTCCTGACATGAACTGGTTCAACTGACAGTTCATCAGAGAGAGAGAGAGAGCGAGCGAGAGAGACGAAGAGACAGTGAGACAGAGAAGCAGTGGAACGGGACAACTCGTGTCAGTCTTGCTGATTGATGTCGGTCTCAACTGCAGTCCAAACAGCAGGAGACTCAGACTCTCTGTTGGAGATGCAGCATGTCTCTACTGGTCCATCTATAGGCATCTCTTTAAAAGAACCATCAACAACCGTGTAAGTTGTCTAAAAAGTGTCTACAAAGTCTAATAAGACAATGTCTGGCTTTAAGTTTCAGCCTTCTGGCAATGCAGACAGGGTGTTAGTTATAGTATGTAACTCCTACAGCTTTGTGAATTTAACATCCATTTTGTAACAATACTCATATTACTATCTGCAATTCTGATTATGTAGTACTTTCTCTCAGTACTGGTTGAGGAAGTTTTTTTGTAGGTGTGTGTGTGCGTGCAAATGTTGGGAAATATTTCGGAGCTTATAGTCCTTTCTTTACTTTTCTATTTTGTCTTGAATCAATCCCCGGAGTATAACAATACCTATTTCTCTGTGTATAATTGGACTGGATGACAGGCACATCTGAACTCAACAGATGAAAGCCTCTCCTGACAATAGAGTGTCTGGCCTGTGTCATGACTTGAATGACTAGGAGATTGCAACGCTGATACATACACACACTCACTGGCTCACACGCACACTGACAGACACACTAATGGGCACACAAACACACACAAAGACACACACACACACCTGAACAATGATATGTTCAGAGACGTACACAAAAATCCTCAACCATGGCCATACAGTTCCTACAGAAAGTATTCACACCCGTAGACTTTTCCCACATTTTGTTGTGTTGCACCCTGAATTTAAAAATCATTTAATTTACATTTTGTGCCACTGATCTACACACAATACCCCACAATGTCAAAGTGTAATTTCGTTTTTAGACATTTTTTACAAGTGAATAAAACATTTAAAGCTGAAATGTCTTTGGTCAATAAATATTCAACCCCTTTGTCATGGCAAGCCTAAATAAGTTCAGGAGTAAAAACGTGCTTAACAAGTCACATGGACTGTTGCAATAATAGTGGTTAACATGGTTTGTGAATGATTAAACCATCTCTGTATCCCACACATACAATTATCTGTCCACAAAGACCAGGGAGGTTTTCCAATGCCTTGTAAAGACGGGCACTTATTGCTTGATGGGTAAAATAAATACAAAAATAAGTTGACACTGAATATCCCTTTGAGCATGGTGAAGTTATTCATTACAGGCTGACTACACCGCTCTTGTCACGTGCACGAGCGTTGCAAAATACATTTAGAAATCTATGTTATTCAATTATTGCACCCACACTGCTCGCACGCACCAACGAGCATCTGCGTTGCCAAGGGCTAAAATAGAAGTCAGTTCTATTTCTGACGCAGATCGCGTTGCAAGTCCTGCCTCTCCCATCTCCTCATTGGTTTATAAGAAGCAGGTACCCACGTGTCATCTCCTCATTGGTTATGCCCATGTGGGTGACTGAAAGATGAACGAGGTCGGTGGCGGTAATGCACCTAATTTATGAAAGTTGCCAATCGCAATATAAAGTCCAGAGAATAAAAAGCCTGGAAGGAGGAGAGATGACTAGAAACGATTCGGTTCACCGTTTTATGTGTGGATTAGTTGTCGGAGTAGAGGACCTTGTGCATTTCAGGTAAAATAACAACTCAATGTTTATATCCCAGGACAAATTAGCTAGCAAGTGCAAGCAAAAAAAAATTGCCATAAAGGTTTAATGCTTTTCGACCTGTCCCCAAATTAATGTAATTGGTTCAGAGTTTGTTTAGATTTTTTTTTACCTGCGTGTTGTGATCGTGTTTGGTGTGGGGGGACAAAATCAATTCATGCACGGTGGCGCACACGCGCAGCCGGTATAGGTTCGGCTTTGGATGGTGTATCATTAGACCCAATCACTACAAAGATACAGGCGTCCTTCCTAACTCAGTTAATGGAGAGGAAGTAAACCGCTCAGGGATTTCACTATGAGGCCAATGGTGATTTTAAAACAGTTAGAGTTTAATGGCTGTGATAGGAGAAAACTGAGGATGGATCAACAACATAGTAGTTACTCCACAATACTAACCTAAATGACAGAGTGAAAAGAAGGAAGTCTGTGTAGAATAAATATACTCCAAAACCTGCATCCTGTTTGCCATAAGGCACTAATGTAATACTGTCATACCTTTTTGTCCTGAATACAAAGCGTTATGTTTGGGGCAAATCCAACAGATCACTGAGTATCACTCTTCATATTTTCAAGCATGATGGTGGCTGCATCATGTTATGGATATGCTCGTCATTGGCAAGGACTAGGGAATTTTCTTTGGAATAAAAATAAATGGAATAGAGCTAAGCACAGGCAAAATGAGAATACCTGGTTCAGTCTGCTTTCCAACAGACACATTTGGAGACAAAGTCACCTTTCAGCAGGACAATAACCTAAAACTCAAGGCCAAATATACACTGGAGTTGCTTACCAAGATTACATTAAATGTTCTTGAGGGGCCTAGTTACAGTTTTGACAAAAACCGTCTTCAAAATCTATGGCAAGACTTGATCACTTGCAAAACCCCAGACATTTGTCATAAAATTGTAGAATAATGCTTGCTCTGCATATTGTCAGTGCAGACTGTAAGTTTGAACAGTTGCCAGCATAACAAATTATTATTCACTTTTTCAGCAATTCTCGCTTCGATATTTATACATGGACACACACACAGGGACACACGCACACACGCACGCACGCACGCACGCACGCACGCACGCACGCACACACACACACACACACACACACACACACACACACACACACACACACACACACACACACACACACACACACACACACGCACACACACACACACACACAGACTGTGAACCAAAAGACTGGGAATCAATTTTCAAACAGCACTCAAGGGGGCATTAGTAAACAAAGCAACTGCAATCCCAACTTTCCAAACAGAAAAACGTTCCAAAAGCACAAAGTGTTTCTGCGTCATTGTATTTGATGTTTACTTTGTTGCCAGGGAAACCACCATTACCCAAACATCTCCACTTTGACAGACATTTACATTAAAAGCGTTGTCTCCCTCCCCTCTCACTCTATCTCTGTCTGTCTCTTTCTGTCTCCCATGTTGCTCTCTCTCCCTCTTTCAATCTCCCTCCCTCTCCCATCAGTCCAGTTCCTATCAAGCACCCTACCACTGAGTAAACATTTCAGGGAAATTGTGTAAACTTCCCAGACAAATGTTTTTATCTCCAGAAGAGAAGCCCATACATACATAAGAGGATAAATTCACTCTTTGAGTCAAATAAGATCAAAGTAAAAGCTCATTCTTATTCTACATGATTTTTTACGTATATTAAAATGGCAGTGACCACTATGTGGTACAGCACATGATTCAATACTGCTTCTAGTTTGAAAATTAAATCATTCTCAAAATACAATATTGATTTACCACTCTCCAGTTGGCTCCAGTTAAGTTTTGCAATGATGTCCCATGTGTGTCTGTGTAGAGGCATATACTGTATACATGGGAAAGACCAGTTTACATGGACAAATAAAATACACATTGTAGACATATAATAGCATCCATAGATCACGTTGACACGATGTCCAACGGTGATTGGTTTTCTGTTTGTCCTTTATACCCCCTTCGCATAGATCTGAAACAGCCTCTAGTAGAAACATGTACATGTATTTCCATACCAAGAGGGAATAATACCTCCAAGCCAGACAGGGATTTAGAAATAAATTCATTCAAGTGGAATCTTTCTGTTGCACATGTAAAATGAAACTACCGTGCACCGCAAACATTCTCATAAATAGTCAAGAAAATCCTCCCGTCTTCCATAATACTGTGCCTTGTCTTTCCAAAAGCAAATCCTTACACACAGTTAAATTATGAATAAATATGCAACTCCCTATTGGTAACATTAGTTGGCCATAACAAAGAGGACAGTGGATCTGATGTAATGATCTCCATCACAGCTGAGTGTGTTCATCACAGAACTCTTCCCCGACACATTGGTCAGTAACAGTAGGGGGTAGCTATGAGTGTGTCTGGACTGTAAGTGGCTTTCACAATGCAGGATAGTCTGTCAGATAGAGGCCCTTAGGGGGCCATCACCACACCATGCCTGGCTGCAGAAGGGCCTCTGTGTCAGTGTGTGTGCGTCTGTGCATATGTGCGTGTGCGTGCGTTTGTGTCTGTCTCTCAGTGTGTGTCTGTATGTGTATAAATCTCTCTCTATCGGCAGCGTGTGGAGATGGCTGTTAGGGGACTGGCTGGAGAGGAGAGCTGGCTCACAGGGCCCCAGATTGATGAAGTGATAGTGATGGATGGAGGCAATAAAGGCCTGGATGTCCTGTCTGTTGCCCGTGATGAGGCTGGTATGAATCACCCGTCTGGGGCTGCTACTCAACAGGAGGCTGCTCAATCCACAGCCTGGATCTTCCAGCCCAATAGTCTGTAAAGCCAAATGCACAGCACTTCTTAAGGGGATGCTTGGCCAAAGAAAACGTATAAAAATTAAGTATGACCAGCACACATGATTGCTCCACAACATACCTTTATTAAATACAATGTTTCGATCCAAGAGTGGTCTTCTTCAGGTGTGTCCTATTTCATTTCTACATGGATACTCCTTCCCTCCATCCCTTTAGCTGTTTATCCATCCTTTCATCCTTGCATCTATCCCTCCACCCCTTCAACATTCTATACCTCCGTCCCTCCACCCCTCCTTCCCACCACCCCTCCGTCCCACCAACCCTCCGTCCCTCCACCCCTCCTTCCCTCCACCCCTCCGTCCCTCCACCCCTCCTTCCCTCCACCCCTCCGTCCCACCACCACACGCAATCGTGACTTCCCATAACCATCCAGGCAGCATGCCAAAGTATATACATTCAACAAGATGACATTTAGTGTACATTTATTGACTATATTATATACTTTCACTGGATCTAAAGCATACCATTATGCAGACTATAATATGGTTGCCTGCATAATGGTAATTTAATTAGGCACTGTTTACCCTTCTTAGATTTGTGTTCAAACATCCCTTGTTAAGTGATTGCAACTTTGAAGGCAAAAACAACCCAATCAACTCAATCAAGCCAGTCCTCCTTGAGAGGGTCATTTGAAAACACAAGGCCATTTAAAAAAACAGTGTTTGTTTCGGCATAATCAGATAAAGGGGAACAACGTCAAATTTCAGAAATGTGTCTTGTGTATTTTGAAAACTACCAGTGACAGTGGCGTGTCGGTGACAGTGTTCCCTCGTGTGTGTGTGTGTTGTTGCATGCTGTTTCCCTCTAGCTTGGCGGAGATCTCAGAAAAGGTCCAATCGTAAACCTGTGATCCAAATGTATCATATAAATGTATATGTCGTATCTCACAATTGATTGAGCTTTTAGCTGGGACAGAGCGTGTCTTTCTTCCCATAGGTTTGCTGTATTCCACAAAGTTCTATCTAGCGCTGCATAACCATGTGACGTAGCTCTCCCTCTAGCTCTGCTTCGCTCTCCCTGAGTGAGAGAGGTGCGCACTTTGACAGACAGTCCAACACTAAGTCAGAGAGGTTTAGGCACTTTGTGGTAACTTAACAAGGAATGTCCACTCACGTTTCAATATTCATTTCCTTTACTTCCAAACGAAGAAATAAATGGTGTACAGCCATGTACAAATGGTACAATACAGGAGAGCGATATGCCAGCTCAACATGTGGTAGTATCATGTTGTACTACCCCGAATCTGGGTAATGACATCAGAGGAGGGTAAAGGTCAGGGTCAATACAAATGTCCACAATAGCAATGTTCATGTGAATAGTAATAATACTATACTGCAGTTAAGTACAACACAAAGTCAGTAGGAATTGTTTATAGTGTCCACACTATAACACACAGATACATTTCGGGAAATGTTCTGTTGTTCCCCTTTAATGATCTGAGATGATAATTGGTAGTTTGGTTGTTCCGGATGCCGTGCTGTGGTCTGTGAGGGTTCATTCGCGAGGCCACCCTATGTTAAAATAGACAGCATGAAGGGCTTTCAAAGTGCCACAATGCCTCGAGGCAAAGCAATTTATCACTGTTTGCATGAATATTCATCATCAAGCATCTTTTTCTACCATCAGGGTTGCATGGAAACGTGGGTGTATAACGTCTTCTTCCGCGGCGTGCTGTTGGAAGACACCGGAACCTAGCGACCCCTCATTACTGGCTGGTGTCTTCCCCACATAGTATAGCTGCCTCACGGGAGGAACATTCACTTTTCCCTTCACTAACATGGCAGAGGTCAGACTGACAAAGACGATTGTGGGTTCACTCTAAGTTCTGCCTAGTTGTGGGGTTGTGTGATTTTGCTTGGGCAATGTGTTCGTGCTCGATAATGGGCAAAAGGGCACAGACAGGCGACAAAGGAATCAAGGTTATTATATTAAACTGAAACAAAAAAACGAATCATGATTTTTTTTTTTGTAAAGTGCAATTTTTGACTCCAAAACTAATAAAAATAAAATAATAATCATCATTAATTATGCTCAGATTTAGTTTTTCTTCTAAACTTTGGGCCAAAATCAAATGGAGTTTTCAAGCTACTGAATCTGGCGGTAAATTATTGTGCGATGGCAATGTTTCAAATAGGCATGTGCATCACTATGACTAGCTAACAGGAAAATAATTGACTAGGCAGCTAACTTGATTCATACTAAAAGTTAAAAAGCATTGAATTGGTGTAAACATGGGCAAAAGAGTTTCCTTCTCCCATATTTTTTGCCTCTGCACTATTCCTTTTAAATCCAAGTCCCATTGAGATTGAATATATCATTTAAACCTAACCTAACCTATGACCTGATTTGAAGATTGATGTTCACCACCGCTCCCCATCTAACTTCACAGAGCTTAAGAAAATCTATGGGGAAGAATGGGAGAAAATCCCCAAATTCAGATGTGCAAAGCTGATACAGACATACCCAAGACGACTCAAAGCTGTAATCGCCGCCAAAGGTGTGTCTATAAACTTTTGCCTCTGGAGTGTGAATACGTATGTAAATGAGATATTGCTCCATTTCATTTTCATTATATTTAGCTAGCATGCAACATTAGCTTATGAATTTTTGAATTCTTGAGTAAACAACACATTTTGCAATGATCACAAGTTCATAACTTTTTCGATTATATATCTTCATATGTTTATCTCTTCTTCAACATGTTATTTGTGGGGGATGCTTGCTGATACAGACTTGAAATTCATTGACAGGATCAGATAAGTGTCTTTTACTGCGTCAGCTTCATGATTTGTGTTGCTTGAGGCGTCGCCTCAGTGGGTTCCTGGAGTAGCTGCGCCCTCTACTGGACACTTGGTGAACCTAGCCAGATGAGTCAATTTACACTTCGTTACATCTGATCAAATAATCATAGTAACATAGCTAATTGCCTTCAATAGCCTATACATATCAATGATTGAAGAAATGTATAATTAGTGTGTACGTTTTGAAAGAAATATTGAAAGAAATATTGAAGAAATATTGAATCAGTAGGCTACGAATTAGCAATAAAAAATCACCACTCAGTCTTTGTAAATTAACCTAAACTAGTTTTGAACTAAACTAGTGTGGAACACAAATCTACCAAATATAATTCCACCACAGCACAGGAGGTTGGTGGCACCTTAATTGGGGAGGAAGGTCTCATGGTAATGGGTGGAGCGGAATAGGTGGAATGGTATAAAATACATTAAACACATGGTTTCCATGTGCTTGAAACCATTCCATTTGCTCCGTTACAGCCATTATTATGAACTGTCCTCCCCTCATCAGCCCCCTGTGCACCACAGAGTTTAAAACACAAGCACAGCTACTTGATACCATATATTAAAAATAAAATTCCACCACTTTATAATGCTCTGTTAGCAATTAGCACGCACAGCCGAAGTCTAAATATACATGCTATTACGCATTTATTTGTGGTTACGATCATATTGGCTGGCCCTCGCTTCATACTCGTCGCCAAACCCACTGGCTCCAGGTCATCTACAAGACCCTGCTAGGTAAAGTCCCCCCTTACCTCAGCTCGCTGGTCACCATAGCAGCACCCACCTGTAGCACGCGCTCCAGCAGGTATATCTCTCTAGTCACCCCCAAAACCAATTCTTCCTTTGGCCGCCTCTCCTTCCAGTTCTCTGCTGCCAATAACTTGAACGAACTACAAAAATCTCTGAAACTGGAAACACTTATCTCCCTCACTAGCTTTAAGCACCAGCTGTCAGAGCAGCTCACAGATTATTGCACCTATACATAGCCCATCTATAATTTAGCCCAAACAACTACCTCTTTTCCTACTGTATTTATTTATTTATGTTGCTCCTTTGCACCCCATTATTTATATCTCTACCTTGCACATTCTTCCACTGCAAATCTACCATTTCAGTGTTTTACTTGCTATATTGTATTTACTTCGCCACCATGGCCTTTTTTTAAAATCTCACCTCATTTGCTCACATCGTATATAGACTTATTTTTCTACTGTATTATTGACTGTATGTTTGTTTTACTCCATGTGTAACTCTTGTGTCGTTGTATGTGTCGAACTGCTTTGCTTTATCTTGGCCAGGTCGCAATGGTAAATGAGAACTTGTTCTCAACTTGCCTACCTGGTTAAATAAAGGTGAAATCAAAATAAATAAATACATATTATAATGCTCACATGAATATAATTATGAATATATGTTCCTACCATTGTCACCAAACAGCTGCATTACACATTACATTACAGCTGCAACCAATCTGGTTGACGACACTAGCTAGCTAATCAAAACCATTATGATTTTTAGTTAGCATGCTAGTTACCCCGACTGCTACATCCAAAATAATTGTGTTTGCAACAATAACAGTCGAGTTTAATCTTAATGAATGTCTTAAACAACAGTCCAAAGCCTGTTAGAAATAAAATAATTTATTATGAAATGTACAGGCAAAATGCAAATCACTACGGAATCTGCTCAGATCTGGTTACTGGTTACACTCAGTTGAGCAGTGGCTCTCCCTGATGGAAATGTCCCTGCATCAGGCTCAACATCCACTTGAATGCTCCAAGTCGGACTGTATAGCGCACTAGGCGCAGGCCTATACTACTACAAAAAATAGTCTCCCACAAAAAGCCTTTGTGTTGTAAGTAAAGTTGAATTAAAATGAAGACAGTTTAAATAAATTATGCCCACTCGAATTTGCTTACTTTCAGCACCATGAGCTGTCCATTTCTGATTGTGCCCCGGCTGTCGCTTCAAGTTCAAGTTACTTGAATCTGGCTTATTGTGATGTCAATGTCCCACCCTGATCTGTTTCACCTGTCTTGGTGATTGTCTCCACCCACCTCCAGGTGTCTCCTGTTTTCCCCATTAGTTCCCAGTGTATTTATCCCTATGTTTCCTGTCTCTCTGTGAAAGTTCGTCTTGTTTTGCCAAGTCAACCAGCGTTTCTCCTAGTTCCTATTTTTCCCAGTCTCTGTTTTATCCTAGCCCTCCTGGTTTTGACCCTTGCCTGTCCTGATGCCGAATCCGCCTTCCTGACAACTCTGCCTGTCCTGACCTCGAGCCTGCCTATCCCCTTGTACTGTTTGGACTCGGACCTGTTCACTGAACCCCTGCCTGTCCTGTCCTCGAGCCTGCCTATCCTCTGGTACTGTTTGGACTCGGACCTGTTCACTGAACCCCTGCCTGTCCTGTCCTCGAGCCTGCCTATCCCCTTGTACTGTTTGGACTCGGACCTGTTCACTGAACCCCTGCCTGTCCTGACCTCGAGCCTGCCTATCCCCTGGTACTGTTTGGATTCTGACCTGGTTTATGAACTCTCGCCTCTCCCCGACCTGCCTTTTGCCTACCCCTTTTGGTGTAATAAATATCGGAGCACAACCATCTGCCTCCTGTATCTGCATTTGGGTCTCGCCTTGTGCCCTTATAGTCAATAACTCTGATAAATACATAATGGGAACAAAAAAACAAATATATATATTTAATTGAAATAACTTATAGCAGTAGCAAGCTATCATCTTCACACTCTCCTTCTCGAACTGAACATATGGGCTCCCCTGCGCCGATAACATGGATGTCAGCCCGCTGCACTTCTCTGATTCAGAGGGGCTGGGTTAAATGCGTAAGACACATTTTGGTTAAATGCATTTCGTTTGTGCGGATAATGTGGAATTTTTTGGACTATGCCTAATCAAAAATAATTTGCGGGAAGAAGCCTTTGACTCTCCTCCTGAGCTGCCACCGTAGGCCTACATAGCAAAGGCTTTGATCAGTAAGAGCAGAGCAGGCTCGGGGCTCAGGGTTGGAATATCCATTGCCGTGTGTAATGCATGGTTTTGTTTACACCATACCAGCAGCGCAAAAGACTCTGAAAGGAAAAACATTTTTACTTAGAAGGATACCTATAATCCTCTATTTTTCTCCGAGCATATAGGCTATGGATCCATTGATTGAGACCACACTAAATAGCCTATAGACGCACTTGATATTGCGCACCCAGCAGAGTATCAGAGCTGAGGTGCAGCATCAGGCACACATCGACATATAGCCCTAATAAGCAACTAATTTTAATTCTAGCAAATTAACAATTCAATTTTAATGTTGATCAAATTTTACACTCTTCCATTGACCTCCACTGGTCAACGCTGTATATTTGCACTGACAGAATTTGGGGCAGAGTCAGCACTGTCACTATACAACACAAATGTCTCCTAGCCTGCTTTCTGTCCCTAACACTAACACTAAAACTGAAACTAAATAATATAAACTAAATACAAATATTTTTATACAACTCATACTGATAAAAAAACTAACAAATCAGGTCTGAATACGAACAAAGTAAACTGAATTTGAAAAACTAAATAAAAAAACTGATAGAAATGAAAACTAATATAACACAAAACTATAATAACCTTGGAGGGGATGGAGGATTTGCCTGTCTGAGTTGAGAGGGTTTGGGTGGAACCAGACGAGGACTTGGGCTGTTATCAATTTGGGAACATTTGCCATTTCTCATCCCTCCCACCTCTCCCTCTACCCCAGCATGGGCCCAGAGAACCAGGGATTGGTGTCTGTTTGTCTTCTTTCAGTGCTTTATCAGACCTGCAGGCTTCTCAGTGCCGTCCCCAGATTACAGAGCGGGGGGGGGGGGCGTGACTGACAGGCCTCGGACTAAGCTGTCCCTAGGGGGGTGAAGGGGTGGGGGGATTTGTGAAGGCTGCTCAGACTCATACTTCTCTTACAATTTTCTCTCCGGCAGGTCTCCGACTTGTCTGGGAGAGAGAAAGCCCTTTCTGCATAATTTAACGGATCTCTTCCCTCTCAGTCTCAATCTGTCTTTCTCTGCTGCTTCATGGTGGGTGCTGTAGCCCAGGTTCAACAGCTTGAATGTTTTGTCACAAGATATTAAAACATTTTGTATTCCATGGTGACAATCTGAATACAGCTAAATTCCCATTTGAACATAATACTCTAATATTTTGTATCAAACAAGCCAGAGACAATTACAGGTGTGTAAAAACATGAGCAAGATGCACTTCAGCAAGATGACGGGATTCAGGACTGAGTCTGAGCATAATAAAATAGCGCTTACATCGTGGTCAATTATACAACAACGTTGGCTCCATCAAAAAATACATTTCAACCAGTTAGCCACACATTGTGTGATGCTATTCTAGACAAGACATCCACAGAGCAATATCCTTAATGTGTGTCTGTTGTCTCCGGCCTTGATCCCTCTGGAATTTAATCCATGACAAATGGGAAAATGTTACATGGCAGGGCCTTTCACAAAGTAGGACAAAACAAGCATGCATATCTTTTGTGAACAAAGCCTGAGAAGAGTGTCTGACACTCCACTGTAGCAGTGATATGGCTATTGCTGTAGACTAGATGGTGCTGGTGAGTACTGCAGCTGGAAGTCAGCCATAAGGAGCCTCCATCTGTCTGCTGGAGAAACCACCCAGCATGACAACAGAAAGTGTCAAAACACCCACGTTAACGGCTGCTTATAGGATTAAAGTCATGTCTTCATCAGGTGTCAAAGACTCGTCCATGGTCCCCAAAGTAGTCGTCTGACAAAGATCCAGCTAAAGTGGAAAAAATATCCAGTGAAATTGTATAGATATGAACTAAAGGCAACTGGAACAAAGACAGTACAGTATGAAGATAGGCAGAAACTGCTTCTCCAATAGAAGTCCCCAATCACGCTTGTAGGCGATGTCATGGCGACGATGGCTAGCTAAGCTCATGCGTAGAAACACGCCATTGGGTCAAACGTCTCCTTCAATATAAAATAGTTTTGGACGAAAACAATTATGTACAACAAAACGGGGTTGGAGTAATAACATGTTCAACTACTTAAGACATTGGCTGGAGTCTAGGTTATGCCTTTAGATTTTGAGAAAATTAACAAATAAGGAAGAATTCTTCACTTTACTCATTGACTTATTGACTTCTCAAAGCCCAAAACCCAGTCTGGTCTGTTTTGCAAGAGTTCCTGGAAGTCTCTCGGTATTGTGCCTCTGGGTTTAGAAACTCTGTGGCTGGAATTTCAGTTTACTCCTGAATTTAGTGAATTGATATTGAATTGACCCAAACCTGGTATGTGTTGGCTTCTCCATTCTATAGTTTTGACAAACATACAGATTAACCGTACATAACTGAAATTATTTCATCAAATTGGATTAACATACTGTTATATAGTTGGTGTCCTTATAGAATGTGCAATATGCAAATGACAGTCAGTCATTTGAGGGCTCTATTCACTGGTGACACTTTATGCTCTGACTGTGAGCCTGTCAGATACAGCAGTTAGGAAAACAGTGGCCCCTGCTGGCGAAACCCATGACATGACAGCAGCCTGGCAGAGCTACAAGACTCCAACCCTAAACAACTATTCATCTATTGTACAGTTAATCCACAGTCCCACACACATGCATCTTCATGTTATACATGTTTGCTAATATGTCAATCAAACTAATATACTGTATCCCAGCCAGCATGATAAACTAGCTGTCTGAGGGTTTTGTGTATACAGTGCTTCTATCCAAACCAGACTTGTGTTCATGAATAACGATAGAATAGCACACAACTCCACCAAGGAATGTGTGAGTGTATAGGACTTTTACTTGGACACAGATACAGTGCCTTCATAAAGTATTCACACCACTTGCCTTTTTCCACATTTTGTGTTACAGCCTGAATTAGATTTGTTTTGTCACTGGCCTACACACAATACCCCATGATGTCAATGTGGAATTATGTTTAGTTTATTTTTTCACTAATTAACTAAAAATGAAAGCTGAAATGTCTTGAGTCAATAAGTAGTCAACTCTTTTGTTATGGCAAGCCAAAATAAGTTTGCTCAAATAATAGTGTCAATTAGGTTAGTATTGTGGAGTAACAATGTTGTTGATCCATCCTCAGGTTTCTCCGATCACAGCCATTAAACTCTAACTATTTTAAAGTCACCTTTGGCCTCAGGGTGAAATCCCTGAGTCGTTCCTCACCGTCAACTGAGTTAGGAAGGAAGCCTGTGTCTTTGTAGTGACTTGGTGTATTGATACACCATCCAAAGTGTAATTAATAACTTCATGCTCAAAGGGATATTTAAATGTTTCATCTACCAATAGGTAACCTTATTTGCAGGGCATTGGAGAACCTCCCTGTTCTTTGTGGTTATATCTATGTTTGGAATTCACTGCTTGACTGATGGACCTTACAGATAATTGTAAACAGAGTGAAAAGGAAGCCTGTACATAATACAAATATTCCAAAACATGCATCCTGTTTGCAAGGCACTAAAGTAATACTGCAAAAAATGTGGCAAAGAAATTCACTTTTTGTCCTGAATACAAAGTGTTAGGTCTGTGGCAAATTCAATAAAGCAGAGTACCACTCTCCATATTTTCAAGCATAGTGGTGGCTGCATCATGTTATGGGTAGGTTTGTAAGGACTAGGGAGTTTTTCAGGATAAACAAAACAGAATGGAGCTAAAACACAGGCAAAATCATAGAGGAAAACCTGGTTTCCACCAGACACCGGGAGATTAATTTACCTTCCAGCAGGACAATAACCTAAAACACAAGTCCAAATCTACACTGAAGTTGCTTACCAAGAAGACATTGAATGTTCCTGAGTGCACTAGTTACAATTTACTTAAATCTGCTTGAAAAATGAAGACCTGAAAATGGTTGTCTAGCAATGATTAATAACCAATTTCACCGAGCTTAGAGAATTTTGAAAACAATGAGCAAAAGAGATTTACCCAGAAAGACACACAAATTTAATCGCAACCAAAGGTGATCGTAAAATGTATTGACTCAGGATGTTGAATAGTTATCTAATCAAGAGTGTTTTATTTTTCATTCATCTTTTACAAAAGTTTTGAATTTTTCTTCAACTTTGACCAGGCATTTTGTGTAAATCGTTGACAAAAACAGACAATTAAATCCATTTTAATCCCACTTTGTAAGAACAATCTGTGGAAAACGTCAAGGGGTGTGAATACTTTTAGAAGTCACTATGAGCAATGAAAACAGGGCCAAATCCTCTTAATTGTTTTGTCTTTATTACACATTAAATAGGAGTGGTGAGATTCATGGCAAAAAAAAAAGACAGATTTGGGATCAGATCACCACTCTACACAGTGACCAAAGAGAGCTCTCTATGGATGTGTTCAACAGTGGTCATTCATTCACTCCCCTAGACCTGGACCCAGTCACTCTCCCAAGTCCCATCATACACAAAAAGAGATAGTACTGAAAACTCCATTAAAGCAACATTCATTTAGACACACCAAAGAAATGAAGCACAATTTACAAAATGTGCACCTTTCAGTATAACAACTATACAAAAAGGTTGTTAAAATACGATCCAGGTATAAATGCTACTTCTTTTTCAGAAATCAGCAGTTGGCACGCAAAATAAAAGGGAGGGGGAACATTTTGGTAGAATTACTTTTTTGTGATACAGTATTGTTAACAAAATGGCATCCCATAATCAAAAATGTGCTAACAGTTCATATCTAACTTTAGGAACAAAGAGGTAATAAAATTGGGCCAAAAAAGCATAAATCCTAAATAAATGTATTGTATATTATGTTTCACTTTAGAATCTCATTCCTCTCAAACAGCAGAGGTTTGTAGCAGTTGAACAGACGTGGCAAAGAAGCCTAATGCAGTCTGGGCTCACATGTATCCCACGGCTATCTGACTGAAGCACCCGATGCAAAAGCACAAAGGCAATGTGTAAGAAGCCTCAAGGTAAAACCCTGGTTTTAAGGTTGTGAAATAACGCTGAAAAAAAACAACTTTTACGTGTTTTTATAAATTAACACGTTTTTTCCCCCTCTAAAAATGAATTGAATGGTAATTGCCTCATTTACAGACATCAGCTCCAGTTACATCACAAGGAAGCAACAACCTTTGTAAGGAATACATTTGACAAAGATTATTGGACTGGACCAGTCATTTCACTTGAAACACAGCCCAGCAAAACCCACTCAACACCTTCCCACCCAAGCTCTAACCCCAAAAAATCTAACTTCACGAGGAAGAATGAGAAATTTATATGAACAATACATTTTTGAACACTCTTTGCATGACAACGATTCTACGGGGGTGCATCTTTTGTAGTAAAACAAAACAAATAGAGAAAGGAAGATCTGTAGTAGGACAACAACAACAAGGCCTTTAAGAGTCTTTGCCTAATCTAGCCAATCCAAAAATAGGAAAGTATGTTTATGGCAGCAATAAGTACAGAGGCTTGGGGAAATGTGCAAGGCATATTCTGTTAGGATCTGATGGGGTATCTTATGTCTCGCATCTGAAGTCAGTAACTCACTATTCTTTAAGACAGTTCACCTGAATAACACATATACATCCTTAGATTACTTGGTTTAAAGTTTAATTTAGGCCTGCTATTTGTTTGCACTCAAAACAATTGGGATGTTACGCTGTAACAAGGGAGCCCCAATCTTGACTTACTGGTTGATTAACAAACAGGTAAAAATGTGTTACTTGAATGGGAAAGGTTTGTCTTTCAAAAACACAGAACACGACACAAAATACACCAATCCTGAGGAGATGAGGGGAATTTCATTACGCAAACAAGATCTCTTGATGAACAATTAACTCATCTTTGAAAACGTTCATGATTAAACTACAGGAGACACTGGATTGTGTCGAGGCGTTTGTATAAGCAACATGCGGTGCCACTGAGCAACAACATGAGCTGCATGTCCTCTTCAACACTACCGAGAATCTTGCTGTTCTGATACCGATGTAAAAAAAAAAAAAAAAACACATCTATTTTGCTTCATACCTGCCACCTGGAGCGTTTCAGTTGTTGAAAAGGTTTCCCACCATTTAACAGCTGGTTTCTACCCAAAAGATCAGATCAGGTGAATATAGATCGACTTGAGGCCCGAAACACTATAAAAGCCTATGTGGCCCAACTGGACAGGAGCTCCTCGTTCCTGGCCCTAGTGGCTGTATCAGTATCGTACAGTATTAGTATCACTGTGCCATTCCCCATTGACTAGTAAGAACACATTGCATGCAAAAATGAAAATCCTGTAGGCAGGAAATCACTACCCACAAATGACAAAAAAGCATTAACAGAATACAACTTAATTAAAATGGCTAACCAGGACATTTTTTAAAACTAGATACAGTAGTAAAGTTCACGTGCATGCTTCAAGTACAGCATGACATTATTGAATCATATCTAGGAGTTTAAAGTCGGAAGATGGGCATTATTACACACAGTGGCCGGGACATTTGGAATTTCCCCCAATCAAGTGTTGGTCCTGCCTCCCAGTTGTTACTCCTTGTCCAGTGGAATGGGATTCAACTATTTGGCGCCCCATACTGATAACAGCATCTCATGCTCTCCAGCAGAGGGAAAATAAGCTTTTTAGGCTTGCTTTTTCTGTTGTCCAAAATTTCCTACAGTTATGAACTTGGCTGTTGAATAAAGTCCTTTCGTTTTACAGTCTACCATCTCCTAATTGATAATCAACCTATTGGACCAACACTTCTGGGCAACTGGCACTAAACAGAAAGTAAAGCTTATTGGTTTCAAAATAAGAGAAAAAGGCAGAAAAATAGGGTTCATTTCCATATTCAGTATTTTGGGTGCTAAGATAAAGAGGCTAATAATTTAGCGTAATGTACAAAAATGTATTACTTGAACTGTTTTAACACTTTTTTTTTTTGTCTATCTTGGAAAAGGGGGCTGGTCATTATTCACATGAGTATACACTTTGTCTTGGACTTCTTTTTCTTCTTCTTGCCCTCCTTGCTCATCTTCTCCTTGTGTTTTCGGATTTCCCGCACTAATGTGTAAAATGCATCATCGACACCCTGGGGAAAAGAAAAGAAAAGTTAAGGTTTGTTTTGAAAACTCTTCTCAAAAACCCTTATGTTCTCATGTGACTAACATGAAAGCTTGGCCAGATGCAAATGTCTGAAATGGCACCCCTATTCCCCAATATATTGCACTACTTTTGACTATATAGGGAATAGGGTGACAATTTCAGTGTACACACCTAGTACGTAGACTAGCATGCGTTACAAAACTTGCGTTACAAATGTGCTCATTGCATATTGATTGGTTGGTAGGTGGATTTGTGGCATGAGCTGGCCCAGCAGACAACAGCAAGGACAATGGCTACATTAATGATGCCAAAGAGAGGCAGGGACCAGAAATAACCAGGTCTTTGTCATTCACTGAGCACAAAATTGTCACCTATTGTATCAGAGAGGAAACCAAAGTCATTTCAGATTTTGAGATAGAAAGAACAAGACAGAGAAAGAGAGAAAGACAGAAACAAAAGGATGTTATGTGCGACATCAATGCACACAGTTGCCCCAGGACTTCAGTGGAACATCTCCGTGCTGTCCTCTTAGTAATCACACTTCCTTAGTCACCATTCCAAGACTTCATTTCAGCCAAGATTATCACAATCGCCATCGGTTACACAGATCCAATCTTACCTGCTCCCTCGTCTCTCACCACTGATTTGTCTCAGTCGAGCAGATTACAAAATTATCATCACCCACGATAGTATAAACATACCCCACACAGAGATACAGATACCACAGGAGGAGAAACTAAGATGGACGCCTGGTTTCAAGGAGACCCCACAGCAGATCCCAGGAGGTTAGCTTAAATAGGGATGAATCCCACCCACCAAGCAGCAAACATTACCCCTTTCCCTGCTCGGTATCACACGGACGACACCCTCCCACACACCACAAATACACACC
This sequence comes from Oncorhynchus kisutch, assembly GCF_002021735.2. NCBI lineage: Eukaryota > Metazoa > Chordata > Actinopteri > Salmoniformes > Salmonidae > Oncorhynchus > Oncorhynchus kisutch. The sequence goes on from NC_034177.2 coordinate 39,933,134, forward strand.
TGACGGACGTGAGGGAGGGAGCGCGGATGATACACACTTACCCCTTTCACATCACAACACACTTTTTAAGCTTGACGCAGCGCGGGGTCTTTTCTTCCTTGCTGAGCTTTTTCAGCCGGTACAGTCTGATCTCCCGTACCAGACTGTAAAAGGCATCCTCCACTCTCTGCAGTGCGAAACACAGCTCTCCTCAGTTAGGGGATAAAGGGACACTGTTGACCCCTCAGTGTTCGGGGATAAAAGGGACACTACGTGGACTGCGTTTCCTCACAGTGTTTGAAAACATTAGGAACACCTGCTCTTTCCATGACAGACTAACCAGGTGAAATCAATGATCCCTTATTTAACCTTTGAGACAATTGAGACATGGATTGTCTAGGTGTGCCATTCAGATGGTGAATGGGCAAGACAAATGTTTTAAGTGCCTTTGAACAGGGTATGGTAGTATGTGCCAGGCGCACCAGTTTGAGTGTGTCAAGAAATGCAATGCTGCTGGGGTTCACACTCAACAGTATTCTGTGTGTATCAAGAATGGTCCACCACCCAAACTGTGGAAAAAAGCATTGGAGTCAACATGAGCCAGCATCCCTGTGGAACGCTTGACAACTTGTAGAGTCCATGCCGTGATTGAGGCCGTTCTGAGGGCAAAGGTGGGTGCAACTCAGTGTTAGGAAGGTGATCCTAATGTTTTGTACACTCAGTGTATTGACATTCTATGTCAACTAAGCCTACATTTAGCTGTGTATAGGGCTGATGTATAAATCGGAGGATGCATTTTTTTAAAAATACAGTTTAAAACAATGAATCATTTAACCTCACAGGGGAATGACAGGTACAAACGTGTGTGTATTATTTGTGATTTCAGTACAAGAGCAACACCAGGAAGCCGGGCAATTCAACCATCGGAGGAGTGAGCTGGAAGAGACCAATCAGTGGCCCCAGAAGGAGTTGTGATTGAACGGATGCAAAAAGAGCAGAAGGTTCACCGACTGACAAATCGCCACATACATCACAGCACCAGCCAGACACGCACCACTGAAGCCAAGCCAGCAGCCACATAATCAAACAGACAATAGTGCACCATACAGCACACAATCATTTCCCACTGTCCATTAAGCATGATTATCACACCGCCAAAAAACAATTACCGACAATTTCCCCTCTGTCGTGACGATTCAGTGACAAAGATTGACTGATTTGTTGATTAAAACAATGCCAGATCGATTATGGAGTCTAATGGTGAAAGAAAGACACATTTCCATGACGGAGGAGCATGCACGGACACAGCAATTCATAAATCAAGAATTCAATTAAGCAAAGGGACTTTAATTATGTACAGTACATTACCCGATACGTTTCCAAGCACCATTTAGAAACAGAGTACATATAACCACTGATACCAACGCAAATCAAAAAGGCAGCTCGGGAGTCAAAAGAGGACCACAGCATTTTGTGAGATTGAAGTGGCCATGATTGTAAAATGCCATCGCAAGGACACCTGACACAGCTGGTAAGAAGTAATCTTGCTACAATAAAGAAAATTGATCTGTGGAGAAAATGGTTGAATGGCTGCTGTGTTCACGCCAGCAAATACCCTCGAAGCGTCAAGCTACAAGGGCTCGATTTACTAAGGCGCAAAGTTAGGGCCGTTTTTTTTCTCTCCCCCAAGATGAAATGGAACAAAAATATTAGATAAAAGGTTGTGAGACATTAAGGTGAATCGCACATTTCAGCTTATTAAAAGTTATCCCACATAAAAAAAAATTAAACGAGTAAACTTTTCACCTGTTTTAGTCATTGTCTCAAATCTGTCTTTAACTAGATATGGAGTAAAGCTAATGTAGCCGTGAAATGCAGACTGAATCGCGCTACATTTCACTTTACTGAATTCAGTCTGGATTTCCAGGCTAGCCAATAGCCATCATGTTAAAAACCAAGGTCATAGTTGCTGTTTGAGCCATGGCTGTGTCCACACAGCACACTAGAGCTTGTTGTCTCCGTCCCTCACCTGTCTGGTTTTGGCCGAGGTCTCGATGAAGGGGATGCCGTAGCTGCGCGCCAAGTCCTGAGCTTGTTTGGTGTCCACCGTCCGGGACGGCAGGTCACACTTGTTTCCCACCAGCACCATGGGCACGTCTTCCGAGTCTTTCACCCGCTTGATCTGCTCTCTTGTGAACAAAGATGACAGGGAAGGCAAGGGTTAAATACCAGTGAAATGCTTTGGTCATCCAAAGTATGGAATGGACTCCTTTTTGAGGTTATTGATTTCACACACAACCTCGTTAAAGGGTTGGTGAAAGAGTGGATGTTGGCTTTGACACAACTGGTTGGCACAATGGTTGGCACAACTGTGTCTGCTTGGAAACAGATGCAACTACAGTCCGCTGGTTTAACTATAGTCCGGCTTACCGCCATCAGTGCAATCGGCAGTAGAACTTCAGATGTTGTGGCAGAACCTAGCTCACCTATAGTGGTGGATGTCCTCAAAGGACTTTGTGTTGTTGATGGCAAAGACACAGAGGAAGCCCTCCCCTGTCCTCATGTACTGGTCCCTCATGGCGCTGTACTCCTCCTGACCTGCAGTGTCCAGGATGTCCAGCAGACACGTCTCCCCGTCAATCACCACCTGCTTCCTGTATGAGTCCTGAAGGAGGGAGCAAGAGAGAGAGAGAGATGGATGGTTCAGGACTGGACACCTATGAATGAGCACATATTCATAGGTCTCCAGTCTACCCGACTAGGGCTCTGAAATCCTCTATGTAACTATATGGTCATAGAATGCTCATCTGACAAAGTTCCAAAGGAAATACAACAGTATTGGAATTAAAGAGAATGGATGGGATGACCAGGTAAGTGAGATTATATGTGCACTAGGGAAGAAATGCATTCAGTCTTCAAGCAGTCATAAATTGATTAGCTTTCAGAGTAATAATTTCGGACATGTCAAACTTCATCATGTAGCCACCTACAAATGTTAAACTAACTGAATGACACCATGTTGCGGATATCAAATAACAGAATCAGGAGCACATTTTTACTTGCATTTGCACACAATTTCTTTGCATATTCTGATTGCAGTTACTTTTCACGGAGCTCTGAGCAGTCCTCTGTGCAGGCGGAGCAGCAGCCACAAAAATTGTACACAACTTTTTTTTCAAAGGAACTTTTCTTCCTGACTCCCAGGCATGCCTTGTAGTAAAATACACGTGGTTGTACTGAAACAACTTTTTACCTCGATGGTGGGGTCATATTCATCCACAAAGTGGTTCTGGATGAGCTGGATGGTGAGCGCGCTCTTGCCCACACCTCCTGCCCCCACCACCACCAGCTTGTATTCGGTCATCGTTCACCTGTGGGACAGAAGACACAGGAATACAGTCAGTGAATATAAAAATAAACATTTCATGAGCTAGACACCAACTATCGACTCAACAAGAAAGTCACATATATAGGGTTGCAAAATTCCAGTATCCTTCCAAAAATGCCCATGTTTTCCAGTTGGAGGATTCCTGGAATCAGGAAACTGGGAGGTAAATCCACCAACAGGGAATTCTCCACCTGGGATTACTTTAAAACCTGAGATTTTTTTTGCCACACACACACACGGAATAAAGCTGATATGAACTATTTCTTCACAGCCATCTGGTCAAATTGTATTCATTCCTTATCAGTTAAGCTACTCTAAAGTGCTTGTGTGCACAGAGCCCGCCAAATGCAAAATTAGATTTTGTCCCGATTGTCTCCACATTGCCTTTCATTTGCAACAATGACCATCCTGTGTGTCTAGAGCTGCAGGGAATGCATACAATCACAGATCTCTGTGGATACAGGAATGTTTACATTCTATTCAATTTCATCCTGCGATGTGAGAGAAAATGGAACGAGACTATTTTCTTATAACATAGTTTAAAATGGGCTTATCAACAAGAAGGAGAAGATATGTAAAACCATGAGTGATTTTTGGAATTCTGCAAAGTTAGTCTGCGTAAATTACCCTATTACATTGATATTGTAGGACACAAGCAAGGTTCTCGCACATAAAATTATGACTTATCATTAATTAACATCGTTTGAACAGAATTTACTGTTACAATTCCCTCAAACATCATCACCATAAATGTTGCTTGTAAATCTTCCTGTATCACGAACTGTAACACAAATTCAATAGTCAGTTGTGAGTAACAGCTATACAATGGGATCTGGCAGTAGACACACGTTACTTTACGACCCCAGAAGTATCAAGCAACAGGGAGGCACACACTGCTATCCAGACAGTTGTTTCAAAATGTTTTTTTTGTTTTTTTAAACATGTTCTCAGTTGAGGCTGACATTTAACTCAATAAGTAGCATCTCAAAATACAAAAGGAAATAGAATCACCAAATCACCTAGTAATTTCTGATAAAAAAAAACATACCAACAAAATAGACTGTCCAATCGATGATACGAATCATGGATGCTATATTAGACAATCAGTGCTGAACACAACACGACCGTACAGTATGTCAACAACACTGTACATTATGTCCGATACCCAGCACCTATGATCCAAATGAGCGCTAGGAGCTGAGCACTGGTACCTTTGGTTATGGAATTGTATTATTATCTAATGAAAAATCGGTGTCCACATTTCATTTTGCTCGGCCAATACCACAAGCAAGTAACAGAATTGATACTCGGACGTCTTACTTTAAAATCTATCAACAAAAACCATTGATTTCAAAAGTTGAAGAAACCATACAGCTCTATGCACAAGGACTACTTTACAATTTACACAGAACATTTCACAAAAACATTTACTGGAAGAACTGTGTAGATGCAAATATAATTTCCCTGTTCATTTTTATGTGATGTTTTCCAAAAACATAAATATCTTCCACGTAATTAAGATTCAAATATGTCCGTAGAAAGAGTGGGGTGTCAGCTATGACATGATACAATATTTGTTACAGTTAGGGTAACGGAATAACATCATGGGTCCCTGATCTGTACTATACAGAAATGCATAAGGTACATGATTGTCATTCTCTTCATGGTGATGTATCCTGAATAGGTACACAAAAAGGTAGAAATATGCAAAATCATCCTTTCATATCCTGGCTATTATTGTAATGAGCTCCGCCCCCAAAACAAGACCAAATTTGGTTGAAATCAGACCGGACCAAATCTGAACAAATCATCGACGTCTGCGTTTCACAATTTCGGACATCACAGTACAGCACAGAAGAGCACAGTACAGGACATCACAGTAGAGTTCAGTACAGTACATGAATTCTACAGTATGTACTCTACTTTTCTTCACTATACTGTGCAATCTTGTGAAAAATAAGTTTATGATTGGTTTAGATTTGATCCGTTCACAAATCATGGACGTCTATGTTTGTACCAAATCAAGGCCAGTCAGAAACCAAAAAACAAACTCTGTGGACATTCAAATCAAGGCCAGGGCGGACTGACCAAATTTAAACTACGTTTCAAAGTCCATGGAGGTCCGGTGTCAGTCTGCGTGGATACTAGTTACAATAAATGGAAAGAGGGGGCTCATGGGTATCGATCAGTAACCTAACCTAGTAGAAGTAACCTACTGATTCAAGGGGTTCTTAATTTGTACTATTTTCTACATTGTAGAATAATAGTGAAGACATCAAAACTATGAAATAACACATATGGAATCATCAATTAACAAAAAAAGTGTTAATTCAAAATATATTTATAATTTGAGATTCTTCAAAGTTGGCACCCTTTGCCTTGACGACAGCTTTGCACACTCTTTGCATTCTCTCAACCAGCTACATGAGGGTCAGTCAATGCAGAACATTAAGAAATCAGAAAGTTTATTCAAGTGCAGTCACAAAAACCATCAAGGCTATGATGAAAGTGGCTCTCATGAGAACCGCCACAGGAAAGGAAGACCCAGAGTTACCTCTGATGCAGAGAGTAAGTTCATTAGATTTACCAGCCTCAGAAAATCGGCAATTAACTGAACCTCAGTTTGCCACCCAAATAAATGCTTCACAGAGTTCAAGTAACAGACATCAACTGTTCGGAGGAGACTGCATGAAATCAGGCTTTCATGGTCAAATTACTGCAAAGAAACCACTACTAAAGGACACCAATAAGAAAAAGACACTTGCTTGGGCCAAGAAACATGAGCAATGGACATTAGACCGGTGGAAATATGTCCTTTGGTCTGATGAGTCCAAATTTAAGATTTCTGTTTTCCAACCGACGTGTCTTTGTGAGATGTAGAGTAGGTGAACTGATATTCTCAACATGTGCGGTTCCCACCGTGAAGCATGGAGGAGGTGGTGTGATGGTGCTTTGCTGGTGACACTGTCAGTAAATTATTTAGAAATCAAGGCACAATTAATCAGCTTGGCTACTACAGCATTCTGCAGTGACACGACATCCCATCTGGTTTGCGCTTAGTGTGACTATCATTTGTTTTCAACAGGACAATGAAAAATGAAGAAAAACCCTTGAATGAGTAGGTGTGTCCAAACTTTAGACTGATACTATATAAGGCAGAGGATGACTATTTGAAGAATCTCAAATATAAAATAATATATTTTGATTAACAATTTTTTTGGTTACTACATGATTCCATAGGTGTTATTTCATAGTTTTGATGTCTTCACTATTATATTACAGTGTAGAAAATATTCCAAATAAAGAAAAACCCTTGAGTATAAGTAGGTGTTCTAAACTTTTGTCCGGTAGTGTATGAGGGCGAGCGAGCGAGTGCTTGTTCAGACTGTTTTCCCCCTCTCGCTTTGACCAGAAAGAGAGAAAAAAAACAGTATGCCAGAGAAGGGAGGACAGTGGCACAACTATGATTTCACATTGTAGCCAATTCAATTGCAGTAAACTCTGTTACAGATTTGCCATCAGAATTACAAGTTTTAATCACTTAATTCATAAACATTGATTTCAGTAAAAAGCCTAACTCATTGGTAGGTCAACCTTTACTTGTTACTTCTGTGAACTTTCATTATCTTCCCTCCTATTGAAGGAGAGAAATGAGAAAAGGCACGAGGCAATGTTTCTTAAACTTAATGGCAAATAATTTCTTCATTACTAAATATACAGTTGAATTCGGAAGTTTACATACACTTAGGTTGGAGTCATTAAAACTCATTTTTCAACCACTCCACAAATTTCTTGTTAACAAACTATAGTTTTGGCAAGTCAATTAGGACATCTACTTTGTGCATGACACAAGTAATTTTTCCAACAATTGTTTACAGACAGATTATTGCACTTATAATTTTATACTTATAAACATATAATATAATTCACAGTTCCAGTGGGTCAGAAGTTTACACTAAGTTGACTGTGCCTTTAAACAGCTTGGAGAATTCCAGAAATTATGTCATGGCTTTAGAAGCTTCTGATAGGCTAATTGACAAAATTTGATGGATCACCTGTGGATGTATTTAAAGGCCTACCTTCAAACGCAGTGCCTCTTTGCTTGACATCATGGGAAAAATCCAAAGAAATCAGCCAAGATCTTAGAAAAACAAATGTAGACCTCCACAAGTCTGGTTCATCCTTGGGAGCAATTTCCAAACACCTGAAGGTACCACGTTCATCTGTACAAACAATAGCACGCAAGTATAAACACCTTGAGACCACACAGCCGTCATACCGCTCAGGAAGGAGACGCGTTCTGTCTCCTAGAGATGAACGTACTTTGGTGCGAAAAGTGCAAATCAATCCCAGAACAACAGCAAAGGACCTTGTGAATATGCTGGAGGAAACGGGTACAAAAGTATCTATATTCACAGTAAAAACGAGTCCTATATTGACATAACCTGAAAGGCCGCTCAACAAGGAAGAAGCCATTGTTCCAAAACCGCCATAAAAAAAGACTACGGTTTGCAAATGCACATGGGGACAAAGATCATACTTTTTGGAGAAATGTCCTCTGGTCTGATGAAACAAAAATAGAACTGTTTGGCCATAATGATCAACATTGTTTGGAGGAAAAAGGGGGAGATTTAAAGCCCCAGAACACCATCCCAACCGTGAAGCACGAGGGTGGCAGCATCATGTTGTGGGGGTGCTTTGCTGCAAGAGGGACTAGTGCACTTCACAAAATAGATGGCATCATGAGAAAGGAAAATTATGTGGATATATTGAAGCAACACCAAGACATCAGTCAGGAAGTTGAAGCTTGGTCACAAATGGGTCTTCCAAATGGACAATGACTGCAAGCATAATTCCAAAGTTGTGGCAAAATGGCTTAAGGACAACAAAGTCAAGGTATTGGAATGGCCATCACAAAGCCCTGACCTCAACCCTATAGAAAATGTGTGGGCAGAATTCAAAAAGCCTGTGCGAGCAAGGAGGCCTGACTCAGTTACACCAGTTCTGTCAGGAGGAATGTGCCAAAATTCAGCCAACTTATTGCGGGAAGCTTGTGGAAGGCTACCCAAAACATTTGACCCAAGTTAAGCAATTTAAAGGCAATGCTACCAAATACTAATTGACTGCATGTAAACTTCTGAACGGCTGGGAATGTAATGAAAGAAGTAAAAGCTGAAATCAATCATTTCTCTCTACTATTATTCTGACATTTCAGATTCTTAAAATAAAGTGGTGATCCTAACTGACCTAAGACAGGGAATTTTTACTCTGATTAAATGTCAGGAATTGTGAAAAGCTGAGTTTAACTGCATTTGGCTAAACTTCCGACTTCAACTGTAAGTGTTGATATTAGTTGGCAGGGGTCTTTACTTCAACAGTATTATGTTTTGATGTATTTCTAATACCTTTTAAGACTTTTTCTGGTAGACGTTTTCTAAAGACCTCTTTTCCATGTGTTTGACCAGAAAATCAAAGCCATTACTTTTGCCTAGTTTTTAAGATGGAAAATGTTTTTTTAAAATGGGAAAACGGGAAAATGTATCCATGCCTTCATTTCCCAAAAATACAGACTCTTCATTTTCATTTGACACACAATTTGATATGCTCCTCTGAACTTGTTGGAGCTCATGGGTCCTGTTACATGGAAATGACTGGCAGTAAAATCAGACAACTCTATAGCAAAATATTTGACCTATTCAATTGGTCAGCTTGTCGCATTCTATGTGAGAAAAACATATTCCTCGACTCTCAAAATGCATACCCAGTCATTGTACAACATTCCTAAAGCAGTCCTGAGAAAACACACCTTAGAAAAAGCCGTTTTGGTGGCCACTGTTTAAAGCGGATCAAAGCTTTCTACTTTTTCAACACCACATTGCACCATTTTAAATTAACATTGCGAATTGCACCATTTTAAAACCAGAGCTTTTAGCAGCAGCATGGTTTATGCACAATAGTGCTCACTAATGGTGTTGAATGCCTAGGAGAAACTGGGGCTAAATGTAACACATCAGGTGTAACAGGTGTAACAGCCTACATTATATTCACAGTACATGATCCTTGGCTGAGTTCCAGTGGAATGTTTTTTTGGGGACCTTCAAGCCATCAATATGTTGCTAACTAGCAACAAGATCATGTTTTAGAGTGTGTGATCTAGCTAATGATTAGCCCACTGGGGTAAATGCAGATGTGCAACCCTATGCTGCATCAGTTGGGCTACAGCAGGTGACAATCCTTACTGCCTAAGGGCACACCTGCCTGATAATATGAACCAACATGGGTTCATTTCTGGAGGGTGGAAATTATATATGTTTGATGACAGCATCATTTAATTTTCATTCATTTCGGAGTAATGTCCTTTTAAAAATGCACCAGAATTGACCTTCTCAAAGTCATTCTACAACAAAAATCATTGTAGGTCCCTCTGATCTGTAGTATGCAGTGATATGTGCTTTTGACAGTATATATATTGTTTAGGCTAGTATATTATATCAAAGTTAGTGTTTCATCACCTTTTTCAAACTTACCTAAGGTCTACACTCATTTCTGTACTCCCTCGTAAAGGCCTACTATTTCTATTGTAAATGCCATTATAGGCCTAATCATCATCATCATCAGAAACTATGGCCTACAGTGTGAATAGGATGAATAAAGATGAATTGTGACTTAGCAATTCTCCCACTGACCTAAAATTATTGTACAGTAGGCCTAATAACTAGGCAACCATGCTTGCAATGTTGATGCAATATTGTCAACCCATTTCATATCCTTATACTGCAGGAAATAGAAAGCTTGTTCATGATTGGCTAGTCATGACACCTGTACAGTAATTACCAGTCATCAACAAAGTTGTCATGCCCAATCAAGCACCTCTCCATTAGTTTTCTGTTTACAAGTTACTGTAAAATACATGCCAATATTGTAGGAAAGTATTGTGAAAGAGTAGACAAATAGCCTATAAAAACCCCACTGTGTCCATTTTGTGCAGCTTGCCTATTGGCATAATCTGATGTTAGACAAACAGCCATTTTCATTGGCCGTCAACCAAGGCCTAATACTAGCTACTATTGGCATGTATTTAGTGTAACTTGGTGGGGGAAAAAAACGTTACATTTCACCATTCTGTCATAAAGAGCAAATGTAAATATATATATTCCCATTTTAAGAGGATATATAAAAGAAAATGACTACAGTGAGTGTCTATTAAGTGCCAAATAAAGTAGCATGGTTGACCGTAACCAATTCATAGACACCAATTAACTACCTTTAGCGCCTATTGACGGTAGTACATGCATCTTCTGGTCGGGGGAGTTTGGTAAGAAGCCCAGACGCTCGTTCTGAACGTTAAAACGCATTGCTCGCGGTACGGTTTTGGAAACATAAGGACCATATTTTTCCTACCAGCGAGAAATAATAACAAAAGGTTAAAATTACTACGCACCTTTATAGGGTTGATGTTACAGCTCTTGCTTACCGAAAACATAGGTGGCCATCTATGCTAATTAGCTATCTAGAGTGCCCCGAACACCTGTGAGCGTAACAGCATATAGTCTGTGCAAAACTGCTACAGTAACTGGATATGTTTTATTTGAAAGATTCTTTCTCACTGATATAAAAGATAAGGCGCATATTAGGATGTTTCTAAAACCGTTTCGCAAGCGATGATTATTGACGATGCTAAACGTTAAAACAGTAAATTGTAGTTCACATGCAGCCAACCGTGGGCGAAGCGAACTGCTGAAAACCCTACGGATAAGAAGAGTTTGAGAGCTAGGTTGACAACTTCATTTTAAATCAGCCATGAATACTCTTGTGACAGGGGGAATGGAAGCTTGTTGTACGCAAAGGAGGGCCAATTGAACGCAAGCTCCACAAAATGTTTTAAATTGTTCAAACATTTCTAGACTGTCTATCAAGGTAAAAGGGTTGACGTGTTATGCTCGACCTGCTCAGTTTTCCACCACAAAACACCAGAAAAATGCCAAAGAATAAAACCAGCTCAGCCGCTATTACACTAATTACATCTTCAATTCTCTTGATTTTTATTTTATTTTTAAGGAATAGTTTCTCCTTATTAACAGTTAAAGTAACAGTGTTGACCTTAAAATTTACAGTTTTTGTACCTTATATGAATCACTAATAACATTAATGTCAAAGCAACAAAATAACGATGGTGAAATCTTGGAGAAGTGTTTGGGTTAATTGTGTTAATCTTCCTACAAGTCATGATGCATCTAAGGACATGTCAAAATGCTGAAATGTCTTCATTCACATTAAAAATCCAATTTATAGAATTGCCCATGTGGTCTATATTAAAAAGGGTACCATTTAATAACAGGCCTTTGAAATTAAATATTTATGCGAGAGTCCAATATCAAAAGGGACGCAAGAGGCACTCATTTCGTGGAAGGACCCAATTATTTAAATAATACCTGTACATGTGAACTGATGAGTACAACCTTAGATTGGCCTACACCCTAATATTACAACTGTATAAAGTCGAGTTGCCTGTAGCCTACAATTAACTGGAGTAGGTCCACAATTATAGAGAAGCCTAGTATATGCGGATCCCATAACTGTTAGTGAACTAGGATTGTCTTGTGCAAATTTATTTAGCACAATGGATTGAATGCTATGCGTAAACCCGGTAGAACCTGCAGCATTCATGGGAGAGCGGATGAGTTTGAAGCCGCCATAAATACCGCATAGGTCTGCGCATTAAAGGGCCAGACATTAGGTTAACAATTGGGCGTAGTTTGTATTAACGATACTTTTAGCTGCAATTGCACAGGAAATTATGAAATCATTACAGGCGCAAACCTCAAATTAAGATATAGGCGAGAGGACACAATGTCGCCCCGTATCCATTGTGTAAATTGATACAAGTGTAGTGATCTTTCCAATTGTTTTACCTATAGCGTGTGGAGTTCCGCGTCCGAAGTAGCGACCAAATAAGAAGTCAAGCAGATAATCCTCCTTTTTCACACGATCTCTGCATTTCCTACTTTACACTGAAACGGCCGCATTTGTGTAAATGTATCTTCTTTTAAAAAAGCAGACAAAAGTAAGGACATTAATCGATTTAACTTTCCATTTGATACAGCGTTTGGCCTGCTACTCTCGATTCAGCTGAGGTTGGCCTGACGCGAATATGGGCGGATACCGGGTGCAGCGTCGTACAGTTTACCCAGAAAGCAAAGCAGGGGATTTCAACTGGTTTCGGTGATATCACTACACTAGTTTGGCAATAAACGTTATAAAGACGCTCACTTGTTCTCCACCCAATTCACTTTTAGTTTACCTTAATATATTGTTCTGGTGGATGCTTGTGTTGGTAGACTGTGTTTTGAAACGTTTTGGGTCGATGTGTTTTTCACAGATAGGACTGTGATATCTGCGCACAAATACATCGATCATTATGACAGTGTGAATTGAATTATTCTATCTAGCATCAATATTTCAAGACCTGTCTCTGGGAATAGATAGCCCTCTTCTTCCCAGTGAAGCGGGTACAACAACGGATGAGGGGGGGACCACTATATATAGGCTCTAAATATAACTGGAATGTACTGTAGGGACGTCATTCCCAAGCAAGGAAATGATTTGGCGATCCCTTTGTCAGTTTTCCTCGGCTTTCACTGGTATACCTTCAGCGCTGAATATGTGCATATAAATAGAAAGTGGGGGGGATACAGTACAGTAAGCCCTGTGGTATAATCAAACAGTTAACGTTAGGCTCAGGGAGGCCAAACAAAGAGACGGTAACCAATTCACACAAGTATACATTTGCATTAGAACAAAATTACGCATGTGCGTTACAACTATGCAGTTTTATGTTAATTTTTTTTGTGTGGGTGTCAGACCGGGGCAGCATTGCACAAAACAGCTATGGACAGATCCATACCCCTCGCTTCTTGTTAGAATTCAAACAATGTATATTCTCCTTTTTTTTGTGACCAGTGCTTTGTCACACAACTAAATATATCTGAAAAAACTATTTTAGGCACCTAGCCAAGATTAATCATCTTGATACTAATTACATAGTTATCAAATATTACACCATTCTGGAGACAGTATCCTGCTCACACTTAGTCATTAAAAAATTAATGTAATTAAAATGTGAATTTCATATTTAAGTTAGAGGATACAAAGTTCCCTCTGAGAAAAAGAATATAGCATATCAAATGGATGGACTGAAGCATTTAGACTGGATTTAGATGGAGCCACGAGGGGTCAGTAGGTATCCATTTATGAGCTAGCAAACAATGCCATTGCCAATGCTCCATCAGCTGTTTTCATTCAGTCTTGTGTGGCATAAAGTATGCTCTGTGCATATTTATTGCTTTATGCTGTAGATTGATATTGAAAACGGTTTGTAGTAGGGATACTTTAAGTTGCTCTTAAATCTATGTATTTACATTGTAGTTACATAAGCAGATATAGTGTAAGTAGCCTCACGTGGTGTAGGAGACATCTTGATTTATGGTTTCTTATCCTCTTAATTTTACATGCTTGAAATGCCACTGTCTGTAAATTCGCCATTTTCTCTCAAATGAATGGTCCACTCAATGACAGAGAAAAGACACAATTTTGTTTTTTGGAATCCTGAGTATGAGGCATGCATTAATCCAATATAAACATGATCAAAACGGTGATGTTTTGCTAAATGACCTTCACTGATCCCATAGTAGACCAAGGGTCTCTACCAATGATTTATATATACACTAGATCAAATCAAATTTAATTTGTCACATGCTTCGTAAACAACAGGTGTAGACTATCAGTGAAATTAACAATTGGAATAAATACACAGTGATTAACAAATAACAATAAAAAGTACATATCATGTCTGTAAAGATAAGATTAATGTTCACCACCAGTCACCTAGCTATTTTCCAGTTAAAAGTCTATATGCAGACTACCACAGAAGTTCACTGGAACATTCACCTGTTTGTTAATTAGAACATGTAACTTGCCATCTTGACTGACTGACTGACTCAACCCAATGCCGCAGTAAATCAGTGCCTCCATTGCAGACTTTCAAGTGTCTTCTGTCTTGGTCAATAAAATGACGCTCAAAGCTACGCAGATAACTGATTAACTCTCAAGATACTTGTTTACTCATAGAGATTAGGATGAGGCTCAAAATCAACTGCAGACTTGAATTGTAATGTCCCCAGACTGCATGAATCATAGACTTATATTAAATATCATATGAATACATGAATATAATTACATTTGACAATTTAGTCACTTAGCAGACACTCTTATAAAGAGTGACTTACATTTAGTGCATTCATCTTAAAATGGCTAGGTGAGACAACCACATATCACAGTCGGGTCGTTTTATGTCATTTCAGCAAGCCATGACACCAACCATTTCAGATTGTTCTGAAATCTTTTCTGTAGTTAGAAACAGATACGATAAGAATTCCGGAAACATTATTTTGTTGATATATAATAGGATCCTTGAAAAATATCATTCATTGCAATTAAATTGGTCAATTTAATTTATAGGATTCATATAATGTTCAATAATTATAGTACCTAACATCCAATTTTGACCAAACTTTTTTTCTAACAATGACTAAGACATGAGTAAGATCAAATCAAATCAAATTTATTTATATAGCCCTTCGTACATCAGCTGATATCTCAAAGTGCTGTACAGAAACCCAGCCTAAAACCCCAAACAGCAAGCAATGCAGGTGTAGAAGCACAAGACATGTGTAAGACATGAGTAAGACATGAGGAATCTAAAGAAGTGTTCAAAAGCCAGGCATAGTCCACCCAAATGACATATTGGTTTTCTTACCCTGTATGCAGACTATGGACCAGGTGTGACTTTCTTACCCTGTATGCAGACTATGGACCAGCTATGACAGCAGCACCCCATGCTTTGGTTTTGTTTACCTGACCACTGTTTCAAATGCTACATTTTTTGCATATGTGTCACAAATCCAATGTAATTTAAAGGTACCTATATTAGCATTCAGCACTTCATATCCAAATCATATACAAGTAACATCATTGAGTTACACAATACATTTTTTAGACACTTTAGGATGATTTGGTCATGAAGCTTGAAAATGCGAATATCAATACCATTGACTTGCTTTGGGTTTGTGACACAAATAATGAAAAGTTAACATTTGAAACAGTGGACAGATAAACAAAACCAAAGCATGGGTTGCTGTCATACCATGTCCAGAGACTGCTTACAGGGTGAGTGTCATCCGCATAGCAATGATAGGAGAGATTATGTGAGGATATGACGGAGCTGAGTGACTTGGTTTATAGAGAAAAGAGGAGAGGGCCTAGAACGGAGACCTTGGGGACACCAGTAGTGAGAGCATGTGGTGCAGACACAGATTCTCTCCACGTCACCTGGTAGGAGCGACCTGCCAGGTAGGATGCAATCCAGCCCTGAGAGGGTGGAGAGGAGGATCTGATGGTTCATGCCGTCGAAGGCAGTGGATAGATCTAGGAGGATGAGAACAGAGGAGAGAGCCTGCTTGAGACAGAGGCGAACAGTCTCAGTTGAGTTAGCTTCAAGACTCCTCTCTCTACACACCAACCCACTCAGCTCTGTCATATCCTAACATGGTCTCTCCTATCATTGCTATGTGGATGACACTCAACTACTTTTCTCCTTCCCCCCTTCTGACACCCAGGTGGCAACACACATCTCTGTGTGCCTGGCAGGCATCTCAGCTTGGATGTTGGCCCACCACCTCAAGCTAAATTTTGACAAGACGGCGCTGCTCTTCGTCCCAGGGAAGGCCTGCCTGTTCTATCCCAGTTGACAACTCAACTCCCAGAATGCAAAGAACCTTAGCATGACCCATGACAACATCCTCGTTCTCTGCAAACATCAAAGCGGTCACTTGCCTGCAGGTTCATGCTCTACAACATCCGTAGAGTACGACCTTTCTTCACACACAAAGTGGCGCAAGTCCTAATCCAGGAACTTGTCATCTCCCGTCTGGACTACTGCAACTCTCTGTTGGGTGGGTTTTCCGCTTCTGCCATCAAACCCCTGCAACTTATCCAGAACGCTGCAGCCCGCCTGGTGTTGAATCTTCCCAACGTCTCCCATGGTAATGAGAGAGTTGGTCATAGACAGCACACACAGTTGTTTTGGAAAGAAAAGAAAGAAGGGATGCTGGTCCATAGTTTTTTTTACGTCAAAGGGGTCGAGTGTTGGTTTCTTGACTGTGACTATCTTAAAGTCAGATGGGACGCAGCCAGTGGTCAGGGATGAGGTGATGTGGGAAGTGAGGAATTGGAGAAGGTCTCCAGATAGTCTGGAAGAGGGGATGGGGCAGGTTTTTAACCCAAACATTGAAATGTTTTTAATATATACTACAAATAATGTTGTTAATCTGTGTGTGTATATTCTGTATTAAAGAACAATGTAGCCTACCCTACCTGAATGTCACCATATGGTACCTACTCAAGTAGGCTACCCAACCACTTTCAGGAACTCCACTCCTTTAGGTGAGTAGGCCCTGTTCTACAGTGTATTGCAGCTTTAAAATGGTCCACAATGCCTTGCGGTGTCCCAGTTCCGATGCAATGTATTTACAAGCAAGAGTAATGAAATAGGCAGAGGGCGATTTTCCGCAGCGTGTTGGTCCGACCCCAAGGGCTAGCGCAGAGACCGCGCAGCGAAAAACTTTCAGCCATGGATATTTCAATGCACCTCATTTTCTTTTGATGCCGTTCTCTTTGCTATGGACCGTATCACTTTGTCGCAGTTCATATAAGTGATTTATAGGCTTCCCCCGAGAAAATGTCACCTTTGCAGATTCCATTACTCAACAGCATCTATTTTTCCTAAACTTCAGTCGGGCTACAGAAGAGTGGGGGCACTTCTGTTGTTTTTTCGGCACCAAGTCTACAACACGAAGGTAAGGTTACGTTTGTAGTTTCCCTGCTAATGTTAAGATGTTAACGTTACACTGTATCTTAACTAACCCTTTACAACAGTATCCCAGGTGTAGTAATCGGTAATAGCAGGCGGCCGGGATAATGAAACAATTATTATCAGGCTGCATAGTGGAACAGTTGTGCCCGTTACAATATCGCGGGTTCTTTCTCGAGGTGAATACTATCACACTTTTAAAACAAGAGCGGAACATTTCAGAGCCTTTTGCCACACTTGTTTACTATGTGGCCCATATATTTTACATCAACACATGCATTGGATCTCTACCTGAGAATAGCCCATAGCCTATGGTTTTATGACATGTTTATAAACATGTAATAATGGTTGATAATGGCTACATTGTGTCTCATGATGTCTGTAAAACATTGCACCGTTTCCACTTTTCAACACAGCATTTCCTCTGTGTATAGTCTATTTCCCACTCATAATTAAGCTAAACACTATTTAATATACCTATAGGGCTATTGTTTATGCGGACTCAGTTTATATTTCCAGTTACCCACTCTACCATTAGAGACTGAAAATACCTGTAGAGTAGGTCACTCCAATATGTTTGGCATAATGATGTATTAGAGCAGTAGTAGAATGCAAATGGCTTCTTTCTTGCTTTCAGCATCTGTGTATTGACACTTTTTTTCATACAATCAGCTCTTACACACATGTTGACGTAAACAGTGTTGGCCAGCAGATACTGTTCTATATCAGTATCTGATTCTTGTTTGTTTTGGGTTGCCTACTGCACAGCACTGTTGTTTTGTTGATAATATTAAAGAAACATAGACCTTCTCCGTAAAACTTTTCTTAGAACCTGTTTCATTTTCCTTCAAAGCTGTACTATCTCAATCCCACAGCTGTGGTAAACATGTGTTCAATTACTGCACTAATGACTGATGGGACCGCCAGAACATGGACTAAACTAAACCCATGTCCTCATCATGTCCAAACCAACCCTCCAAACCCTTGGCCAGAGTAGAAGCCAGGAGATCGGGTCTGTTGCCCCAATCAGTGTTGCTCCTAAGGCCCTGCTCCCGGCATCAGGCTGGCACTTCAAAGCTGACCTGCTTATAGAGCCATCATGGCAGGGGAACAAAGGCTGTATTATTGCTGCTGGCTAAACGTGCCGTCCAGATGTTCGAGATCCTGCCAGTGTTGACCTCCCGACTAGGGGAGGCGGGGGCCACTCTGGAGTCTAATATAACATCCAGCCAGCCTGATGTTAGGGAGGGGGAGGAGTGTGGGGCCCCAGAAGCTCCTAATGGAAAGCTTTACAGAAGTTGGGGCTATAACTGTGGCTGTGGCATCACTGGGGCTGGTTTGAATCCCTGGTGAGGGACAGACTACTCAAACACCGTCTCCCTAGAGATTTTTGGATTGAGGGGGTGGAGGGGGTTAGCCTAAATTCTGAGCAAGTGTTCGGTTGTACGTACGGGGGTGATCGAGGCGAGCCTATGTTTTTCAGGTGGCCTAATATAAGTACAGGATATTTTCTGGCCAAACTTTACCAGTAGAATAATTTATGTAATTTCCTTGTAGTTACGTTAACTAAACTTTTTGTATTTTCTTAACTGTCTAGACATATTTATTTTATGCTAATTTCAAAGTAGCATCATTTGCATATGTCTACAAACATGTTTACAATGTCTATAAATGTTTTCCACTTACAAGGCAATGTGAAGTGTTTCACACACAAACACCCCATCCACACAAGCAGAACTCAGTTTGGTTTTAAATAGTGGCTTTAATCTGTCACTCATTTGTAACAAACTTTATTGAAGACTGTAGGTTTTGTCATTGTAGTCAGACAAATGTAATTTAGGACCTGGTCTGACCTGAGGAGATGCTGCTGCTAGCTCCTGTGGAGGAGGGAGGAGGCTTTTAGTGATTAGATTTCAGAGAACCACCACAAGACTCCTCTCTAACATTCCTTCCTCTTTCTTGTTTTGGTATTTAGTTGGGAGTGGGGCTTCTGTTTGTAAAAAAAAAAGTGTAGCCTAATGCTTGTTTTATGTCATTCAATTAGAATGTAATACAGTCCTTACGGTATATTCCTTGTAATTCCTTCCTTCCAATATAAAAATAGTCAGCCCACAGAATCACCAACAAAAAAGCCTGCCACTATATAGACTGTATAACTGTGAGTAGAATCTAAGGTGTATTCATGTTAAACACAGCCCTGAGATCAGAGGGCTGTGCACAGAACCATGGAGTTCCTTATCTCCACGTCACGGCCCATTGCATTCTCATCGGCCAGGAATCCACACTCTCTATGTTATTAGTTTCCTGGATGCCTGGCACTGACGTGGAGAGGTAGTGGAATTCCTTCCTATAGAGAAGATATCTGCACACACTTTAATACCTCTGCATTCCGGGATGCCTGGCACTGACGTGGAGAGGTAGTGGAATACCTCTGCATATTTATTGTGCTGATGTTTTTGATCAGAGACCTTTTTCAAGAACTCCTCCCTATAGCCACCCAATGCTCCTTCCTCTATGCACAACGTCCTCAACCACTGGGGTCCCACAACCCAGTCTACATACCAGGCTGTTTGACATTATGGTATATAAGGCCTGAGGCCCTAGTATGACCAACTACCCAGGTCTGCTACGTGTGTGAGACAAGAGAGTGTGAGGCCAGGGCAGCACTTGATGGCGAACTGGGGGGGATTTAAATACATTGTTTCTTAGCCTACTCCAAGACACACACACACACACAAACAAGAGTCCCAACCACCACCACAATAAAACAGTGTCTGGCTGTGGCTGGGCAACAGGGATCCATTTCACAAGAGACCTAGTCTGGTACCAATTATACTAGAGTGTATAAATGGTTAGTAATTACAACGTAGCCCCGCAACAGGAAGTGCATTTTGAATTAAAGTTCAATGTTGGAAATAGTTTGTAAGCACCAGAACCCCCTATCCCACAACCCTATAAAAAAAAACTCATTATGTATTGTGGGGGTTGGGCTGTTTTACTTTTTGTAGTCAGGATAGAGTTGAAGTAAATGTGTCATTTGTTTTTGTTTTTTTATATATCACTACCTCTGGTGTTAGGTCACTGCTCTGCTCTCAGACCTTCAATGGCCTTCAACCTCTCTCCTTTGCCAAGACGTGATTAAATTGTTTCCCCCATAGTGAACAATGGCCTGTAAAGTACAAGGGGAACACAGGTCTAATCACAGAGAAAGCAGACGTGGACTGTTTTCCTGCGTTTCTCCCAACTCCCTGAGTCAAGTTGTGCCTGATTCTTTGTTTTAGCCCCATGATGAATACCCATTTTGTTTCTCCTCAAACGGCCGTATGTTCTTCATGGAAATGTATGATATTCATACCAGTCCACTGCAGTACAGTTCAGCAGGAATACATCATAGTTGTAGACCTAAATAAATATGATAATCTAATCCGTGACATGTAAGGGCATTGTCTTACGTCAAGTGGCGTCACTGCTACTTGCTGCTTGTCCCTCAACTGACAGGAATCAGTGTAAACGGAATTAGAGACAATGATGTAAGGGGATGTCCTTATCCTTCCTACCTATGGTCACGAAACCTAACCACACAAAACCTCACCCCAGCACAGCCATATATCCCATGGCTCAGAGCTGTACATGATCACTCTATATTGGATATTATCTCTGTGGCAGTGACCTGTTGTAGGGGTTGGGAACCTGGGCCAGTCCCTAGCCTGGTAAAGAGATGGCAGTGCCTGGACCGTGTCCCTGTGTGTGAGAGGACCCAGAGGGACATATGGTGGCTTGTTTACACTAGCGTCAGTCAGTGGAAGTCCTAGCCCTCGTGCCAACTCTCTGGGCTCCTGTAGCCCCGGATCTCTGGGCTGGCAACAGCGGGAACAGCCATGGCAGCAGCCTGGGTCTCAGCGGACACACTGCTCACAGTACCTTGTACTCGCACACCTCACTGGGCAGACAGGAAGCCACCCCAGGGACCACCAGGCTGAACTCTGAAGCCATGCCACATTGAGACAAATGACTAATGCATCTTGGGTCTAGTGCTGTGGCGGTCACAAAATTTTGTCAGCTGGTAATTGTCAAGCAAATAACTGTCAGTCTCATGGTAATTGACCGGTAATTAACACAAACACATTTAGCATCTCCTGGCTTCCAACAGCCTACAAGCCACTGAAGCAGACCTTTGGAACATCTACATTTGAAAAAGTCTAATAAATCCATGTAATATAGCCTACACCTTTACAAAAAATCCATTATTTATTTTAGACAGGTCTAAAGAAGCATGATATGAAGAAAATGTAGTCTATTTCAGAAGAACAGATTTGCATGCTCTGATGTTTGGTCCTGTTCTGTGTAATGATATGCTCTGAGAGTTGGGAAGCAAGTACCGGGAGTGAGTGTTTTAATAAAATAAACAGAACATAATACAAAACAAGAAACTCTGACAGCACAAAGGCATAAAACAGAAAGAGAAACAATGACGCCTGGGGAAGGAACCAAAGGGAGTGACATATATAGGGAAGGTGATCAGGGAAGTGATGGAGTCCAGGTGAGACTGACGACGCGCAGGTGCGCGTAATGATGGTGGCAGGTGTGAGCCATAACAATCAGCCTGGTGATCTAGAGCCCGGAGAGGGAGCACACGTGACAGTACCCCCTCCCCGACAGGCGGCTCCAGCCGCAGGACGCCGACAAAAATGCCGATCCCGGGGATCAGGAGCAGACCGGTCACTTCTGCTGAGGCGCGTGAAACCTGTCAGTCCAGCTGAGATGCGGGTGAGTGGCGACCTAGAGTGCCGGAGAGAGCAAACGTGACGGTACCCACTCTCCAGCGCATTCGGGCTCCAGCCGCAAGATGCCAACCAAAGGGACGATCCCAGGGATCAGGAGCGGACTGGTCACCCCTGCTGATGCGCGGAACCTGTCTTCGGCTGGGGTGCCTGGCGATCCGGCTGAGGCACGAGAGCCTGTAGCGGCTCCCGGACCCGACGTCATTCCCACCGGGAAAAAAACACTCCCTGATGCTTCCCTTAGGTGAGGCGTCATTCTGTAACAATATGCGCTGAGGTTCAGGAAGCAAGTTCAGGGAGTGAGTGTTTTAATAAAATAAATGGAACATAATACAAAACTAGAAACACTAACAGCACACAGACATGAAACATAACAAGCAGCCTGGTGACCTAGAGGACAGAGAGGGAGCACACGTGACAATCTGGCTATGCCAAATGGCTGTGGGCTACACTAGTTAATTTAGCAGACAAGATTTGCTTAGAATTCTGTGGCATTATTTTATATTATTTTATAGTATGAAGTGCACACATGCAGCTTTTTTGTGTTAAGCGGTTAACAAAGAAAAATGTACTCCTACATGCTTAATTTAGAGTTATTAATGTAACTTTAGTTGTTCTACAAACGTTGGGCAATATGTTTTGATTGTTAATACATTGTAAGGCTGCATGATGCGACTAATGATGATTTGAAAAAAGTTGCTTGAAAGGCATGAGCTCTGTTTTATTTTTTTGTGCAGGCTGTACACACTTCATCAGTCTCTCATTCACAATTTGACAAGCACTTGATAATGCCTCGAATTTCACAGGGGCCTCCCCTTTGTGTGGCCATAATGCACCCTAAAAAAATCCATGCCTTTTGGGCCTGTGCCCTTCTTCCATAGTGCTGCATTGTGCCCTTCTCCCTGAGTGCTGCGCACTCTATAGGACATCTCACTCACATGGTTCTCCATCACGTGATCGGGTCTTTCTCACAGGCTACAAGTGAAGACAGACACATCGGGGACGCAACTGCGCTCGTCCTTATCCCATTCCGAGGTGCATAATTGAAGATATTGGAAGAACTGTCCACATTTACTTTTCATCAGCCAACAAGATGAGTAGGCCTAACAAACAGAAAAAGCACTAGCCTATGTCAATCTACTATCCCCATAGTGCAAAAGTTGACCTATTATATTCTGTGTGAGAAATAAATATTCCAAACATAGTCTGGTACAGTTGTGGGATGCAATAGATCCCAAATTAATACAACCACTAGCATCCCAAAAACCTTTTTACGCAATGTTGCTGACGCAACGTTTAGCTTTAAATGTTGATGAACTATTAGACTATTTCTTCACATTATAAACACAGCAATGCGCACATTGCCATAGGCAATAAGCACGGATGTTCCATTAGTGGGAAAACACCATTATCAAAAGTTGCCACAAATGCAATTATGCATGTAATGCTTTTATTATAAAGGTGCATTTTTATGGTGAAGATTATCTTTCCCAAACTTGAAACTCATGAGCTGCTTATATATGCCAGTTAGGCTCTACACACCCTGTAAAGCGGATTAATGTGCTTAATTTTAAGAAGTTATTTGGCCACTTTAGTTGTGATACAAACCTTATCGAAACATATAGGCCTATGGGCTAGGCTATATGAGGTGTGCAACTATGATTTTAAAAAGTCACACAAAAAAAGGCATTGTTTCTTTCCGTATGTTGGGCATCATTCACAAGTCATAATATATCATTCACAAGTGATAGGCTAATATTGTCACCCATCAGACTATTCTTCATTTAATCTTGTCTTTACATATACTAAATAATATGTGTCAAATTGGTTTTGATTTAGAATTGACCATTATCATGCACCTGTCACGAAACAGGTGGGATAAAAATACATGTCCTCTATGCACTTAAATAGCAATTGGAGGACGCTTTTCCTGTGGTTAATTTCCATGCCAGCCAGGTAGGCTATACGCCTGTTGTAAAGATAAGCAATGTGCTTAATATTAAGAAAGATGAGAAATATAGTAGGCCTAGCCTATAGAAAGCTGAATGGCACCTCCTCTTTTTAATAGAGGCCGTCACCCTGTTTTCTTGCGCAATTGCATAGCCTATAGAAATGTTGCGCAACATGAGCTCATAGGATCTCATAAAGTGTTTGATTAGATTTTCGATTACATTTGCATTGATGTCAGAGTAATAAGAGGGACAATAGAGTGCTGAGTACCAGGAAGTTAGCAAGTTTGGTAGGCTACTAATGACCATCAGCAGCATCAGAGCTTGGAGAAGCCTAATTACCGTGACTAAACGGTCCTGTGGAATTTGACGCCCTTCATGACTCGTGACCGCCGGTGTGGCGGTAATATGGTCACCGCAACAGCCTTACTTGGGTCATCTGCCTTTTGGTCTGTTTTGTTTTTACGTTACAGCAGTAAAGCATCTCTTTAGCTATTCTTCGATCTAAAATGGAATCTGTTGGAATGTACTGTAAGCCATGCTCTCACGGAATGCTCCTTGGCTCAGGGTTGTGAGCAGCTCTACAGATCAGGCCATGGTCGTCTCTGCAGGGCAAAGGGGCAGATCTTGAGATAGAGCTGTGCCCTGTGCCACTATGCTGGCTTGGCACCAACCACTATATTATCCTGTATCATTGTCAGTTATACAGTACTGTACTGGATTTGCTGTTGTATTTTCTCTGTTGTGTTATATGATTACTATATGCTAAGCTTATATGGATAATCTTATATGGATCACCAGTTTTGCGGCCTTATGTCATATAGTAGTACACGCCAATGTGTGTTACAACATGGTATTAAGACGCATTAGTCCCCTCACTGTGTAGACATAACCACTGGCTGGTTTCCTGGGGGGGGGGGGGGTTGGAACAAAACTGTCAACCAGCTTTATATATTATAGCCTGAAATTCTGGAGAGGTGAAAGGTTAGTTATATAACACACACACACGCACGCACGCATGCACACACACACACACACACACACACACACACACACACACACAATTCGTTCTCAAGTTTGAGTTTGTTTTTGGTTCTACAGAGCAGTGTCCATCATGACATTCAATAATCAATTAATTGTGTTCCTTCTTGCACCATGTGATCAGTTATCAGTTCTTAACATGTCTTTTTCTTCTCTATTTTCCTGCGCGCATATGACAGACGGTGGTTGGAGCACGTCTTTGGAGCCGTTAATCCAGAGGAGCGTGTATTAATCCTGCTGTAGGACTCATTGTAGCCAACTCGTCAAATGAACAAATAAAATCAATTAGTCACTCAGAAAAACGAATCATGACTCTCGAGTCGGTAAAAATAGTCATTCAAAATAATGAATCATTTGTGAACTGTACATCATCAGCACACAGTTCCTTCACGCTGTTTATTCTCTCAACATACTGTCAATTCATGCGGCTGGGTAAGCATGGAGAGGCCAGAGATAGCCAGACTTCTAAATTGGGCTAAGTAATAGAAGTTGGGTTTTGGAGAAACGTTATCAGTGCATGCTCTGCAAGCAATACAGCAGATGAAGGCGCGACAAGAGCGCGGTGATCGGATAGATGTGGTTATGGACAGTAAGGAAGAAGGAGAAGAGCCAAGTGTAGTGGAAATGTATGTGTTGGGTAAGACGCGCGCCAAGTACAAACAATATTCTGCTGCCTATGATGGTCAAAAATGTTACCTGACGAGTGTGAGGATGAATTACCTATGGTGGCTGGTGTTGTGAAGATCTCAGAGTCCAAACCTCGCCCGATGGTCATGCAAGGATAATTTGGGCCCGGTAGGAATGACATTTTTGGACTTTTGTCTGATCCATATGTAGTCTTAGGCTGGGTAGAAAATAAGTTGGATACTATTACGTTTTTGAAGGTAGCTCGAAGTGGATTTTATGGATTTATTCCATTCAAGGGGGAGCAGGCGCTTCGCATCACATGACTAGGGACAAAACCTGTGAGTTGCTTTGCTCTCCAGAGTAGAGCGCCTTTGAAAGGAGTGATTGGGATATGTCAGTTATCCAGTGAGAGCATCTGTACCGAACCCATTAAGGTGTTTCAGATGCCAAGCTTATGTTCATGTTGCAGCAGTGTTTAGGACAACGATTCCGAGATGTGAGAAGTGTACAGGAGGGCATAGGACAAAGGAATGTGTAGTATCAGTGGAAAAAACTGTGTGTCAATTGTGGGTGTGCCCATGTAGTTGGCGATCAGAACTGTCCAGTTCGAGAGAGACAGGATGAGGCTGCCCAGGTCAGAGTAGGACAGACGGTGTCGTATGCTGAGGCAGTGAAGAGAGTAGAGGATGATGGGTCTAAGGTGAGTAGTAGGCCTAAGCCAATACAGAGTGACACGAACCTGTGCTTCAGTAAGGTTGGCCTTCTAGCATTCATTGCCATGGTTATCAACTGTACCACAGAAATGGAACGTAAATCACAGAAAATAGATGTTATGGTAGCAGCTGCAGAGAAGTACTTGGGTGTACGAGGATTTACTGCAGAAGAGTTACAAGGTGTGTTGAAGGAGAGTCCCGTCGTCCCAGGCCGTTGGCCTGATGTAGGATCAGTTAGGGTCAAAGTAGTGGAATGGGGTGGTGATTATATATTTTTTATTAAATAGTGGTATATACTGTAGGTGTAGGATTAGTTGGTGTTGCAATTTTTTTCCTTTTCCCTGTTTCTTTTTTATTTTGTATCACAAAATGTAACATGATTGAACACACACTACCGCACAGTAGGTGATGACATGCACAAACAAAATGTGTGAACTCCATGGTACCAGAGAAGAAGAAGAAGAATTAATTCACTCAGCATATTCTTCCAAAACAAGAATGAAGCTGCTTTCCACGTTGCATCTAAATATGAATCCACATGTTTTCTCTATTATACTATTCATTTAAGTATCTTGCTCTCTGAAAAACATGAGTTAGTCTAAGGAAGCTGGCATATGCCTAAAATAATGATAATCGATAATGCTAATGGTTAACTAGCTAGCTGGCTAGCTAAATGCCATTTAGCTAAATGCTCTAGCTAGGGCAAAACAAACTATAGCTCTAATACAGGTTGCTACCGGTGGTGGTATAGATCACCATGTTGTTTGTGCAACTGTGTGTTCTGAATTAGATAGAATATTATAAAATCTTTGTCTAAATGCAACATTTATTCAAATGTGATTAGGTTCCCCTGGTAAACACTGAACAACACTGTGGTTCCTACCCTGTCCTAACTGCTATCTGGTTTTTGCATTTGTTGTCTTGCCAACCAACACGAACCATAGAAAATAGATATCTTCTTCAGGAGATGTGCTTCAAAAGTAAGTAAGATTCATATAGGCCCAATGTACAGATGTAGAATCTTAATTTGATCACTCTTTTATTGCTTTGAATATTCCTCAAACCTGTAGTGTATTTGAGTTTGAAAAATGCTAAATAAAAATGTAATTTGCACTTTCACATTTCAGACCTGATTTGCCCTAACATGATGTATCAATCCCCACAAAAATGTAAATTATTATAATCCACAAAATAATTCACATTTCCTGTTGCTGCAGGATTAGTGTCTTGCTGTAGCAAACTGGTCAAATTAAGATCCTAGGCTATATCATAATCAATTTAAAATCTATTTTTATTGTGCTCCTGAATTTTAAGTGGTACTCTTAACTGGTCTAAGTTAGCAGCACAAGTGTTACCAATGACATTTTTTCATTTAGAGCCCTGGCCATGTATGTTCTGTATTCCAATGTCAATTCACTTTTCACTCTCCCCTGGGGGAAAAAAAGTTCAACAAAATAGTGACAGAGTTATGTGTCAGTACAGAAAAATCTCCCAGAGTCCTCTTTGTGTGTGACTCGCAGCCCATTTCCCTGCATGCCTATATCTGCACTCTGCTGCCATTTAAGGGCAATCTGGATGAAGGACAAAAGCACTTCCTAGCCAGCTGTAAATATGCCAGGAATAGAGAGATCATCAGCCAGGCAAGAGACAAAGGTGACACACACACAGAGACACACACACATACACAGAGTGTTTGTTTGACATCCCCTTTGCCTGGCCCTAAAAAGAGAGATTGTTCTCTCAAAGCCCCTACCTAGTTCTATTAAGCTGAACTGGTTTTATCTTGCAGTGATATTTAGTGTTCTCAACCCACTGTTTTTAGCAAAGCACCATGTGAGAGGTAGAGTGTGTGTGTGCATGTATGTGTGTGTGTGTGTATAAAGCACAGCAGCATGCCGAGGCTGGTCTAAATTACATTACACGAAGAGAATCCACTGGGGTGGGGGAGGTGTGAAGGGGGGTTAAGTGACCAGCAGGAGGATAGAGCAGTGCAGTGCAGTGTGAAGGTCAGCCCTCTAGGGGGCATCACAGCTCTGGACAGTAGCCATACATCCACTCTCCATAGACTCTCCTTGAAGAGGACTGCAATGCAGATAGTTTTTCCTTTGAAATGTTCCTAATTTGATCTGATTTCGCAATTCCATATTTACTTTTTATCCTTGGTCCGTTGTGGAGACAGGATGGAATATAGAATGTGCCAGATTGCATGGACTAAGGCCACTGGTCATGCTTTTTCCCACTCGCTTATCATTTGACACCAGGCTGAGTGTCTACTACAGTCACAAAAGCAGTCTTGTTAATTTTGTCTGGAATGAACTTGACTGGGAGATGAATGCGGTTCAAAATGAATGTCTTTACCACATACTTCATAGGATTACTACCGTGAAGCTACAGGTAATTGGCAAAATAAAGTAAACACATTTGAGTAAATTAAGGAATACAATGTATATTGAAATCAGGTGCTTCCACACAGGTGTGGTTCCAGAGTTAATTAAGCAATTAACATCCCATCATGCTTTGGGTCATGTATAAACATGGCCAGTTGCCCAATATTTTGCCTACCATGGCTAGAAGAAGAGATCTGTGACTTTGAAACAGAGGTCTTAAAGGAGCATAGGTGGTTTAAAGTGTGTGTGTGTGTGTGTGTGTGTTTGTGTCTCAGTCACCAGATCTCAACTTATGAGAGATTCTGGAGCGGCACCCGAGACAGCGTTTTCCACCAGCCTTAACAAAACACCAAATGATAGAATTTATTGTGGAAGAATGGTGTTGCATCCCTCCAATAGAGTTCCGGACACTTCTAGAATCTGTGCCAAGGCGCATTAAAGCTGTTCAATAAGCTTGTGGTGGCCCAACACCCTATTAAGATGACTTTGTTTGTTTCCTTTATTTTGGCGGTTACCTGTATTTTGAAACTCATATAGTAAACATCATACAGAGCATTATACAGAAAATAAAAAATAGTTTCTCATCAAATGTTCCTCCTCATATCAAGCCAGACAAACATACAAAGTTGCCACATCTGCAGCAAAATACGAGACCTTCGACGCCGAGACATCAAAAGAAAGTCCTTGTTCCCCTCCTTCTCCCTCTCTCTCTCCCACCTCTGTTGCAGTCTCTCATCCTGCCCTCCCCTCTCCATTTCATATTTCACTCACTTTTCCTGCTCTCCCTCTCTCCTTTTCACTGACGCCATCTTCCGGCTTTCTCCTCACCGTTGTTTCCTCCTTCATCTCTGTACAATAGCAGGAACTTGGCTCAGACCATCAGTACTGGCAGGCTCTTTCTGTCCAACCCCCCTAAAGACATGCATCTATTCACAGAGCTCGGATGAAAACAACAATTTCATGTCCAGCTGGTCCTACTATGCCTGGCTGGACGGTTCTACCATTCCCCAACCATTTGAGCCGTCCTCCTTTTCCACAACAGCCACTAAAAATAGTGGTACATATTTTCAGGCTGATATTGTTTTAAGGCCATGATGAATCTCCCATTGCTACTACCTGTCTCGTCACAGACTACACTGACGACAACAACTTCTACCTCTAGCGAAGAAATAGGTTTACACAATTTAAAAGATCCATCCCAGTGGGGTGAAAACTGGTTGAAATTGCATTATTTGGTCCAGTTTTGACCAGTTTTGTGCAGTTCTGGGAAAAGAGTTAAACTACGTTGTCCTCTTAAATGTGCTGCTTCCTGACCAGGTCCTTCCTGGTTTGCTCTGTGCTCTTCCTCCTCAGGGAGTTTGTGGCCAGAGGTGCTGCAGCTGGAGCCACCCTGCACTGCTGGAGCTTCCAGGAATGACGGGGCCAACCCATCGCAGCCGGCCCCCTCGCAGCACCTGACCTGACTCACCTGACCCATCATGGAGCTCAAGGTCTGGGTCGATGGGGTCCAGAGGGTTGTTTGTGGGGTCACAGAGGCAACCACCTGCCAGGAAGTGGTCATCGCTCTTGCTCAAGCCATAGGTGAGTGACCTCTGAACTATGCCTCTTAAAGACATATTCCAGAGGATTGAAAACGACCTCGTTATTTTTTTAAACCTCCCATTTTGGACTTGACGTGTCATTGTACGGCTCATGCATGCATAATAAATTATCTACAATCCTCTGCCAGTGGAAAGGGGCACAGAATCCTTACATTCTAACCTGCCACCATTTAGTGCATCAGATCTACGTGCTCGTTCCTGTCATGTAGGGAATGCGTGCTCTGAAGCAAGTGGGATTAGTGGCTGCTTGCACTTACTATTAGTTATTATGATAACAGTGACAATACACTGAATAAATCGATCAAATTCATGCATCAGAAGTTAGAAAGCATCCAAAAGTAGAAGTTAGATCTTTTCGACCTCGGTAGTAGTTGCATTTCTCTCTTTCAATACATTTCTGCAAACCAGAAAAAGTTGTGAGCTAAAAATTACATTTTAGCCACACAAATGTTTTTATTTTTTTTATTTCACCTTTATTTAACCAAGTAGGCATGTTTGGGGGTGACCAGAGAGATATACCTGCTGGAGCGCGTGCTACAGGTGGGTTCTGCTATGGTCACCAGCGAGCTGAGATAAGGGGGGACTTTACCTAGCAGGGTCTTGTAGATGACCTGGAGCCAGTGGGTTTGGCGACGAGTATGAAGCGAGGGCCAGCCAACGAGAGCATACAGGCAGTGGTGGGTAGTATATGTGTCACACCCTAACCATAGTTTGCTTTGTATGTTTCTATGTTTTGTTTGGTCAGGGTGTGATCTGAGTGGGCATTCTATGTTACATGTCTAGTTTGTCTATTTCTATGTTTGGCCTGATATGGTTCTCAATCAGAGGCAGGTGTTAGTCATTGTCTCTGATTGGGAACCATATTTAGGTAGCCTGTTTGGTGTTGGGTTTTGTGGGTGACTGTTCCTGTCTTTGTGTTTGTTACTGTTTTCGGTTTTTCACGGTTCTTGTTTTTGTATATTGTTCTATTGTTATCTTTATTAAAGATGTATCAAAATAACCACGCTGCGTATTGGTCCGCCTCTCCTTCAACAGAAGAAAGCCGTGAGAATATGGGGCTTTGCTGACAAAACGGATGGCTCTGTGATAGACTGAATCCAATTTATTGAGTAGGGTATTGGAGGCTATTTTGTAAATAACATCGCCAAAGTCGAGGATCGGTAGGATGGTCAGTTTTACAAGGTTAATTTTGGCAGCATGAGTGAAGGATGCTTTGTAGCGAAATAGGAAGCCAATTCTAGATTTAACTTTGGATTGGAGATGTTTGAGGTGAGTCTGGAAGGAGAGTTTACAGTCTAACCAGACACCTAGGTATTTGTAGTTGTCCACATATTCTAAGTCAGAACCGTCCAGAGTAGTGATTTCGGATGGGCGGGTAGGTGCAGGCAGCGATCGGTTGAAGAGCATGCATTTAGTTTTACTTGTATTTAAGAGCAGTTGGAGGCCACAGAAGGAGAGTTGTATGGCATTGAAGCTCGTCTGGAGGGTTGTTAACACAGTGTCCAAAGAAGGGCCAGAAGTATACAGAATGGTGTCGTCTGCGTAGAGGTGGATCAAAGACTCACCAGCAGCAAGAGCGAACTCATTGATGTATACAGAGAAGAGAGTCGGCCCAAGAATTGAACCCTGTGGCACCCCCATAGAGACTGCCAGAGGCCAGGACAACAGGCCCTCCGATTTGACACACTGAACTCTATCAGAGAAGTAGTTGGTGAACCAGGCGAGGCAATCGTTTGAGAAACCAAGGCTATCGAGTCTTCCGATGAGGATGTGGTGATTGACAGAGTCGAAAGCCTTGGCCAGGTCAATGAATACAGCTGCACAGTATTGTTTCTTATCGATGGCGGTTAAGATATTGTTTAGGACCTTGAGTGTGGCTGAGGTGCACCCATGACCAGCTCTGAAACCAGATTGCATAACGGAGAAGGTACGATGGGATTCGAAATGGTCGGTAATCTGTTTGTTGACTTGGCTTTCGAAGACCTTAGAAAGACAGGGTAGGATAGATATAGGTTTGTAGCAGTTTGGGTCAAGAGTGTCCCCCCCCTTTGAAGAGGGGGATGACCGCAGCTGCTTTCCAATCTTTGGGAATCTCAGACGACACGAAAGAGAGGTTGAACAGGCTAGTAATAGGGGTTGCAACAATTTCGGCAGATAATTTTAGGAGGAAAGGGTCCAGATTGTCTAGCCCGGCTGATTTGTAGGGGTCCAGATTTTGCAGCTATTTCAGAACATCAGCTGACTGGATTTGGGAGAAGTAAAAATGGGGAAGGCTTGCGCGAGTTGCTGTGGAGGGTGCAGTGCTGTTGACCGGGGTAGGGGTAGCCAGGTGGAAAGCATGGCCAGCCGTAGAAAAATGCTTATTGAAATTCTCAATTATAGTGGATGTATCGGTGGTGACAGAGTTTCCTATCCTCAGTGCAGTGGGCAGCTGGGAGGAGGTGTTCTTATTCTCCATGGACTTTATAGTGTCCCAGAATCTTATTGAGTTTGTGTTGCAGGAAGCAAATTTCTGCCTGAAAAAGCTAGCCTTGGCTTTTCTAACTGTCTGTGTATATTGGTTTCTAGCTTCCCTGAAAAGTTGCATATTACAGGGGCTGTTCGATGCTAATGCAGAATGCCATAGGATGTTTTTGTGTTGGTTAAGGGCAGTCAGGTCTGGAGAGAACCAAGGGCTATATCTGTTCCTGGTTCTAAATGTCTTGAATGGGGCATGCTTATTTAAGATGGTGAGGAAGGCATTTAAAAAAAATAACCAGGCATCCTCTACTTACGGGTTGAGGTCAATATCCTTCCAGGTCGAATAGAAAGGCCTGCTCGCTGAAATGTTTCAGGGAGCATTTGACAGTGATGAGTGGAGGTCGTTTGACTGCTGACCCATTACGGATGCAGGCAATGAGGCAGTGATCGCTGAGATCATGGTTGAAAACAGCAGAGGTGTATTTAGAGTAGATGTCGACCGATTATGATTTTTCAATACCGATACCGATTATTGGAGGACCCCAAAAAAGCCGATACCGATTAATCGGACACATTTTTTTTGCATATTTTTTTATTACAACAATTACAACAATACTGAATTACAACAATACTGAATGAACACTTATTTTAACTTAATATAATACATCAATAAAATCAATTTAGCCTCTAGTAAATAATGAAACATGTTTAGTTTGGTTTAAATAATGCAAAAATAAAGTGTTGGAGAAGAAAGTAAAAGTGCAATATGTGCTATGTAAGAAAGCTAACGTTTCAGTTCCTTGCTCAGAACATGAGAACATATGAAAGCTAGTGGTTCCTTTTAACATGAGTCTTCAATATTCCCAGGTAAGAAGTTTTAGGTTGTAGTTATTATAGGAATTATAGGACTATTTCCCTCTATACCATTTGTATTTCATTAACCTTTGACTATTGGATGTTCTTATAGGCACTTTAGTATTACCAGTGTAACAGTATAGTTTCCGTACCTCTCCTCGCTCCTCCCTGGGCTCGAACCAGCAACACAACAACAACAGCCACCATCGAAGCAGCGTTACCCATGCAGAGCAAGGGGAACAACTACTAGAAGGCTCAGAGCGAGTGACATTTGAAACGTTATTAACTAGCTAGCGCTATCTAGCTAGCCATTTCACTTCGGTTACACCAGCCTAATCTCGGGAGTTGATAGGCTTGAAGTCATAAACAGCGCAATGCTTGACGCACAACAAAGAGCTGCTGGCAAAACGCATGAAAGTGCTGTTTGAATGAATGTTTACGAGCCTGCGTCTGCCTACCACCGCTCAGTCAGATACTTAGATACTTGTATGCTCAGTCAGATTATATGCAACGCAGGACACGCTAGATAATATCTAGTAATATCATCAACCATGTGTAGTTAACTAGTGATTATGATTGATTGTTTTTTATAAGATACGTTTAATGCTAGCTAGCAACTTACCTTGGCTTACTGCATTCGCGTAACAGGCAGTCTCCTTGTGGAGTGCAACGAGAGACAGGCAGGTCGTTATTGCGTTGGACAAGTTAACTGTAAGGTTGCAAGATTGGATCCCCCGAGCTGACAAGGTGAAAATCTGTCTTTCTGCCCCTGAACGAGGCAGTTAAGCCAATGTTCCTAGGCCGTCATTGAAAATAAGAATGTGTTCTTAACTGACTTGCCTAGTTAAATAAAGGTATAAAAAA
The DNA here is from genome assembly GCF_002021735.2 of Oncorhynchus kisutch. Taxonomy (NCBI): domain Eukaryota; kingdom Metazoa; phylum Chordata; class Actinopteri; order Salmoniformes; family Salmonidae; genus Oncorhynchus; species Oncorhynchus kisutch. Next base: position 39,967,706 of record NC_034177.2, read on the forward strand.
ATATATATATAAAAAATTTAAAAAACGGCAAATCGGCGCCCAAAAATACATCGTGATTGTTATGAAAACTTGAAATCGGCCATTCCGATTAATCGGTCAACCTCTAATTTAGAGGGCAAGTTGGTTAGTATGATATCTATGAGGGTGCCCGTGTTACGTCTTTGGGGTGGTACCTGGTAGGTTCATTGATAATTTGTGTGAGATTGAGGGCATCAAGCTTAGATTGTAGGATGGCTGGGGTGTTAAGCATGTTCCAGTTTAGGTCACCTAGCAGCACGAGCTCTGAAGATAATTGTCAACCTGATCAGCAGGTACGTGCACAGATAGAGAGAATGAGTGCCCTTTCAGATTGGTGGTGTTTTTTTATTATGGCATTTTTATTTCACTTTTAATCTATTTTTATTTTATTTTTATTTTTATTTCACCTTTATTTAACCAGGTAGGCTAGTTGAGAACAAGTTCTCATTTGCAACTGCGACCTGGCCAAGATAAAGCATAGCAGTGTGAGCAGACAACAAAGAGTTACACATGGAGTAAACAATTAACAAGTCAATAACACAGTAGAAAACAAAGGGGGAGTCTATATACAATGTGTGCAAAAGGCATGAGGAGGTAGGCAAATAATTACAATTTACAATTTTGCAGATTAACACTGGAGTGATGAATGATCAGATGGTTATGTACAGGTAGAGATATTGGTGTGCAAAAGAGCAGAAAAGTAAATAAATAAAAACAGTATGGGGATGAGGTAGGTGAAAAAGGGTGGGCTATTTACCAATAGACTATGTACAGCTGCAGCGATCGGTTAGCTGCTCAGATAGCTGATGTTTGAAGTTGGTGAGGGAGATAAAAGTCTCCAACTTCAGCGATTTTTGCAATTCGTTCCAGTCACTATGTTCTCTTGATTAAATTAAAACCTCATCAAACTAGTTTTGAATCCCACTCCTCTTCCCCCACTTGAGGGCACACTGACTGCACTTGTCCTGCAGGCAGTGGCTACCGGCCAGGGCAATAAATTAAGGGCGTCCCGGGACGATAAAGCATATGTCTGGGATGGTTTAAAACAGACTCTGGAGCAGTTCTGGGATGATAGATCCTAAATCACTGTACATCATTTCATTTTTTTTAAAGCAATGAGGCTGATGCACCAGATCAGAAGGCTTACCTTAAAATGTTGATAAACTATTATTTCTTCACATTATAAGAGCAGCAATGTGCACACGGCAGTAGGCTAACATGGAACCCAAACCGGCTGCGCGCGTGGGCCATCGTGCATAAATGTATTTTGTCCCCCCACATCAAACGCGATCACAACACGCAGGTTAAAATATCAAAACAAACTCTGAACCAATTACATTAATTTGGGGACAGGTCGAAAAGCATTAAACATTTATGGTAATTTAGCTAGCTAGTTTTCACTTGCTAGCTAATTTGTCCTTTTTAGATTGTCCTGGGATATAAACATTGAGTTGTTATTTTACCTGAAATGCACAAGGTCCTCTACTCAGACAATTAATCCGCACATAAAACGGTGAACCGAATCATTTCTAGTCATCTCTCATCCTTCCAGGCTTTTTCTTCTCTGGACTCTATATTGCGATTGGAAACTTTCAGAAATTAGGTGCATTACTGCCACCGACCTCGTTCATCTTTCAGTCACCCACATGGGTATAACCAATGAGGAAATGGCACCTGGATACCTGCTTCTATAAACCAATGAGGAGATGGAAGAGGCAGGACTTGCAGCGCGATCTGCGTCAGAAATAGAACTGACTTCTATTTTAGCCCTTGGCAAGGCAGACGCTAAAACGCAGACACAGTGTGGGTGCAATTATTGAATAATATAGATTTCTAAATGTATTTTTGCAACATGCGATGCGAGCGGTGTAGTCAGTCTGTAAGCGCGAACATTCCAAAATGTAATTAGCGGGAACACATGTGACAGAGATTAAATATAGACATTTTTTATGATATTTTCTTGCGATAGCCATTACGCATATCACCTCGGTTGAAATATATTTATTTACATTTATGTACAAAATAGATTTATTTAGTTGGGACGGTTCATCTTCAATTTGGTATGTTTGAAATTGCACTTTGGGACGATTCTGGGACGGTGATGAAAAAAGTTAGTCTCAGGTCCTTCTACCGGTGCCAAAAGGTAAACCTTTTAAATTGCATGTGTCATCTCATGGGGAATGCTTCAATTTGACTGTTTGTTGGTTTGTTAGTAGGCCTATGAGGCAGTTGTAAGCAGCAGAAGAAACTCCAATCACAGGTAAAGACTAGTTAGATTGTTTCAACATAGCTAACTATCTAGCAAACTAACTAGCTGATTTACATAATCTACATCCGCTATGATCAGCTGATAGCCCGCCCCTCTTTGCCTTCTCTTTGAGCTGTAGGCTGTAAACTTGCAGGGATGAGTGTGATTTGACAGAAAATGAATGCTAAAAAATATATGTTGAAATTTGGCTACAGGCGCATTAGATAATTAGCTATGAAGTCAACAGATATTTTTTTGCGTGTGTTTTTTGGGAGCAGGAGCAGGTGCCCTTTTTTAGGTCTGTGCACGGCCCTGCCGATCAGAAACACTGTGCTGACAACCTTTAGCTTCTAAATTGTGTCACTGGTGAATTTTGGAATATAGTGCACAATAGGCTATAAGGTTTTTACCAGGCGTCCGTCCATTCATTTGTCCCGTTCGCCAATCACAGCAGAACACACATATTGATGCACTCAAGAAATACATACTGAAGCAAACTTTCACCCACTTTTTAGACAATTAAATATTTGCCCTAACTTTATGTTGCGCCAACCAACCATCCATCCAAATGAAATAATTCCACCTTTTGTCCTTATAAACATTTACATAGGTGTTCCATGATATGAGGTAATAATACAACACTGCAGTTGAACTGCCAGCGATCATCATTCATTACGTATGCAAATATAATATAATCCATTCACGACTTTCAAGGAGTAGGACATTTGATGCAACTTTTCCATTGTATGAAATTACGTTTTCACATTTGCTTGCTCATTTTCCATACTAGTCTGATGAGACAATCCACGCAACTACTGGAATTTGGGAACTGGCCTGCAACAACCAAACGTGATGGACAAGGTTGATTGGCAGGTGGAATGATGTCCAATGAGGTTGCATGGTTAAAGTGGAAGGCGGGATCAGGTCGGTCCAGTATAATCCAATGAGGTTGTGGGATGTACACCACAGAGTTTTTTTTTTACTGTCTTCGGGCACATGCTACAGAGGCTCGAGAAAAGTTACGTGACATTGTACACAATTGTGCACAATTTTCAGAGACCTGCTTTGGTTTGTGAGCTCTAATTTCAAAACTACTGGCTGAAATTATTCAAAACTTCTGGAAAATCCCTTTAACAAAGGCTTTAGGATGTTTGTTTTATGTGTGTTGGCTACTAATATTTCAAATATTACATTTATGAATGTAGGCCTATACGTTGTTGGCTACTGTCTGTCACCAAGCCATAGTTGATTGACAGCGTACCAATATGGCCCAGTGTTACATAGTAGTACTCAAGTATAGTGACAGTGAAGAGGATATACTGATTCTCTGTTGTAATGTATTGCGCCACTTGTATAAGAAATGGTGGTTAATTAAACTCCAATTTGAATCAGGAGCTGTCTTACAATTCGGCTTACTGCTGAAAACTAATATTTGTTCCTCTCCTCCAGCCTACACCTCAATCTGGTGCTGTAGTGAGAGATAGAGAGGGTCTTAGTCAGAAACCCCCTCCATCCATCCCTCCATCCCCCTCTCTCTCAGTGAGAGGAGAGGAATGGAGCAGACTGTATTGACATCACTTCCCATTAAGCGTGGGGCAGGCGAGAGGAGGGAAAGTCTGAGTCATCTCTCCATCTCTCGCAGGCAGGGGGAAGCAAAAGCACTGACGAAGCCCCCTCTCCTCCCTCCTGCTACTTTCCATATAGAAATTCCTATACACAGTACAAATGTTTAATGACAAGATTAATGTAAGGTTTTTAGGGTTTATCTCTAGTTGGGACCAGCACTGGAAAGAGACTGTGTACATCAAGGGGTTTGCCTCAGTCTCTTTGACCTTGTTTCTTGTGTGAAAATTGGAAATTGAAAAATAAAATGTCCCACTAAAATAAAATTTCCACTAAAGCAAATATCATATTACCTAAAAAAACTAACAGGGTTATTAATATCTGTTAATAGATAGATGTTAAATTATTCAAGGCTCTTATACATTCGCTTTTCGCTTTTTAATAGCTGACGATGCACTGATACTTATCCTATTGATTCTCGTAAAATATGATTACAAAGAGAGCTATTATTCATATCAACTGATTTGTTAGTTAGTTTGTCAAAGTATATAAGCTGAGAAGACATACACATACAGAAAACTATGCACAAAGCATACACTAAAACATACACAAAAGCTGATATAACTGAACTTGTCCTATCTGTTTTTCCCAGGCCGAACTGGGCGCTATACACTGGTGGAGAAATGGCGGGACACAGAGCGCCACCTGGCCCCCCACGAGAGCCCAGTGGCATCCCTCAACACCTGGGGCCAGTATGCCGGTGACGTCCAGCTGATCCTGCATCGCACGGGCCCCTCCCTGACCGAACGGCCCCCCTCCGAGGGTCCCTTGCTCCGGGGTCCGGAACGCGGCCCACACCGGCAGAGCCTCCCCCCGCTCGCCAAGCTCCGCCATCCCAGTGAGCACGCCCTCCATCGCCGCGAGCCGCGCCGCAAGTCCCTCACCTTCACCGGCGGGCCCCGGGGCCTCCGGGACATCCTGAGTGGAGGCCGGGTGGGGGAGGGGAGGGAGTTTGAGGCCAAACGACGTCTCCTATTCCAGGGGAATGGTGGTAACCAGAACCACCACCACCATGCAGCAGCGGCAGCCACAGCGGTAGCCCCAGGAGGAGCAGTGTCCCCCGGCATGTGGGCCTGCCGCATGGAGGACCTGGTCAGACTGGTGGGGCTCCAGAGAGAGACTCTGGCCGTGCTGGAGAAGAGGCTGGAGGCCTACGAGGCTGAACTGCAGACCTGGGGGGGACGAAGGGGAGAGGAGGCTAGAGGAGCAGGGGGGCTGATGGAGGAGATAGTGAGGCTGGAGAGACGACTGAGGAAGAACGAAGTGGAGATGGAGGAAGAGGAGTTCTGGGCCAGCGAGCTGCAGATTGAGCTGGAGAGTGAGAGGCAGCTGGAGGACAGGCTTGAGGAGCTGAGAGGGCGTCTTCAGTGTGCTCAGGTCGAGCTGGGGGACAGGATGGCTCTGGTACAGGTGGGTGGGACACACTTCGGATTTATGACCCATGGGCATTAATTAGATACGGTATGATCAAATGGCATGGACACTATTATAGGGCCCCTAAATGTCACGATTTCTGTTGTATATTGTGTAAGGGACTATGTGCTCTCAAGGAAAATAATGCATGATGTGAAAGGTGTGTGCCACGACCAGGGCCAGTCCTTGGAGACCAAAAAATCCCGCTCCGCAAAACTAGAATAGTCCCAGTGAGCAAAATGACGTTTAAAAGACGTATTTTCCAGACGTTGAAATTGTTCGATTTAATTTCTGAATGAATGGTGGAAAGGTATTTTCCGTATGTTTAAAATACATATTTTCCAGGATGTTGAAAAGGCATCTTTTCCGGACTGTAAAAAAACATATGTATTTTCTGGACATGGATATCAGGTTCATTTTCTGTTCTGAATGAAAGTTGAAAATAAGTCATTTCTAGACTTGTTTGGGCCAAATCAAAGCTGGTCCAGACCAGGCAAAATCTAAACCAAACGTAGACGTCTATGATTGGTCTGGACCGGACTAAAAACCAAAGTCCGTGCCGGTCTGGAACTGCACCAAAAAAAAGATGTCCAAAAGGCATCAGTCCGTGCTTACTGAGGTGTAGCCTACAGTGTTGCCTGAAATTAAATTTTAGGTATGCCCATCTATCTATGTGGGAAGCCTACCGGATGTAAAACACAAAACGTTCAGACAGGACCATAACAAGACGTCCAAAAGACGTCGGTTCGTGATTACTGGGGTGTAGCCTAATATGTCGGACCGCAATAGAATGTTATGAATGTCCATCAATGTGGTAGGCCCACCGTTTGTAAAACAGGCATTGGCTTTATTAGTCCTGATTCCTGTGACTAATCAATTTGGCTATTTAAGCTCTGAATATCAGATACCCAGTTATCGCTAGCCTATTTGCAATGTATTTACACAGCAGGAAATGCAGTATTTTCTTTGTCACTATGATAAGATTATCAAAATTTACGGACACAAACTTGAAACCACTGATCATGAAAATGTGGTGGAACTCCTGGACTAAAGTTGTGATTGTCCATTAGATATTATGCATTTTACTTTGACCTGTGCTGTTTTTAGGATTTATAGTTTTGTTAATTAACATGACAGCGTTTTTTATTTTTTTATTGAGCGCCATCTCATTACATCCATTTTATCTCCAGCCTGTAGGCTACAGAAAAGGCCACATAGTCTTTCTACCATATCCTATATCTGCTACTTGAACGTTGGTTATTGTCAAGGGCGTCTCTCCAACAGCACCATGGAGAGGCGCGCTGGGAATGGACAAGTAAAATCATTTCGCCCCCTGCCTTTGACAAGGTGGTCACTGCTTATCAAAGGGCGGCATCAGTGCTCACCTAAAAAACCCATATGCCACTGGTTGAAAGAAGTTGTCATTGTTTTTGGGCAGAATTGTGTGAGGTTTTATGTATTGTTGGAGTTCCGTCTTTGTCAGTTTTGCTCAGAACATGCCGCCCTTGTCAATTTGCCGCCACCTAATCATGCCTACTGAGCAGGCCGGCCGTGGCCACCAAACATAGCGGAGTGGCACTAACCTTTTGCAGAGTGCCATTATATTCCAGAGAACACATACAGCACCAAGTTGATTATCCCGCTTACACCACGGCTATAATTTAACACATTACTGAGTTAATTTACCTGTAGAAATCTGTTCAACATCCACAAGTTGCTAGAAAGTTTACTGGATAGCCAAACAGATTTGCTAGCTAAGCAAACCATCAGTCCTCCTAAATATTAGCTAGCTATAAAAATCGAATTCAACAATGCCAATAATGTTCTCAATTTGACTATTGATAGCAGTTGGTTATTGTCGTGTTTTATAGCGAAATAATGCACACTCTAGAATGCTCTTCAAGGAAATCAGAAATTAGTATTTAACAATTCCGGCATAGTATAATTAAGCAATAAGGCACAAGAGGCAGTGATGTATTATGAATACAGTCACAGGTAAATGTTGTTTTTCGGCCTGACATATTTAAAATAACAAGGAATTACATATTTTCATTAAAATGTTATGTTGATAAGTCAATTATTCTTCCACCATCTGGTTATCTGGTTGTTTGTTGCTACAGACCAAAATAAGTTACTAGCTATGCAAAATAACTGGTTGTCTGTTCTAAACAAAATGGTTGCTATGCCTGCTCGATAGCTAACATTCTGGTCACATGCTAGCTAGCTAGCTAGCCAACTTTCAGCTTATTTTCTATTGATGCGTGATTTCAACTGGCTCATAAAAAGTTGTCTCGTTTCGTCTGTGCACCATTCACTCTATTTATTATACTACAGAGAAGGAAATTAAAAAGTGAAACATTGTTTCCGAGGTCAAACAGACAGCGAAGCTTATATTAACTCCCGCTGTACCAAACTAAATGCTAGGCTGGAAGCAAGGGGAAATAATGTGCAAGTTGGGATGAATAAATAAAGAGATGACTCAGACATGATATTCTTATGGAGGCACAGTGATTCAGATGGAACTTAGGTGTGTCTCTGTGACAGCCAATACAGCACGGCTTGGAACGCTGTTCATCCAATCAGTTTTATAAATAGTTATAATCACATAACACTAAAAGTGTGCAGGCACCTTGCGGCATCATTTGAATGACAGATAATGCATATCCTCTCTCTGAATTTCTTGCTGTGCCTTTCTATGCACTTCCATCTAAATCAGGGTATCCCTTACTCGGTCCTGGGGCCCCCCCCAGGTTTTGTTTTTTGCCCTAGCACTACACAGTTGATGCAAATAATCAAATGTTGATGATGAGTTGGTTATTTGAGTCAGCTGTGTAGTGCTAGGGCAAAAAAACTAAATGTACACCCAAGGGGGGCCCCAGGACCATGTTTGGGAAACCCTGGTCTATATAACAGACTACTAGCAAAACCGATGATGTAGCTAGGGTGCTGGGAAGCATATGTTCCCCTAACCATCTCCTACTCCTATTGGTCTAAAACTCAAAACTGTCTGTGTGTCAGGGTGTAGAGGCCGGTCTGGAGGAGGAGCGTCTGCAGAGGGAGAGACAGGAGACTCAAAGGGTGAGCGAGGTGGAGGCCAAGGCGCAGGTACTCAGAGCCCGCACGGAGCTCAAGGCCCAGGACAGACAGTCTGTCCAGCTGGAGAGCAGCTGCAGAGCCGTGGACAGGTCCCTCGGCCTGAGTGGCAAGAGACTGCAGGTCAGACACATGTATTAACATACTCACACACGATGATGCATGAGCATACACATGACAAAATGCATGTAGAAACACATATAGTGCTTCTACATATACAGTATACAGTACCTACCAGAAGGAAAGCCACTGCAGGGCAATCAAAGCCTGGGATTGGTTTTAAATCAACTTAACCGCAAAGTTTATTTAAATCAAATTATGATTTAAAAAAAAATCTAATCATCAAGAGCAGCTGCCAAAAAAATAACTTGATTCAGCAAGCATAAACCTGGCCTACCAAGGCAGGGATAAAAACATGAAATCATGGCAGTTACGAATACAGTAGCTCACTTAGAATCAAATACATATAAGCCTGGCTTACCAAGACAGGCATGAAAACATTAGGCTAAGTCATAAATAAGCAGTATTCAGGCTTACCTTTCTTGTGTTTGACGTTTTACAGCAGAAGATATAGACGTTCCCTTTCAAAGGCATGCAGTAAGCATGCAAGATCTGATTCATGTTTTGATATGTCATGTCGTGGAGAAGAGTCTCTCAACACTACATGAAGTCATAGGAAAGGTGATAATGGCCCTTACAGGAACTTAGTAGTACTACTTATTTATCTGAGAGTGAGGTAAATACATAGCGTTTAGCAAAAAAAATGGATTATTTGTCTCTCTGAAATGAATCCATCAAGTGATACATAAAAATAAAAAAATACATATGTCATTGAACATCCCAATGCCATGATTAGATAGTGAAAAAAACATCTATTATTTTTCATACATTTTAAACAATAAGCTAATTTACCAACATTTCTGAAAATGGATATATAGAGTTTTGGAAATAAACTCTTGAAATAGGCTACCATTTATCCATCACTCATTCAATAGCCAAGCATGCTCAAAAGTAAATAGACCGGTAGCCTATTTAAATTATTTTACAGTATGGTTAGGTACAGTATTGCTGTGCGATAGGAGCTGAACATCATAACCTAATCTCAGAGCCTATCCCAGGGCAGGAGATAAAATATTTGGGCTGCAGCATTTACTTTAAATTGTTCGAATAGACAATGTTAAGGGTGTGTACTGGAGGCGAAGTCAGGTGCAGGAGAGCAGAGTGTAGTTAACAGGCGCACTTTTTATTCCGGTCCAAATGAAAGCACATAAGACATAAAACGTTCCCAAAACATTGACCATAAACAAACGTTTGGTGCGTAACAATACCCACCAGGTGTGTAAGGAACAAGACAAAACAAATGGAAATATGAAATATGAAAAATGGGAGCGGCGATGGCTAGAAAGCCGGTGACGTCGATCGCTGCCCGAACAAGGAGAGGAGCCGACATCGGCGGAAGTCGTGACATCTTGTAGAATGTATGACCAATGTTTGGCACTCGCTATAGGCAGCATGCATTTTCTTTTTAATAGCTAGGTTTATATTCTAAAATAAATAAATAAATAAAATCCTCATAAAAACATTGTCCCACCAGAGATGTATTTCCTTTAAATGTACTTGTTGCGGATAAAAGTCTGTGCGTGATGAGCTAGTGCATATAAAAAAACCTTTTGCAGTTAAATTTCCATGAACCGGATAAAAAAATACAAGTTAAATGGGTTTCAACTCTACTGATGGGTTTGTCACAAAAAATGTACGTTATATATCAAATGTGTCCACACTGGTATTGGATAATGCGCCTTAGCCAACAGCTCGCGTATACAGTGCTGGAATAGCCTACATGACTAGATTATTATGGACAAAATACTATTTTTATTTGTCAAATGACAACCAAACATCGATTATCATGTCACCAGATTAAGACCATAGATATTTATTGGAAAGGAGCATCAAGTTAATCAGCTTTCACTTTCACCACCCTGTGAAGTTCATCATAATTGATTTAATCTGTAGACTAACAAACTGCATGCTTTCCCGAGTCATAGGGGGAGGACAACACAGACTTGTCATCGCGTGACTCCTAGTTTACTCCGATATGATAGTTATTAAATCAATATTTGCGCATCAAGCATTTCCATCGCCATTTCTCACAAAATACATTTTACAGACACAAACAGATCCCAGCTTGTCTAGCGTATTTTGTTTTGTCTACATTTGGAAAGTTTACCGACAAATTTGCTGTTTCCTCAGGCCTGTCATGACATGTTTTAATCTCACATTAAAACGTTGGATGGAATCCTGGTTAGTGAGATTGAAACATTCTGCCCACACCTACTGTAAATACAAATGTGAGCAAATTTGCCATTTCTTTTAGAAACAGTCATGGCCCAGTTACATCAAATTTGTACATTTAAGTAATTTAGCATACACTCTTATCCAGAGCGACTTATAGGTGCAATTAAGGTTAAGCACCTTTCTCAAGGGCACATCGACAGATTTTTCACCTAGTCAAGTGCTTTGCTCAAGGGCACGAACAGATTTTTTTCACCTAGTCGGCTCAGGGATTCGACCTTACAGTTACTGGCCCAATGCTCTTAAGTGCCCTAAAAAGTTGGTTGCATTACATTTCAGTCATTTAGCAGACACTCTTATCCAGTAGTGAAAACTTTAACTTTCATACTGGTCCCTCGTGGGAGTCAAACCCACAACCCTGGCATTGCAAGCACCATGCTCTACCAACTGAGCCACACAGGATCTCTAAACCATACAGCAAATTAGGGCGTTTTTGTTACTATGAAAGGTGAATGGAGGACGATTTCTAGGCAGGGTTGTAACGCTCCATCACAAGCGCATAAATATAATACGTCTGATTTATCAATGGAAACATGCGTATATGTTGCATGCAAATCCTAGAATCTCTACATACGGCAGAATTTTGTGAGAGTTTTTGCATGTTTGGTAAATGAGGCCCCAGGAACAGAGGGCCAGTCAGTTTAGCTGCAGGCAGATTATACAGTAGAGTAAATACAGATGGCAAAAATATAGATTTATATCGTTGATCAATCTGTATCTCCCCTTCAGGACATGCAGCATGAGCTGGAGCAGCTGACCAAGGAGCTGAGACAGGTCAACCTGCAGCAGTTTATCCAGCAGACTGGCACCAAGGTCACCGTGCTGCCAGCCGAGCCCAGTGAGGAAGAGGAGGAGACTACCCACACCGGACAGGGCACAGGTAATTTACGTCAAATGAGCTAGATTCATAGATCCTCTGTGGGTGCATCCTCCCTATCCCCAATATCGTAATTACGGTCATGTCTCATCGCTGCAACGGGCTTGGGAAAGGCGAAGGTTGAGTCATGCGTCCTCCAAACACATGACCCGCCAAGCTTCCTAACACCCACTCGCTTAACCTGGAAGCCAGCTGCACTAATGTGTCAGAGGAAACACTGTTCAACTGAGTCAGCCTACAGGCACGCGGCCTGCCACAAGGAGTCGCTAGAGCGCAATGAGCCAAGGAAAGCCCTACTGGCCAAACCCTCCCCTAACCCTGACGGCACTGGGCCAATTGTGCTATATGACACATCCTGAGATCGAACCCAAGGCTGTAGTGGCACCGCAGCACTGCGATGCAGTGCCTTAGACCGCTGCGTCACCCAGGAGGCTTCTGCGATAACTTTTGTTCTGACTACTGCTCGTGGTCACATCATATTGCTGAGTATTGCTTATTCATTGAAAGGGCAAAATCATATATTATGTGATTTATTTCTGATTAATTAAACATAATGCCTAACAAACTTGTCCACACTGAATAAAGAGGCATGATTGACAACTTCATGACACTGGCTGCATCTCTAAGCACTGTGCAGGAGGTGCATTCACGTGCCGTGTGACTTGTCGAGCGACATTTTCGTGCAGCACAAGAGCACAGATTTGTGCAAAAAATACTTTAAACCTTCAAATGTTATCACGTTGCCGTCACGCCATCTTCTTTTCATGAAAGAACACCATTCTGCTCTTCCACTGCTCTGTTTGCCAGGTCACTCAATCAGTCCCACTTAGGCAGTTTTCTTTCACTGTGTGCCTGCTGAGATAGGATGACTCAGCTACGGAGAGGGAGGGGGGGGGGACCATGCAGTGTGTGCCTGCTGAGATAGGATGACTCAGCTACGGAGAGGGAGGGGGGGGGGGAGACCATGCAGTGTGTGCATTTGTTCCACCCCCTCAAGTGGCACTTATGGTTTCCATGCCAACGGCTGCCTAGATACGGCTGCTGGCATGCCTAGCATCACACACTCCGCCAGCTCAGCTCTCCCTCTCTCCCTCCATCATCATATCCCTCCATCATCATATCCCTCCATCACTATCTCCCTTCATCCTCCCTCCATCCCATGCTCAGCAGTTTCTGTGGTGATGGACTCAGTGGACTGTAGTCTTGCCTACCAAGAGGCTGGTCTGGCAGAGAGAACAGAGTTAGATAGAGAGCTAAGAACTCTGTGAACACTGAGGCTTGTCAAAAGGCTATGGGAGCATACACAAACAAGCTATTCTAATCACCAGGTGCTCTTGGAGAACCTTTGAATACCTTAGAAGTTCAGTCTCTTTTTATCAATCTTGAATTTTAAATGGGTTTTGGAAGTGTAGGATAGTGCCCAAGTGTTCCATGTTAAAGACTGTACAAATATTTTTTTATGCACCAAACCAGACCCTGTTAAAATATCCTCTATATCAATTTACGTAACAGTACACCTTTAAATCCCACCTCACCCACCAAGTTTTTCCAGATCACTTTTCCAAATGTTTTTTTATAACTGCATGACCATGTGCTTACCATTACCTCATGTAAAGGGGTTGCTCTTGTATTTATATTAGACTTCATGCTAATGGTTTTCCATTATGTCAAGTAATGAGTTTAATGTTCATGTCCTTCTAATAACCTAGTAGGACATGTGTGTTCAATCAGCAAGAGCCCTCTGTTTGGCCATTAAGTTAACTGTTATGGCTGGCTTCCTGCACGGCTCAACGCTGACACCGTGTGGTCAGATCTAGTAACGCATAGAGGAACATGCATTCAAATCTGAAAAGTGGATTTGAGGGTGTCCTTTTTTAAAGCAATTGTAGTAACTTATCCTCTCTCTCTTTCCCTCTCTCTTTCTGTCTCCTTCTCTCTGTCTCTCTCTCTCTATCTATATCCCTCTGTCTCTCCCTCTATCTCTCTCTCAAGAGCAACCCCTTTAGATGAGGTAATGGTAAGCACATGGTCATGCACAGTTATCAAAAAAACATTTGGAAAAGTGATCTGGAAAAACTTGGTGGGTGAGGTGGGATTTAAAGGTGTACTGTTACGTAAGTTGATATAGAGGATATTTTTAGAAGGTCTGGTTTAGTGCATAAAACAAATATTTTTACAGTCTCTAACATGGAACACTTGGGCACTATCCTACATCTCCGAACTCTGTTTAAAATTCTAGTTTTATATAAAGAGACTGAACTTCTAACTTCTAAGGAAGCACCTGGTGACTAGAATAGTTTGTGTATGTTCCCATAGCCTTTTGACAAGCCTCAGTGTTCACAGTGTTCTTAGCTCTCTATCTAACTCTGTTCTCTCTGCCAGACCAGCCTCTTGGTAGGCAAGACTACAGTCCACTGAGTCCATCACCACAGAAACTGCTGAGCATGGGATGGAGAGAGTGATGGAGGGATATGATCCCATGGGGGACAAGTACGAACAAATATGATAAATGTATGCACTCACCACTGTAAGTCGCTCTGGATAAGAGCGTCTGCTAAAACACTTACATTTTAAATGTAAAACAAAATGTGATGATGGAGGGAGAGAGGGAGGGAGAGCTGAGCTGGCGGAGTGTGTGATGCTGGGCATGCAGGCATCCGTATCTAGGCAGCCGTTGGCATGGAAACCATAAGTGCCACTTGAGGGGGCGGAACAAATACACACACTGCATGGTCTCCCTCCCTTCTCTCTCTTTCTTTCTTCCCCCCTCTCTATTCAATTCAAAGGGGCTTTATTGGCATGGAAAACATATGTTTACATTGCCAAAGTAAGTGAAATAAACAATAACAAATGAATAATTAACATTAAACACGCACAAGTTTCAAAAGAGAAAGACATTTGACATGTTATATTAATATGAACTACAACAGTGTTGTTACAATGTGCGAATAATTGAAGTACAAATGGCAGGGGACAATAAATAATAAGATAAATATAGGTTTCATTTACTTGTGTTTCTGCTCCAATGGTTGTCCTTTTCTTATTGCAACAGGTCACAATTTTTGCTGCGAGGATTACAAACTGTTGTATTTATGTATATTTATGGTGCGGCAGTTAGCCTAGAGGTTATGAGCGTTGGGCCAATAACTGAAAGGTTGCTTGTTCAAAGCCACAAACCAACTAGGTGAAACATCTGTCTATGTGCCCTGTAGGAAGGCACTTAACCCGATTTGCTCCTGTAGGTCGCTCTGGATAAGAGCATCTGCTAAATTACACAATTGTTCATGTATCTCACCTAACAGAATCAGAAGCTTATCAATATTTGTTTTCAAATCCTTTTTGGGTCCCTGTAATCTGAGGGAAATACAGTGGGGCAAAAAAGTATTTAGTCAGCCACCAATTGTGCAAGTTCTCCCACTTAAAAAGATGAGAGAGGCCTGTAATTTTCATCATAGGTACACTTCAACTATGATAGACAAAATGAGGAAAAAAATCCAGAAAATCACATTGTAGGATTTTTAATGAATTTATTTGCAAATTATGGTGGAAAATAAGTATTTGGTCAATAACAAAAGTTTATCTCAATACTTTGTTATATACCCGTTGTTGGCAATGACAGAGGTCAAACGTTTTCTGTACGTCTTCACAAGGTTTTCACACACTGTTGCTGGTATTTTGGCCCATTCCTCCATGCAGATCTCCTCTAGAGCAGTAATGTTTTGGGGCTGTTGCTGGGCAACACAGACTTTCAACTCCCTCCAAAGATTTTCTATGGGGTTGAGATCTGGAGACTGGCTAGGCCACTCCAGGACCTTGAAATGCTTCTTACGAAGCCACTCCTTCGTTGCCCGGGCGGTGTGTTTGGGATCATTGTCATGCTGAAAGACCCAGCCACGTTTCATCTTCAATGCCCTTGCTGATGGAAGGAGGTTTTCACTGAAAATCTCACGATACATGGCCCCATTCATTCTTTCCTTTACACGGATCAGTCGTCCTGGTCCCTTTGCAGAAGAACAGCCCCAAAGCATGATGTTTCCACCCCCATGCTTCACAGTAGGTACAGTGCCTTGCGAAAGTATTCGGCCCCCTTGAACTTTGCGACCTTTTGCCACATTTCCGGCTTCAAAGATAAAGATATAAAACTGTATTTTTTTGTGAAGAATCAACAACAAGTGGGACACAATCATGAAGTGGAACGACATTTATTGGATATTTCAAACTTTTTTAACAAATCAAAAACTGAAAAATTGGGCGTGCAAAATTATTCAGCCCCTTTACTTTCAGTGCAGCAAACTCTCTCCAGAAGTTCAGTGAGGATCTCTGAATGATCCAATGTTGACCTAAATGACTAATGATGATAAATACAATCCACCTGTGTGTAATCAAGTCTCTGTATAAATGCACCTGCACTGTGATAGTCTCAGAGGTACGTTAAACGCGCAGAGAGCATCATGAAGAACAAGGAACACACCAGGCAGGTCCGAGATACTGTTACGAAGAAGTTTAAAGCCAGATTTGGATACAAAAAGATTTCCCAAGCTTTAAACATCCCAAGGAGCACTGTGCAAGCGATAATATTGAAATGGAAGGAGTATCAGACCACTGCAAATCTACCAAGACCTGGCCGTCCCTCTAAACGTTCAGCTCATACAAGGATAAGACTGATCAGAGATGCAGCCAAGAGGCCCATGATCACTCTGGATGAACTGCAGAGATCTACAGCTGAGGTGGGAGACTCTGTCCATAGGACAACAATCAGTCGTATATTGCACAAATCTGGCCTTTATGGAAGAGTGGCAAGAAGAAAGCCATTTCTTAAAGATATCCATAAAAAGTGTTGTTTAAAGTTTGCCACAAGCCACCTGGGAGACACACCAAACATGTGGAAGAAGGTGCTCTGGTCAGATGAAACCAAAATTGAACTTTTTGGCAACAATGCAAAACGTTATGTTTGGCATAAAAGCAACACAGCTCATCACCCTGAACATACCATCCCCACTGTCAAACATGGTGGTGGCAGCATCATGGTTTGGGCCTGCTTTTCTTCAGCAGGGACAGGGAAGATGGTGGAGCCAAATACAGGACCATTCTGGAAGAAAACCTGATGGAGTCTGCAAAAGACCTGAGACTGGGACGGAGATTTGTCTTCCAACAAGACAATGATCCAAAACATAAAGCAAAATCTACAATGGAATGGTTCAAAAATAAACATATCCAGGTGTTAGAATGGCCAAGTCAAAGTCCAGACCTGAATCCAATCGAGAATCTGTGGAAAGAACTGAAAACTGCTGTTCACAAATGCTCTCCATCCAACCTCACTGAGCTCGAGCTGTTTTGCAAGGAGGAATGGGAAAAAATGTCAGTCTCTCGATGTGAAAAACTGATAGAGACATACCCCAAGTGACTTACAGCTGTAATCGCAGCAAAAGGTGGCGCTACAAAGTATTAACTTAAGGGGGCTGAATAATTTTGCACGCCCAATTGTTCAGTTTTTGATTTGTTAAAAAAGTTTGAAATATCCAATAAATGTCGTTCCACTTCATGATTGTGTCCCACTTGTTGTTGATTCTTCACAAAAAAAATACAGTTTTATATCTTTATCTTTGAAGCCTGAAATGTGGCAACAGGTCGCAAAGTTCAAGGGGGCCGAATACTTTCGCAAGGCACTGTATGGTGTTCTTTGGATGCAACTCAGCATTCTTTGCCCTCCAAACACAACGAGTTGGGTTTTTACCTAAAAGTTATATTTTGGTTTCATCTGACCATATGACATTCTCCCAATCTTCTTCTGGATCATCCAAATGCTCTCTAGCAAACTTCAGACGGGCCTGGACATGTACTGGCTTAAGCAGGGGGACATGTCTGGCACTGCAGGATTTGAGTCGCTGGCGGCGTAGTGTGTTACTGATGGTAGGCGTTTGTTACTTTGGTACCAGCTCTCTGCAGGTCATTCACTAGGTCCCCCCGTGTGGTTCTGGGATTTTTACTCACCGTTCTTGTGATCATTTTGACCCCACGGGGTGAGATCTTGCGTGGATCCCCAGATCGAGGGAGATTATCAGTGGTCTTGTATGTCTTCCATTTCCTAATAATTGCTCCCACAGTTGATCTCTTCAAACCAAGCTTACCTATTGCAGATTCAGTCTTCCCAGCCTGGTGCAGGTCTACAATTTTCCTTCTGGTGTCCTTTGACAGCTCTTTGGTCTTGGCCATAGTGGAGTTTGGAGTGTGACTGTTTGAGGTTGTGGACAGGTGTCTTTTATACTGATAACAAGTTCAAACAGGTGCCATTAATACAGGTAACGAGTGGAGGACAGGGGAGCCTCTTAAAGAAGAAGTTACAGGTCTGTGAGAGCCAGAAATCTTGCTTGTTTGTAGGTGACCAAATACTTATTTTCCACCATAATTTGAAAATAAATTCATAAAAAATCCTACAATGTGATTTTCTGGATTTTATTTTTGTCATTTTGTCTGTCATAGTTTAAGTGTACCTTTGATGAAAATTACAGGCCTCTCTCATCTTTTAAAGTGGGAGAACATGCACAATTGGTGGCTGACTAAATACTTTTTTGCCCCACTGTATGTGTATCTTATATCGTCGTACATTTGGCAGGAGATTAGGAAGTGCAGCTCCGTTTCCGCCTCATTTTGTGGGCAGTGGACGCATAGCCTGTCTCCTCTTGAGAGCCAGGTCTGCCTGGCAGCCTCTCTCAATAACAAAGCTATGCTCACTCTCTCTCTCCCTTTCTCTCAGACTTGGTTCCTCTGTCTGGTTCCCTGAAGCGTCCCGTCTCCTTTCACCCGATGCCTGGTCACCTTCGGGTCCTGCACAGTCCGCTGACATCTGGCCTAAACCCAGAAGGGATCTACGTGTAAGAGAAAAGAGGGCACACTTGTGGTGGCTTTGTTCCTCTGCTAGATGGACACCTGAAAACACCCTAAAGGCAACCTGGTTCCACTAAGACCTGATCCCAGATCTGTGTGTGCTTTAGCCAACTCCTCAACACCCAGTCACTCCTAGTCAAATAAGTTGGCTAAATACAGATCTAGGACCAGTGCTAAAGGATTCCCTGTGATGTGACATCCAAGTACAGGTTACCTCAGTAGCACTCTCCGGTCCATTCTCTGTTCTGTTACCTACATATCATGGAGAACAGGAACACTTAAAGAGATCATATTGTTATAGGCCGTTGTGTACAAGCACTCCAAGTCTCCGACATGGGCCAACATATGACGATGATAGCTCCAATGATGAAGGAAAAACTATTGGTAACATATCTGACTGCAGGGCGCTTGAATGGACAGACAGAGATAGTTGAAATAGACAATATAGCAACAGACATGAGCACCGTGTGTCATAGCCCGAATGGTTTTCTGTCTATTTAAACCTTGGAACTAAAAGTGATGCGTCATTATCATCATCAGCGTCATCGTAGTTTACATCCCTTGAAGGTGTATGCAATTACTTTATTTTCATTTTAATAAATAAAGAAGTTTTTAAACGTTAATATTTTATCCATTATATCAAGATACAGTAAAGAGGTTCGATACTATTTTTTATGAATGTTTGCATTTTGGAAAATATCGCTCCAAACTGAAAAACTTGCTGTTGAAATCTGTGAACTATACACTACCAGTCCAAAGTTTGGACACACCTACTCATTCAAGGGCTTTTCTTTATTTGGACTATTTTCTACATTGTAAAATAATAGTGAAGCTATGAAATAACACACATGGAATCATGTAGTAACCAAAAAAGTGTTAAACAAATCGAAAATACATTTTATATTTGATATTCTTCAAAGTTGCCACCCTTTGCCTTAATGACAGCTTTGCACACTCTTGGCATTCTCTCAACCAGCTTCACCTGGAATGCTTTTCCAACAGTCTTGAAGGAGTTCCCACATATGCCGAGCACTTTTTGGCTGCTTTTCCTTCACTCTGTGGTCCAACTCATCCCAAACCATCTCAAATGGGTTGAGGTCGGGTGATTGTGGAGGCCAGATCATCTGATGCAGCACTCCATCACTCTCCTTCTTTGTAATATAGTCCTTACCCAGCCTGGAGGTGTGTTGGGTCATTGTCCTGTTGAAAAACGAATTATAGTCCCACTAAGCACAAACCAGATGGGATGGCATATCGCTGCAGAATGCTATGGTAGCCATGCTGGTTAAGTGTGCCTTGAATTCTAAATAAATCACTGACAGTGTCACTAGTAAAGCACCCCCACACCATCACACCTTCATTGTGGGAACTACACATGCAGAGATCATCAAGCAAATCTATTCTTCTTATTGGTGTCCTTTAGTAGTGGTTTCTGCCATGAAGGCCTGATTCACGCAGTCTCCTATGAACAGTTGATGTTGAGATGTGTCTGTAACTTGAACTCGGTGAAGCATTTATTTTGGCTTAAATTTCTGAGGCTGGTAACTCTAATGAATTTGTCCTCTGCAGCAGAGGTAACTCTGGTGGTCCTCATTAGAGACAGTTTCATCATAGCACTTAGTGGTTTTTGCGACTGCACTTGAAGAAACTTTCAAAGTTCTTGAAGTTTTCCGGATTGACCTACATTTATGTCTTAAAGTAATAATGGACTTTCATTACTCTTTGCTTATTTGAGCTGTTCTTGCCATAATATGGAATTGTTCTTTTACCAAATAGGGCCATCTTCTGTATACCATCCCTACTTTGTCACAATACAACTGATTGGCTCAAAGGCATTCAGAAGGAAAGAAATTCCACAAATGAGCTTTTAACAAGGCACACCTGTTGTGTGAAATGCATTCCAGGTGACTACCTCATGCAGCTGGTTGAGAGAGTGCCAAGAGTGTGCAAAGTTGTCATCAAGGCAAAGGGTGGCTACTTTGAAGAATCTCAAATATAACATGTATTTTGATTTGTTTAACACTTTTTTGGTTACTACATGATTCCATATGTGTTATTTCATAGTATTGATGTCTTCACTATTATTCTACAATGTACAAATAGTACAAATACAGAAAAATCCTTGAATGAGTAGGTGTGTCCAAACTTTTGACTGATACTGTAAATTTGAAGAGTTTAGTGATTCTGTGGTAAATAATTGTATTTTATCCAGTGTATTAATTGATGTATGGACTGCGTTGAGTCCTGGATGAGATGTCTATACAGTGGCCCTATGGGGCAAAGTAACTTTTAAAGGATGTCTGTTTCTGAAGCATTTATGCTCACATCAACCAACAGGCAGACTGTTTCTGCTCTGCTCTGTTCTGATTCTCATTATACACTATGCACAGTTATACAACCAATGGTTCAAGGCTTTGTTACTGAAGAAAGGGGTAGATGGTAGCCTATGAACTGTCCAAAAGTGCTGATATGTCACTTATTGTTACGATATGTGAAATGTCAACGGATATAATCACTTATTGAAATATTAGAATACTGTAGATAGTATGAAGTTCGGTCACCATTCACATGTATTTCCAATTGCTGAGGAAGAAGCAGAACTGTGTATGTACACTTATGCAGTATTGTTAATGTAACAGTATGAAATGAACCGACAGCGTTAGTTTTCTCCTTTATCTTGTGTTGAAAATATGTATTACTTTGCCAAAATGTTTAATCTTATTCATCTGTAAAGAAATGGGACCAAAGATTAGAGGTCTTATTGCATGTGTTTGTTTTTTCCAAGTAGCCATATCTGAATACTTATTCAAACCTAAGGGCTCCATTTCATCAACAGGGCTGAAGACCTGTGCTACAGGACGATAGCAATTTATAAGCAATGTTCCTGCATTCGCGGGGATTGCCTTCATGGTAAACGCTGCATATGTCGTCTCAATGGGAAATGACCTTTACATTTCAATCATGCTACAGGGCAGATCTTCAGCGCTACGGATTAAATCCAGCCCTAAGTAACACTAAAACAACTTCTGTTAGATCCTAAGAGGGAGTGGTTTGGCTCAATTGACAGATATGGAAAACTAGACTTGTCCCAGGGCCTGTATTCATAAAGTGTCTTAGAGTACAAGTGCTGATCTAAGATCGGTTTTATCTTTTATAGCAAAATGAATATGATTATGTGGACAGAGGGGACCTGATCCTAGATCAGCACCCATACTCTGAGAAGCTTTGTGGATAATGACCAAGATCCGTTTTTCATGTCTTGCCAATTCCTTGGCGTGACAATGACTAGAGGAGTTGCCAAAGCAGCACAAACTGATCTGGAACCAGGCTAATGTAACACTATAGCACTGACTAAAACCTGATAAAACGAGTTGATCAAATGGACACATTTTAATGTGATGTATGCAACAGTTGCCCTCATTGTACCGAACACCTCTTATTGGTTTTGATAAACTAATGGTTCTGTGCTACTCAGCTTTTAATAAGTTCTTAACAAGTGCCTTATACTCATACTTATTTCTGCATATACTGTATACGACTAATGTCAAGCTTTACCGGGGATTATTCCAACAATGACCCTGCTCTGTTCTAGGCTGGTCTCAGATGTGTTTGTAGTCTTGCCAATTCCTATACTCATTGTTATGCCAGTGACCAATAGGAGTTGGCAATACAGCACAAACACATCTGTGACCAGGCTAGCTCTGTTCATTGTGCGGGTAAGATGTTTATTGGAAAAATAGGTAGTTAAGAAACCACTTGTATGTTTCCATAGGTTGTTTCGGTCAGTGTTTAACATTTGTGTCCTGTGCTCTCCCATGTTAAGAAATCAACTGTACATACATGTTTTATTTTTCTGCCTTAATTCACAGCAAATTGTTCAGAGATGTATGGCTACTGGCTGCTGATATGACATGGATTGCATTATTATAATAAAACAATGTGACAAACTTTTTGTCAGCTTTTATGTTGTCCATGAGTTTGATATTCTATAAAATGCTAATTGAAAGAGGCACAGGACATAGGAAGAGTACACCGGAGAAACATGTGCCCTTTTAACACTACCATGCCGACCCGGACCAAACTGCTGGCTCAGATATTTTCTTTTCACATTGTCCTTTCCAGTACAGTGTGAGCAACTAAGGTGGGTGTGTAACTAGGCCAGCTCTGTACAACTTGGTTTGGCTTGCCTCGGTTCGGCTCAAGTAGTGTGAAAAGGCCAATGGTGAAAGAAGTGGGAATTACTTGATGATGGAGATGGAAAACGTGTTGTCTGTATCTCCACTAGATGGCGCTGTCCGTCCAATAATCACAAAGCCATAGACAACTGGATGGCTCTGGTGGTTCTCGTTGACCGTGGGAAATCATTGCATAATAATAACCAAGTGGATTATTTCTAAACTATTAGCGGTCATGAAAACACTTCAGGCAACAAGGTTAAGTCAGACACATTTCTCATTTTGAACTCATGTCTGGTTTATGAAGAGTTTTACCTTGAATTGTATTATAGAAGTCAGTGGGGTTGAGTTGCATATTTATTTATTTTTATTTAACCTTTATTGTAGGCAAAGTCAGTTAAGAACAAATTCTTATTTACAATGACGGCCTACACTGGCCAAACCCTAACCCAGACGACGCTGGGCCAATTGTGAGCCACCATATGGGACTCCCAATCATGGCCAGTTGTGATACAGCTTGGAATCGAACCAGGGTCTGTAGTGACACCTCCAGCACTGAGATACAGAGCTCATAGTTAAATATTCCAATATGCAACAATACTTTATATCTGACTAAATCTTTACACAGTTGTAACCAGAATTCAGGATACTAGTGAAAGTATCTAATAGACTAAAAGATAAGGAGGGTAACTAGTATGTATATCAAGTCAACTTATTCTAACCCTTACGAAAAAAGATTGCAGTCAGAGTGCAGTATAACTGCAGTACACTGCAGTATAAATGCAGATAGAGTGCAGTATAACTGCAGTATGCTGCAAATACTGTGACCAAAATAAGTAATTTTGCAGTGATTTGATTCCCTTACAGAAAAATATTTCCGTTTTGAAACTGCAGTAAAAGTGTAGTAACTACAGTCGACTGTGGTATTTTGGACACAGTAATTGCAGAATAACTGCAGTGTACTGCAGCTGAACTGCAGTTATACAGCACTCTAATTGCAGTTGCACTGCAGTAAAAAAAAACTGTTATTTAGGAAGCAGTATTTGCAGCATACTGCAGTTATACTGCACTCTAACTATAACTGCAGTGTACTGCAGTTATACTGCACTCTGACTGCAATCTTTTTTCGTAAGGGTTAGAATAAGTTGACTTGATATACATACTAGTTACCCTCCTTATCTTTTAGCCTATTAGATACTTTCACCAGTGTCCTGAATTCTGGTGACAACTGTGTAAAGATTTAGTCAGATAGAAAGTATTGTGCTTCGCCAGTGAGGGTGGAAATGTTGCAGTTTGGAATATTTAACTACTAGACTGCTTATCCATTACTATGCAGAGCAGTACTGATACAGGGAACCCCCAAGGCTGTGTCTGTCCTTCACTGACCTTGACTAAAACAGAAGTAAGAAGTGACTGGAAATCAGCTTATTGCTCTCTGATTCAAAAAGCTGACACACCTTTGACTTATCAACAAGTCTTACAAATCAGACAATAGTTTTTGAAATATTACCTAACAATCCAAACGGAGAAACACAAATATCATGTTAAAAACTAGAGATCAAATCAAATTTTATTTGTCACATACATGTGTTCAGCAATGTTATTGCAGGTGTAGCGAAATGCATGTGATTTTAATGTAAGAAAAAACATGTAATACTGCACAGTTTCCTAAGACTTTGAAGCACAGCAGCCCTATCCGTCTGCACCATTTTCCAAGGTATCAACCACCTCTGTTTGGTCGATACCAAAAATGTACAATAGTGACAATTGGTAACATTTGCAGTGATGGCTGTGTTCAGAAATAACAGCCTAACAAGAAATCAAGGTGTTCAACTAATTGTGACAACATAGACCTACGGTACTAGGGGTGGTCTTTGTCATCAGGCCTACTCAAAGGTGTTATTAGGAACAGAAGCCCTTTTGTCCTTTTCACTGGAGTTGACTTTGCCAAACAGCACAAAAGTAGTGAAAGAAACGTCGTTGCTTTGCACCAGCCTGCGTAGTCAGTGTGTGTAAGTGTAAACACACTTCATCATTCTCTTATCACATCCCACTGGGCACACACTGGTTGAATCAACGTTGTTGTCCACATCATTTCAATGATGGAATAGACGTTGAATTGACATCTGTGCCCAGTGGGATGACATTAGCTCTAAGCCTTAGCTTCCTATACATTCCACAGCTGGCTTGATGTCAGCTGATTAGAGAGCTAGTAACAATACAGATCAACCTGAGGACTTAACAGTATCAGGGTGTACAGTATGACTTGGTGTTCACACCACTTGTTGTTGGAGATCCAATTGAATGTGGATGCTACTGTGATAATGGATGTAGAAGTTTTCAGAAACATCTTCTATTCTTATTTACAATAAAAAGTGACTTAAAAATGACAGAATGTATTATTAGGCTAAACATCATTTTAAACACAACCAAAACAAACTGCAAATGAATCCAACAAGTTTGTAAAGTCAAAAGCTTGATGTGGTCATTGAATGCCAGGAATATGGGACCAAATACTAAACTTTTGACTACTTTAATACACTATAAGTTAATGTGTCAATGTTAAGTAGATCATTGTAATGCTTGTGATCATCTCTAGCATGTCTTCTATCAATGAAAGCATATGTTATAGCTACACTACATGACCAAAAGTATGTGGACACCTGCTCGTCGAACATCTAATTCCAAAACCATGGGCATTAATATGGAGTTATTATAACAGTCTCCACTCTTCTGGGAAGACTTTCCACTAGATGTTGGAACACTGCGCTGGGACTTCCATTCAGCCACAAGAGCATTAGTGAAGTTGGCACTGATGTTGGGCGATTAGGCCTGACTCGCAGTTGGCCTTCCAATTCATCCCAAATAAGTTTGATGGGGTTGAGGTCAGGGCTCTGTGCAGGCCAGTCAAGTTCTTCCACACCGATCTCGACAAACCATTTCTGTATGGACCTCGCTTTGTGCACGGATGCATTGTCATGCTGAAACAGGAAAGGGCCTTCCCCAAATCGTTGCCACAGATTTGGAAGCACAGAATCGCCTAGAATGTCACTGTATGCTTTAGTGTTAAGATATCCCTTCACTGTAACTAAGGGGACTAGCCCGAACCATAAAAAACAGCCCCAGACTATTATTCTTCCGCCACCAAACTCCTGGCATCTGCCAAACACAGATTTGTCGATCAGACTTCCAGATGGTGAAGCGTGATTCATCACTCTAGAGAATGCGTTTCCACTGCTGCAGAGTCCAATGATGGCGAGCTTTACACCACTCCAGCCGACACTTGGCATTGCTTATGGTGATCTTAGGCTTTTATGTGGCTGCTTGGCCATGGAAACCCATTTCAGACAAACAGTTCTTGTGCTGACATTGCTTCCTGATGCAGTTTGGAACTCTGTGAAGTGTTGCAACTGAGGACAGAATATTTTTTACATGCTACGCGCTTCAGTACTCATTGGTCCCATTCTGTGAGCTTGTGTGGCCTACCACTTCGCGGCTGGTCCGTTGTTGCGCCTAGATGTTTCCACTTTACAATAACAGCACTTACAGTTGACCGGGGCAGCTCTAGCAGGGCTGAAATTTGACTAACTGACTTGTTGGAAAGGTGGCATCCTATGAGGTGCCACGTTGTAAGTCACTGAACTCCTCAGTAAGGCCATTCTACTGCCAATGTTTGTCTATAGAGATTGCATGGCTGTGCTCTTGATTTTATACACCTGTCAGCAACGAGTGTGGCTGAAATAGCCGAATCCACACATTTGAAGGGGTCTCCACAGACTTTTGTATATGTAGTGTGTCGATGAAGCAAACTATCCATTTTGTGGTGAAAAAATAAATAACAATAAGACATCCAAATGGTTTTTGGTCTGATATTTATTTTACAACTTGTCAGCAATAATTTAGAACACCATATGTGTAAAGCATTAACGAAATGTGCAACAGTTGCTCGGTTAAATATTTTTGGACATTGACATCAGACATATATTCCATAGTATATTCACAAAATTATTTACACACACGTGCCACTTTTGAAGACAGTTTAAACTCTCCAACCCTGTTCCTGGAGAGCCACCATCCCGTAGGTTTTTGCTCCAACCCTAATCTAGTGCACCTGATTCTAATAATGAGCGGGTTGATAGGCTGAATCAGGTCAATTAAAACTGGGGTTGGAGCGAAAACCTACAGGAGAGTAGCTCTTCAGGAATAGGGTTGGAGAGCCCTGGTTTAAAACATAGTGGATTTGAGGCAAGAGCTGATGAACATAAGCTAAAAATAAGCAATACTGGGTATGCAAATTATATGTAGTTACTCACACAAGGAACTCATAACACACAATAAACACCACATTTGCAGGAATGAATCTCTTTTAAAAGGACATTTATCAGAACTATCGGTCCCCGACCAAAGTTACCTCTCCATCTACATACACCTATCCTGTATGTGTTTGTGTTAGAATGTGATACTACAGCTACTTCTTCATTCTGAGGCTGAGCATCAGTTGTATCATGTAGCTGTATAAGTACAATAAGACTTATTACCCCAAAATGAGCTATGATTAGTGGCTTATAAGTTCTGCACAAAATCACTAAAAAGCTTCAATATCTGTAGTAGCCTAGTATCTGGTTCTTCAAACACATTGACAGTCTGTACAGTCTGGAGTAAAATGTCTGCCCTCTAGTTTAGTGATTTTCTAAAAATAGATACAGTGATAGACTAGAATAGTTGGAAAGTGAGTGTTGGGAGGGAACGGGGGGGGGATTTTCCAAAGGCAGAAACAAGTGCACTTTATCTCTCAAATAGTAAAGAACTACACGTTAATCCTATACATACAAACTTCCAGAGCTAAGAAATACACAGGTAGTTACATTCAATATCAAAGTTCTATAAGGTGCTATCATACCTAGTATCATTTTGCTGGAGGTAGCCGACAGGTCCCACGGTGTCTCATTATGTGTGCAGAGATGCCAACCAATCAGGGACATAATTGTCAATTGTCATAAAACAGCATCTTCCAATGAAGTGCTTCTTTTCAATATGCCAAATATCAGCAGTCAGAAAAACATATTTGAGGAGGTGATTGAAAATTCCAGAAGACTAAATAGACAAATCAAAACGAGTTGGCATGGATAGGGAGTTACATAATACGTAGTCATGTATCCAGTTAGTTAGTAATTTGTGTGTGTATGGGGGGTCAATTTAGTGCATATGTACAAGGAAATGGATCAAAACACATCAATCACCATTAGTCATACTGTAGTCAGTCAGCAATGTTGATTCTAACCTTGGTGGAGGTCATTTGCAACTCCATACATCCAATGTGACTAGTATCTGATTGGGGATCTGAGCACAATACTGCGCATAGAAGCAGAATGTTTATCTTGATGTTTTGGCACTGATATAGCCAGTTTTAAAGGTTGTGTCAATGGAAAAACGAACTCCAGCTCAATATACCCTAGGACTGTAGTAATAACAGATGTGTGCATGTTGTTAGTGTCAATCATTGTCGATTATCATTCAGATTACTCTTGCATTAAGTGCAAAAGGCACAAACTGTCACAACTTCCCCTTGCCTGGCCAAAATAAAGGAGAAATTCAATTGTGAAACTTGTCTCGAAACTCCTACTATCAATGACAATCATTTAAAATATGAAAATAAGGTCAAAACAGACAGCTATCAGAAAATCCTAAACAAAATAATATGCAGAATGTAGATCCAATTAGGATATAGGCTACACAGGTAAATTAGACCGTTTTTACAAGAAATAAAAATCTAATGTTATCTTCATTATGTACAGTCATTTTCATTGTCTGGGGAGTCGTTCCCTAATACCATCATCATCATCATCATCATCATCATCATCATCATCATCATAATCAACATCATTCTCAGGGTTGTCCTCCCTCTCCTCAGGTGAGCCCGGCTCCACGTTTGACATGTCACTGTCGTCAGAGAGAGAGTGCTTGGAGTTGGAACCGAATCCAGAGCTCTTCTCTGTCGACATGCCGGAGAAAGCACCTGCGGCAGCCGCTGCAGTTGCCGAAGCTTGTGAGTTAAGGCCGGGGTATAACCATGGAAACGGGGCTGAGAGAGCTGCTGCTGCCGCAGCAGGGTACACAAACTTCTCTAGGCTACTTTTGTCGAATAGCGGCATGTAGGTCGCTGCTGCAGAGGGATTGATGAAGTAAAAAGGCATGCAAAATGGAGTCTGCTGTCCCACGCCAGTTATTCCCATCAAAGAGTTCATAAAGGCCAGATCAGGTCTGGTGGTCGTGTCTGCGCCCGTCGTACCGTTTCCAGCCCAGTTCATCTTCGTTTTTTTGGCTGCGCGTTCATCCCCGAACTCCTGCTTTATCTTCACTGCTTTGCTACGGTCACATCCTTTATTCCCATCGGTCTTTTCCGCCTCACCCCCGTATCCACTGTCTGTGTCTGTGTCATTCTCGTTAAGCTCCCCGTGGCTCCTCTGTATGACCGATACGCGGTCATGTCCGGCTTGTATTTCAGCTTTCTGGCCATCGCGCTCCAGCACGTCTCCGGCAGGTTGCTGGGAATGGAGCAGTGGCGCACTGGGCTGAAATTGCGCAGATACTTTGTGCAAGTGGTTGATGAGCTGCGCGCACCGCTGCTCGCGCGTATTCCAGTTCTCGAACTTGTTGAGGTACTGCAGGACCTCTTTGGCACATGCTTGGAACCCGGAGTGGAACGCATCCAAATCAGCGTGAACGGACGTCTTCATCGATCGATCCCCTGAAAAAGTTAGAAACGACACAATTTACAGTACATGATTTAATCGTAATCAACTGTGAGAACACAACCAATAGGCCTATCGAATTTGAGTTAGGCTACAATAACTTTTACGCATAGCCTACCCAAGCCCAACTCTAAACCCAAAGTAGTCTATGTAGAGAAACCTAAAAGTCAAAAATTGAAGTCACTGGAGGTTATGTAACAATGTACCATTCTGCAAAGCAATAATCTTCTGGTGTTGCTGCTCAGTGACTGCAGTCAAAGCGTTTAAATGCTTCAAAGTTAACTCGAGAACAACCGCTTTCTCCAAATGCCCGAGCGTCTGAAAGAGAAAAACATGATATCCAATTACTCAACAATCATTTAACGAAACAATCAAATAAAAACACACATTATTAGGCTATACATCATCCTTCATAATTGCAAAAGCTTACCGTCAATTTGAGATGTTCGGGTAACAAATCCTTCAGCTGTCCGATACATTCATTGATTCTGTCTCTCCTCTTCTTCTCTATCAATCGGTGTGGTAACTTGTACGCGTCCTGGGAACAATTAAGATAGAAATATTCGATTAGGACCACAGAAACGAATGACAGTGTTAGATTCATTCTACATCAAGTGCCACATAGTCAAGACAGTTGTGTTATCCTACAATGACTTGTTAGCTATCAGACATTGTATTGAGATGCAAACAAGACAAAATGAGCGCATACCTTGCCATCTTCGCGCTTCAGTCCTCTTTTCGATTTACACATGTAGAGTGAGGAGTATTCCAACCTGAAATAAAGAAAGAGGGCAGGATAGTCACATAGTTATAAAGGTACCAAGGATGATCATCTAATAGTTTATGGACAGAGCCCATACTGTCCTAAAAATGAAATTATTACCCTAAAAAATGTTCATGATCAGTAAATTGTCTGTCTTGCAGACGCGGTATTCTTTCATCCATAACTTGTCGGTAGGCTATTCCACTTTGTCTTTACAATGTTTGTTATTCCAAAACCAGCAGACAGAGAAGGTTTGGGAAGATGTTACACGGCGACTATTCTCGATAGTGCTGCGCTTTAGAATGCTGTCTATTTTCCTCAACTGCCACTTTGCGAGCAGTTTGTGCGAGAGTGCACAGCGCACGCGCGTCTCGAGTCGGAACAGCTCCAACTCACGTGTAAACTGCACCAGCACAACGTCCGGTAATTAAGACCTTTGCAAGACCCGGTCTAGTAGGCTACGTCACAGCCCGTTTCTATGGCAATGCAAAATAAGACATATCTATTAATGTATGGTATTCTATTGGAGTTAAAAGTCATAGTCAAACGACTGAAATAATTGTTTATTATATCATGTCTGTTCTACCGGTGCACATCATCATCCAATTGAGCTCTGCTTTGACCATGTACGTGAATACGACGCGCACACGGGACTGTGTTTTCGCGTGCGTGCGTGCAAGGCGAGTGTGCATAGGGCGCTCACGCACACACACACACACACACACACATCCGGGGGGCGAGGTAGGCTGCTCATCCCTTCTCGCGCTGAGTCTCTCAGCCCGCCAGCCGCCCTGAGGTGTGTTTTCAGTAACCATGGCACTGTCTGAGTAGGCTACACAAAAACGTGCGCAGCAGTTCCTTATTCAACGGTGTTGACATCTTCCAATGAACAAATTCGTAACAATGTATGCAATCGTGTCATTGTGCTATGCATAATGCATTACAATTAGGCTACATTATTGTTGAGCACACGAAGATAATGTGAACATGGCCCATGTGAGAAGAGAAACAATTATATGTGTTAACTTATGCATGCTTGGCTATTGAAACATGTTTTACTAAGTGACATGCCGTTTTTATTAAGATCCAATATTGATACTTTGGAGATCATTGGAAGAAATAAACTTGCACTATTATAAATATGTAATAAATATGTTATGTTGTTAGTAATACATAGGCAAATAGTGTAGCCTACTGCCAAGACGTGACACTAACTTAAAACATGTTTCACCATATAACCAAGCAGCTTCAGTATACTTACACTGGCCATGTGATATACCATGTAACACCTAGCTATAGAGACATTTAAAGGGATACCTCACCCAAATGACGTATTGGTTTCCTTACCCTGTAAATAGTCTATGGACAAGGTATGACAGTAATTCATGCTTTGGTTTAGTACTCCTGACACTGTTTCCAGATGCTAACATTTTAGCATTTGTAGCACAAATCCCATTCAAGTCATTTTTTTAGGCATCATATCCAAATCATAGTATCTAAATTGTATTGTGAAGCTCACCAAAGTAATTTATGGATGATTTGAACATGATGCGCGAAAAATGCCAATATCGCTCCCATGACTTGAATGGGATTTGTGCCACAATTGAATGCTAAAACGTTAACATTTGGAAACAGTGCCAGCCACTGCCAGGGAAACTAAACCAAAACATGGATTGCTGTCACACAGAACGCATAAAGGGTAAGGAAACCAGAGTAATTGTGTAATTTGGGTGAACAATCTCTTTAATATAAACTTCAGTAACAAAAAAAAACAAGTTTCCATCTGCATTTTATAGTGAATGTGCCCCCTCTGGTGTTGGCATGCTTTAGCCAACAACTGGCAGATAGCCTACAGTGCAGGAAGGATAGCGTACATGATGAAATAATTATGGACAAAAGAAAATAGCAAGATTATTTTTATTTGTCAATCGGCAGCCAAGCATCGATCATAATGTCTCTCGCGATATTTATTGGAAAGGAGCATCAATCACCGCGTGCACTTTCACCACCTTGTGATGTTCATACATTTATGTTATCTGTAGCCAAATAAACTGCATTCTTTCCCGAGTCATAGTGGACAGACCACGCAACATATCATTGATGCTGCCGTTGACAGTGGTAAACCCAAAGCAACACCCAGGGTTTATTGCTATTAGCCCATACAAACACCTGCATAACATATTCACAACAGATACTTTTTGGGGACTTTTTACACATTTTGTTAGTTTTTTTTTAATCCTCATAAATTTACACACAACACCCCATGATGACAAAGCAAAAACATGTTTTTATACATTTCAGCAAATTTATATTAAAAAAATAAAACAGAAATACCTTATATACATAAGTATTCAGACCCTTTGCTATGAGACTCCAAGTTGAGCTCATGTGCATCCTGTTTCCATTGATCATCATTGAGATGTTTCTACAACTTGATTGGAGTCCACCTGTGGTAAATTAAATTGATTGGACATGATTTGGAAAGGAACACACCTGTCTATATAAGGTCCTACAGTTGACAGTGCATGTCAAAGCAAAACGATCGTGTCGAGGCACAGATCTGGGAAGGGTACCAAAACATTTCTGCAACATTAACGTTCCCAAAGAACACAGTGGACTCCATCATTCTTTAATGGAAGAAGTTTGGAACCACCAAGACTCTTCCTAGAGCTGACCGCCTGGCCAAACTGAGCAATCAGGGGAGAAGGGCCTTGGGGTCAGGGAGGTTACCAAGAACCCAATGGTCACCCTTTGTATGTTTTATTTAAAAATGAATATATTGATATATGTATATATATATATTTTTCTAACTTTTTAATGATATCCAATTGGTAGTTACAGTCTTGTCCCATCGCTGCAACTCCCGTACGGACTCGGGAGAGGCAAAGGTCGAGAGCCATGCGTCCTCCGAAACACGACCCTGCCAAGCCGCACTGCTTCTTGACGCACTGCTCGCATAACCCGGATGCCAGCCGCACCAATGTGTCAGCGGAAACACCATACAGCTGGTGACCGAAGTCAGCGTGCATGCGCCCAGCCCGACACAAGGAGTCGCTAGAGCGCGATGGGACAAGGACATCCCAGCCAGCCAAACCCTCCCCTAACCCGGACGACGCTGGGCCAGTGTGCACCGCCTCATGGGTCTCCCGGTCGCGGCTGGAAGCGATACAGCCTAGGACCGCTGCGCCACTCAGGAGGCCCCCGATGGTCACTCTGAAAGAGCTCCTGAGTATCTCTGTTGAGATGGGAGAACCTTCCAGAAGAACAACCATCTCTGCAGCACTGCACCAATCAGGCCTTTATGGTTGAATGACCAGACAGAAGCCACTCCTCAGTAAAAGGCACATGACAGCTCACTTGGATTTTGCTAAAAGGAATTGAAAGGATTCTCAGAACATTAGAAACAATATTCTCTGGTCTGAATGCTTGGCCTGAATGCCAAGCATCACATCTGGAGGAAACCTGGCACCATCCCTAAGATGAAGCTTGGTGGAGGCAGCATCATGCTGTGGGGATTTTTTTCAATGGCAGGGACTAGGAGACGAGGGAAAGGATCGAGGGAAAGATGAACGGAGCAAAGTACAGAGATATCCTTGATGAAAACCTGCTCCAGAGTGATCAGGACCACAGACTGGAGAGAAGGTTCACCTTCCAACAGGACAACGATCCTAAGTACACAGCCAAGACAACGCAGGAGTGGCTTCGGGACAAGTCTCTGAATGTCCTTGAGTGGCCCAGCCAGAGCCCGGACTTGAACCCGATCAAACATCTGTGGAGATACCTGAAAATAGCTGTGCAGCGACGATCCACATCCAACCTGACAGAGCTTGAGAGGATATGCAGAGAAGAATGGGGGAACCTCCCCAAATACAGGTGTGCCAAGCCTGTAGCATCATACCCAAGAAGACTCAAGGCTGTATTTGCTGCCAAAGGTGCTTCAACAAAGTGCTGAGTAAAGGGTCGGAATACTTGTGTAAATGTTTATTTCAGTTTTTAACATTTTGAATAGATTTGCAAAAATCTATACAAACCTGTTTTTGTTTTGTCAATATGGGGTATTGTATGTAGATTGATGAGGGGAAAACATGATTTAATCCATTTTATAATAAGGCTGTAATGTAACAAAATGTGGAAAAAGTGAAGGGGTCTGAATACTTTCCCAATGCAGTGTATACCTCCATTCATTTTTTCAACTGGTACCAGGGGACCTTCAGATGAATCTTGTGAGGCCTGTGGGAATCCTAGAACAAAACAACTGACATATAGGAGAGTCTCACCTTTCCACAGAGGGGTCATATTAGTGTGTAGCCCAAACTGTTTGGAAAAGTCACATGACGTCTGGGAAAATCTTCTGGCCCTGGTTTCTCTGAAACCATATAATAATACATAATAACTTATTCCATTAGTTTGGCATAGCTATTTAATAAAATACCCCCAAATTCCTTATATACCCTAGAGGCTGAACTGTAACTGGACCAATTAATCCATGTTTTGATCATTTTAATAGTGGATTAGAGCTATAGTAATGCCCTCACATGTCTCCCGATCACATTACTTCTTCCACTAAATCATGTGACTTTGGCTTCCAGCACTTGGCCGTACTGTGCGTGTAATGGTGTAGACAACAGTGATCCAACCACTCTCATTTGAGAATGACGTGGGTGACGACCTCTGTGCCAATCTTCCTTTAACCCATAGACCCAACTGCCACTGAACTTGATTTTTTATTTCATATTAAAACAAGGTTCCTTCATTTTCTATGTTATTGTCTGTTCACAGGGGTGCTTCTGATCGTGTGTTGGAGTCCCCCCTTGTGTCTTCTCTGCCCCCCCCCCCCCCCCCCCCCTTCCTCCTCTTCTTTTACTCCACAGTGTGCTGCTGCTCTGCTATATGTGGCGCCCGGAGCCGCTCCAGGAATCTGCCCTAAATGTTTTCCATATTAGTTCAGAGCCTTCTCTGGTTCCAAATAGCCTAGCAGCCGAGCTGGGCTAATACTGAGAGGAACCCTGAGCAGAGAGGGGAAGGGAACGGGGGGCGTGGCAGGGAGCAGGGTAGCACACTGACAGACAGCATAACGGTAAGACACTGACAAAGAAACGGGAAAGGAAAGAGTGAGAAAAGAGAAAGAGAAAACAACCTCCCAAGGAGCTGAAGAATACGCGCTAGTCTCATCTCAAGGCAGAAGGTGAAGAATACGCGCTAGTCTCATCTCAAGGCAGAAGGTGAAGAATGGGAGAAGGAAAGAAGGGATCTGGAGGAGGGGAGAAGAGCAGAGGAGCGCCCCCCATCCAGGAGAAGAAAGGGGGGAAAGCAGAGGAGGGAGGCCCAGCGCCCGAGGATGCCCACAAGTGCTGTGGCTGTCGCTTCCCCCTGCTCATTGCCCTGCTGCAGCTGCTGCTGGGGGTGGCCATCACAGCCGTGGCCTTCCTCATGGTCACCATCAGCCCCTCGCTCCTGGCCAGGGAGACACCACACTGGGCCGGCATCATTGTAAGCATGGACCCGTCTCGTCTTTCTGTATGCATGGACACTTAATATGGCCTTGTGCCACTGTTGTAGCTGCATGGGCCTTTGCCTTAACTGATTTAGGTCCTTATGTCCATCTTCAACTCACCTCACTACGTGACTGCATGGATCCTCGTCCGAATTGTCTAACAACCCAATGCAGCCTTGTGTATCTACAGGCATGCACACTCAACATGGCCATTATTGTTGTCCTGATACTCTACCTACCATGTCTCCCATGCACTTAACCTACAATGCACACTGGGTTGTACTGCCTCATCTCCCAGAATGTAGCAGAATGGTCCTATCTTCATTGCATGCATGGCCTAATGATGTGTATAAACACATACAGTATGTACAGTTGAAGTCGGAAGTTTACATACACTTAGGTTGGAGACATTAAAACTCGTTTTTCAACCACTCCACAAATTTCTTGTTTACAAACTATAATTTGGCAAGTCGGTTAGGACATCTACTTTGTGCATGACACAAGTCATTTTTCCAATAATTGTTGACAGACAGATTATTTCACTTATAACTCACTGTATCTCAATTCTAGTGAATCAGAAGTTCACATACACTAAGTTGACTGTGCCTTTAAACAGCTTGGAATATTCCAGAAAATGATGTCATGGCTTTAGAAACTTCTGATAGGCTAATTGACATGATTTGAGTCAATTGGAGGTGTACATGTGGATGTATTTCAAGGCCTATCTTCAAACTCAGTGCCTCTTTGCTTGACATTATGGGAAAATCAAAAGAAATCAGCCAAGACCTCTGAAAAATTGTGGACCCCCACAAGTCTGGTTCATCATTGGGAGCAATTTCCAAATGCCTCAAGGTACCACGTTCATCTGTACAAACAATAGTACGCAAGTATAAACACCATGGGATCACGCAGCCGTCATACCGCTCAGGAAGGAGACGCGTTCTGTCTCCTAGAGATGAACGTACTTTGGTGCGAAAAGTACAAATCAATTCCAGAACAACAGCAAATGACCAGGTACAAAGTATCTATATCCACAGTAAAACGAGTCCTATATCGACATAACCTGAAAGGCCGCTCAGCGAGGAAGAAGCCAATGCTCTAAAACCGCCATAAAAAAGCCAGACTACGGTTTGCAACTGCACATGGGGACAAAGATCATACTTTTTGGAGAAATGTCCTCTGATCTGATGAAACAAAAATATAACTGTTTGGCCATAATGCCCATCATTATGTTATGTTTGGAGGAAAAAGGGGGAGGCTTGCAAGCCAAAGAACACCATCCCACAAGTGAAGCACGGGGGTGGCAGCATCATGTTGTGGGGGTGCTTTACTGCAGTAGGGACTGGTGCACATCACAAAATAGATGGCATCATGAGAGGGGGAAATGATGTGGATATATTGAAGCAACATGTCAAGACATCAGTCAGGAAGTTAAAGCTTGGTCACAAATGGGTCTTCCAAATGGACAATGACCCCAAGCATGGGGACAAATATGGTACTTTTTGGAGAAATGTCCTCTGGTCTGATGAAACAAAAATGGGAACTGTTTGGCCATAATGACCTTCGTTATGTTTGGAGGAAAAAGGGGGAGGCTTGCAAGCGGAAGAACACCATCTCAACCGTGAAGCACGGGGGTGACAGCATCATTTTGTGGGGATGCTTTGCTGCACGAGGAACTATATTGAACTATATTGAAGCAACATGTCAAGACATCAGACATCAGGAAGTTAAAGCTTGATTGCAAATGGGTCTTCCAAATGGACAATAACCCCAAGCATGGCTTAAGGACAACAAAGTCAAGGTATTGGAGTGGCCACCACAAAGCCCTGACCTCAATCCTATAGAAAATGTGTGGGCAGAACTGAAAAAGCATGTGCGAGCAAGGAGACCTAGAAACCTGACTCAGTTACACCAGCTGTGTCAGGAGGAATGGGCCAAAATTCACCCAACTTATTGTGGGAAGCTTGTGGAAGGCTACCCGAAACGTTTGATCCAAGTTAAACAATTTAAAGGCAATGCTACCAAATACTAATTGAGTGCATGTAAACTTCTGACCCACTGGGAATGTGATGAAAGAAATAAAAGCTGAAATAAATCATTCTCTATCATTCTGACATTTCACATTCTTAAAATAAAGTGGTGATCCTAACTGACCTAAGACCAGGAATCGTTACTAGGATTAAATGTCAGGAATTGTGAAAAACTGAGTTTAAATGTATTTCGCTAAGGTGTATGTAAACTTCCGACTTCAACTATGGCATGGTCACACAGACGTTTGTCCTCCTCATCACCATCTTGTCTCCTCATTGCCATCTTTGTCTCATCACAAAGATACCTCTTGAATTTGTACGCCATACGTCCTTCTACTCAGACTTTGTCCCTACTGTATGTCCTCCTTGCCCTCACTGCATCTACACATACCTACTTATCAGCCGAGTCTTATCTCTCTATTCACACATTATCTTACATTAGTTACATCTAAACTCAAAATAAGGGTTGTTTATCATGCTTTACAGCCTTTTCTATAGCTGTTTCAACTTGTGTTTTAATGGGAAAGTTCCCCGCCTCCTATGACTCAGAGATAAACATGCCACATGGATAGGATGACTCATAGTCATTTACTAGTGCCATGTGGTTTTACATAGGGAATGATTTCAGATGTACTCCTTATTCAATATGGAGCATAGTGTGCCGTGCAGTGACATGCAGTGGTTGTAGTTTTCCATATACCGTTATTTTATTTCTGTCCAGGCAAAAAAATAACTAATGATACCATAAATAACAATTATGATCCAGTTTCAGGTTAAAAGTTGCCTTGTTTTCCTAATGGATGACCCACGTGAACCTCCCTCAGTCTCGTCCAACAAATTGGGTGACATTCTAAATGTCAACATGTTGACTGCTACCAATTAGCTTGATGTTATTTTCACATTGGCTCCCTCACTCTCTTACTGTTGATTAGATCGATCTCCCGTAGAAAGAGTTATCTAGCTTAAAGAGTTTCTAGGTCATTCTACCACTTCGGTGCCTTTTAAGGAGTGTAACTTGGTCAAAAGAAACGTTTGATTTCATCTCATTTTAACTTTCTGTCAAAGTTGACATTCATAAAAACACGTTTTCCATTAAATAAAAAAATGAAAAGGATAGTAAGTGCATATTAATTGCCAAATAAAGTAACAGGTTTATGATTTCTTCTTAAATCAGCCATAAATCCCATTGTGGCAGGGGGAATGGAAGATTGTTGTGTGCAACAGGAAGTGGCAATTGAATGCAAGCTTCACAATTTTGTATTTATTGTTAAAACATTTCCAGACTGTCTAGCGATTGATAACAGGATTGACGTGTTATGTTCAACCCACTCAGTTTTCCACCACTAAACACCAGAAAATGGCCAAAAAGAGTTGGAACAGCTCACGCTTTTATTCTATGATTTGCCAATTAGATGTTCAATGTTTCTTTTGAAATAAATATTTAAAAACAAATAGTTTCACCCTATTAAGACGAGAGTTCACGTAGCAGGGTTGACCTTAACATGAGGGACAGACGTAATCACTAATCACATTAAATAAATATTAATCTTCAGAAATGAATTTGTTAAAGCAACAAAATAACTAGGGATTTACAATGATGGGGAAACTTTTGCAATTAAGTGGGTAAAAACCTTCCTAGAAGTGACAGAGGGACATGTCAAAATGCTGAATTTGAGCACTTCAGCAAGCATTTATTCATATTAAAAATGAGACTTATTGAATTCTCTGTGTGTTCTTCATTTGAAATGTCAATATTGGTGCACAATTTCTACTTAAAATATCAAAGGGACGCAAATAGCACTCATTTCGTGGAAGACCCTTCTTTAAGTTTAGAACTTTCCCCCAACTGTAGTCAAGGCAACTGTAGTCAAGGCAACTGTAGTCATGGCAAGACAACAACAACTCTAGAATACCAGTCAGAGCTG
This sequence comes from Oncorhynchus kisutch, assembly GCF_002021735.2. Classification (NCBI taxonomy): domain Eukaryota; kingdom Metazoa; phylum Chordata; class Actinopteri; order Salmoniformes; family Salmonidae; genus Oncorhynchus; species Oncorhynchus kisutch. The sequence continues at coordinate 40,007,354 of NC_034177.2, forward strand.
TGGGGCAGTAGCCTCTTACCCGGATCCTTTAGTTTGCTAATGTCTACAGATAAATAAAGGAAATAACACTGAAAAAAACTGAAGGTAGCACTTTACTTTACATTGCCCTTATACCCTACTGTTATTACTGAATGAGACCCAATGTTTTAAAAATGCAATATTTCCTCAATTGCATCCTGTACAGGTCCTAAACTCAAAAATCATGTCAAACACTACATAGTGCATCTCCTTAGACCCAGATGTATCTCTTAGTAGTATTTGTTGTGTGATTATTGTGGCATCAGTAGCCTCTGAATCGTTAGAAACCTGCAGACTCGTAAAAGACCATACTGGCCCCTTTACGCAAGCATATGTTGTAGGCTATCCATGCAAGTAAATGACTAGAAATATTTTTTCCTGTCTTCTCTAAGATAAAGTGATTATGTAAAAAAAGATTAATTGATAAACATTCTGAGCCAGAGCTAAAGGTAGTTTTGTAAGTGTTGCAAAAACACAACATTGGGATTAAAGGGTTGCCAAACTGAGCCATTGGGCCAATAGACTATTAGAGATTGTTCTCCTTCAAAATTCTGTAAATATGGACAACAAAATACTTCAAGAGGTACTTTGATGTCCCCTGTACACATCAAAAGAACAACAAATCATTTGTTAGTTTTTTGTGTGTGTAGTATACGAGGTAAGAATACTGCCTTTGACGACCATTCATTTTATGGTAAAGAAGTCAAATAGGAGGTTCTCTCTCTACATTACTCCAGAATGGACAACCAAATATTATTACAGGTAAGTTACAGTGGACGTTCTCCATTTATACAAAACCCACCAAATAGTTGATCCTTTCAAAAATATATATGTTTTTGATAGCGAAATACAAAAATGTGGATGATCGAATTGATCAATTTGGCTATTTCAGACAAAATAGGACTTAATTTCAGTGTTATATGTCAATGCTTTTCATTCATTTTGATGTGATTTTAACAGAATTTCTCTTTTTTTTTTATTAACACACATTTTCCTACCATTGAAGACAAATGTTGAATTTTTTTTAACAAACTTGAAGTTTAAAAAATGGATTATTTTCATAATCAGAGGCCTATTACAATTACACTATATATACAAAAGTGTGTTCCCCCTTAAATGAGTGGATTCGACTATTTCAGCCACACCCGTTGCTGACAGGTATATAAAATTGAGCACACAGCCATGCAATCTCCATAGACAAACATTGGCAGTAGAATGGCTTACTGAAGAGCTCAGTAACTTTCAATGTGGCACCGTCCTAGGATGCCACCTTTCCAACAAGTCAGTTCATCAAATTCCTGCCCTGTTAGAGCTGCCCCAGTCAACTGTAAGTGCTGTTATTGTGAACTGGAAACGTCTAGGAGCAACAAAGGCTCAGCTGCGACATGGTAGGCCACACAAGCTCACAGAATGGGAGAGCCGAGTGCTGAAGCGCGTAAAAATAATCTGTCCTCGGTTGCAACACTCATACCAAGTTCCAAAATACCTCTGAAAGCTAAACAGAGCAAGAACTGTTTGTTGGGAGCTTCATGATATGGCTTTCCATGGCCGAGCAGCCGCACGCACACAAGCCTAGAATAGCCATGCGCAATGCTAAACCTCGGCTGGGGTGGTGTAAAGATCGCCGCCATTGGAAACGGGTTCTCTGGAGTGATGAATCACGCTTCACCATCAGGAACTCTGACGGATGAATCGGGGTTTGGCGGATGCCAGGAGAATGCTACCTGCCTCAATGCCAACTGTAAAGTTTAGTGGGGGAGGAATAAGGGGCTGGGGCTGTTTTTCATATTTTGGGCTAAGCCCCTTAGTTACAGTGAAGGGAAATCTTAACGCTTAAAATGACATCCCAGACGATTCTGTGCTTCCAAATTTGCAATGCCCCTATGCAGGAAGCGAGATCCATACAGAGATGGTTTGTCGAGATCGGTGTGGAAGAACTTTACTGGCCTGCACAGAGCCCTGACCTCAACCCCATCGAACACCTTTGGGATGAATTGGAATGCCGACTGCGAGCCAGGCCTAAAGTCCCCGCAGCAATGTTCCAACATCTAGTGGAAAGCCTTCCCAGAAGAGTGGAGGCTGTTATAGCAGCAAAGGGGGGACCAACTCCATATTAATGCCCATGATTTTGGAATGAGATGTTTGATGAGCAGGTCAACATCATTTGGTTACGTAGTGTATTTCTGAAGGGTAATAAAAAAACATTTTCCTCATTTGGATCTATGCTTGGGTCAGTAAGTAATATAACTTACATAACACACAGCATTTCCATATAGAATCTATAGGAAGTACAACGATGAACCCTTTAAGCCCCAAGGCTAAAGAGGCCTACTAATGATAACACAGGGGCTTGACTAGGTATGTTCCCATACAGTCTAATCTAGTATTGTTTTTCTAGGCAATGTATGGTAGTGAGCATTTCTTTAACATAATCTTGTAATCCATGTGAGATTCTTCAAATTTGCATTTCTGTAGAGGAAAAAAACTAGTTGTTTTCTCTCAGCTTCCTGTATGCCCTAATTACAGTGTGTACAGATGTCTGCAATCGGAAGCATCTCAGCTCACACAGGGTACATCCACCTCGGGTTCTGTCCTCACGTGACTCATGACCCGGTAACAAACACGGAGGTCACCAAGATCCTTCTAGAGAATTCTGATTCCTGACCGCTTAAGAACCTGGGGAAAACAATTAAGTTAGATGCTGCATGTTAGTCACAAGACTGTAATAGTGTGTTATCGCAAAAAAGGAGGAAAACTACTTAATTTGCCATAGCATTGATAATGTTATCAGATGACAACTTGGACAATATGATGCTAAAAGTGCACAATTTCAATAGCTAACTTGGGATAAACAGCTTGAAGAGGGTTGAAAAAGCCCCTCAGCTGCAAATAAGATAAGAGGTTTGCTTGTATGTGTGTGTGTGTGTTAGAAACACTTGGTATCAGCAGATCAAATCCTGGGATGAGTATCTGTTTATCAGATCCGAATGGATTCAGTTTCCCAATAACACATATGCCATGCAGAAAATAAAAAGCATGCAGGTATAATGCATTATGATGCAGTTATAATGCACTGTAAGACTTTAATGAGCATGCAGGCATACAGGTATATTTTCCAAAGCATTTAAGTCAGAGAATAACCCCCACTAAATCCATTTCCCCTGTGTTCTGTTTCTCTAGTTGTGTGTGGTCTCCTTGCTGGGCTTCCTCCTCTACTGCATCACCTACGTACCAGATGAGAGGACCTCCATGCAATTCATCGCCAAAGTGAGACCCACATGCCCTCTGACATAATTTCCTGTCCAACTGAGCAGAGACCAAGGCAAACTCTCTCTAATGGGACAATTAGTCATGTTTATTCAGGAGAATGCCATTCATTATCAAACACATGCCCGTCTCATTCAAATCAATCAGGTTGTAGTTAGAGTCAGTTAATCTGATTTAGATTAATGTGTAGGGCCAATATACTACAACACAGAGAACATTGATTGCCACATTGACATACTGTAGGCAGACCTGGGTTCAAGTACTATTTAAAATCTTTAAAATACTTGTTTTAGAATAACTGTACTGCCAGATGGGTAAGGTTTGCACTTTATGACTATTCTATTACACTGGACAGAAATATAAATGCAACATGCAACAATTTCAAAGATTTTACTGAGTTACAGTTCATATAAGGAAATCAGTCAATGAATTAGGCACTAATCTATGGATTTCACATGACTGGGAATACAGATATGAATCTGTGAGTCACAGACACCTTAAAAAAAAGTGGGGCGTGGATCAGAAAACCAGTCAGTATCTGGTGTGACCACCATTTGCTTCATGCAGTGCGACACATCTCCTTCGCATGGAGTTGATCAGACTGTTGACTGAGGCCTGTGGAATGTTGTCCCACTCTTCAATGGCTGTGCGAAGTTGCTGGATATTGGTGGGAATTGGAATACGTTATCGTACACATCGATCCAGAGCATTCCAAATGTGCTCAATGGGTAACATGTCTGGTGAGTATGTAGGAACAATTTCAGCTTCCAGGAATTGTGTACAGATCCTAGCGACATTGGGGCCGTGCATTATCATACTAAAACATGAGATTATGGCGGAGGATGAATGGCATGACAATGGGCTTTAGGATCTGGTCACGGTATCTCTGTGCATTCACATTGCCATCACTAAATGCAATTGTGTTCGTTGTCCATAGCTTATGCCTGACCATAACCCCAACCCCACCACCATTGGGTACTCTGTTCACAAGGTTGACATCAGCAAACCACTCAGCCACACAACCCCATAAACACTGTCTGCCATTTGTTCGGTACAGTGGAAACCGGGATTCATCCGTGAAGAGCACACTTCTCCAGCGTGCCAGTGGCCATCGAAGGTGAGTATTTGCCCACTGAAGTCGGTTAAGACGCTGAACTGCAGTCAGGTCAAGACCCTGGTGAGGAGCTTCCCTGAGACGGTTTCTGACAGTTTCTGAAAGTTTGTTCAGAAATGATTTGGTTGTGCAAACCCACAGTATTATCAGTTCCTCGGGTGGCTGGTCTCAGATGATCCTGCAGGTGAAGAAGCCAGATGTGGAGGCCTGGCGTGGTTACACGCGGTCTGCGATTGTGAGGCCGGTTGGACGTACTGCCAAATTCTCTAAAACGATGTTAGAGACGGCTTATGGTATAGAAATTAACATTCAATTTTCTCGTGGATATTCCTGCAGTCAGCACGCCAATTGCACGCTCCCTCAAAACGAAACATCTGTGGCATTGTTTGACAAAACGGGCCTCCTATTGTCCCCAGCACAAGGTTCACCTGTGTAATGATCATTCTGTTTAATTAGCTTCTTGCTATGTCACACCTGTCAGGTGGATGGATTATCTTGGCAAAGGAGAAATGCTCACTAACAGGGATTTAAATACATTTGTGTTAAAAATTTGAGAGAAAGAAGCTTTTTGTGCGTATGGAAAATGTCTGGCATCTTTTATTTCAGCTCATGAAACATGGGACCGACACTTTACATATTGTGTTTATATTTTGGTTCAGTATAGTTCCATTGCAACAGGCAATCTCAATAAAACTCAGATAAAATATTTAAAATACAATTTGAACCCAGGTCTGACTCGGGTTGTATGGATGCACCTTGAATGTGATACTATATGTACAGTATAGGGCCATAGAGAGAAATGCAGAGCACAGCATGCCTACTAGCAAGGCCCTGCAGGAGGCCTATGGGTACATGGGCACAGTTATTGGACATGACTTGTCTCATTTAATTGGCCAGACAATGTAGGCAGTTAGAATGTCCAATCAATTAGAGTAGGAATACCACTGTTTGCCCATCGTGACTGAGCTGTGTACAAACACAGTATTTTCAAAGGTGGACTTCCTCCACTCAAAATGTATGTGAAGTAGATATAACGTGAACTGAACAATATATTTTAAAAGTAATACAATCAGTGGTGCAATTGTATGCAACAAAATATTCTCCCTATTTTTTGTTTCTTTATGTCTTCCTAAAGTTCATAGCAAACCATAACATTGAGTACAGCGATATATGAAAGGCTTTGTGTTGCTCTTCTTTTTATGTAATTTATGTACAGCAGTTGGCAGTACAATACATCTCATGACGTTCTCCATATTTCACAGCCGTTGACATTTTTTTAAAACGCCATTTCAAATCCAGCAAGCATCAAACATGACATAATGCTATAGGCAGCATGTAAATACAGAGCGAATCAGGGCTCTGTTACATAACCTGTGGATTTAGATGAAGGGCTAGTGTTATTTGGATTGTACACTGTCATTACATAAACCACACAAAGACACTCTTGCACATTTTCAAGCTGTATTTTAGACCCTGTTTACTCAATGTGGACATACAGGCACCTGCCAAAATAAAGGAAACACCCAACAGTGTCTTAGTAAGGCGTTGGGCCACCAAAACAGTTTCAATGCGCCTTGGCATAGATTCTACAAGTGTCTGGAACTCTATTGGAGGGATTCTTCCACAAGAAATTACATCATTGGTGTTTTTTTGATGGTGCTGGAAAACACTGCCTCAGGTGCCTCTCCAGAATCTCCCATAAGTGTTCAAATGGGTTGAGATCTGGCGACACACACACACTCCTTTGACACCCCTCTTTCAAAGTCCCCGAGATCATTTCTTCTAGCAAAATATGGGCAACTGGGCATTTTTATACATAACCTTGAGCATGCTGGGATGTTAATTGCTTAATTAACTCCGGAACCAGACTTTGTATCCCTCATTTACTCAAGTGTTTCCTTTATTCTGGCAGTTACATGTACAAAGACAAATACATAGCATATGGATAAAGGGACAGTGGGAGGCTGCAGGGGAGTCTCACAGGAACAATGTCTACTTAATGCAGTCAGTCCTCCTTTTCAACTAGAATGTTTTTTTGTGTGAAAATAACTGAATTCTTTTGAAAATGACCCCTGATGACATCATAGGGGGTGATTTCCTTATCTAAGCTAATTGACTACATTTAGGTTTTCAAATACGGAAACACTGGTATGGTGCTGCTGTGGTGGACATAATGGATATGAGGTTAAAAAAACGGTGAAGTTCCCCTTTAAGACAGTCATGCTCTGTCAGGCCGGTAGCCAGGATCTGCAGGTATTTATTGGCTGCTTTGAGGGGAGATAATCGTTAGCAGACAGAAACCTATTTGGATTGGAAACTGATATGGCTAGAGAGTAGGCATACCTGGTTCACTATGGTCTGCTAACACTTAAGCCACTTCAATCAGTCATTGAATGTGCTACAGTAAGCTGAGTAAAGACAGAGCTCCAGTCATCTTAGCCCCAGTGTAGACAACCAGGGTCATGTTCAGGCTCCAACACAGAAAAATATTTGAAATATCGTTGTTATTGGTGGTCTGTCCTCTGTTTCAAAACATTTATATAATTTGGTGCTAAATATGACCCTGCAGTGGTCCACAAGGATGACCTCCCTCTAAGTATTTGTCCCCCACTATGCTTAGCTATGCTATGATTCACTACACCACAACACACGAGCTCACGTCCTCTCCTCTCCTCCTCCAGCTGCTGTACTTCATCCTGTGCACAGTGGGCCTGGTCCTCTCTGTCCTGGTCATGGCCTTCTCTGGCCACCATTATGCTCAGACCAACGGATTCAGCTGCCTGGAGGTGGGAGATGACTGCGTGTGCACCCTGGACCCTCACGACCCAATCGCCAGGACCTTCACCTACGCGGGAGTCAGCGACTGCGGAGAGGTCACAGGCACCCTGAAGTTGTACTTCCTGCTTCAGATTGCCCTGAACCTGACCCAGGCCCTGGTGTGTGCCCTGGGGGCCTTCGTCATGTGGAAGCACCGCTACCAGGTGTTCTTTGTGGGGCTACAGATAGGCTCACCCTCCTTCCAGCACTGGCAGAAGGTCTGATGGGAAATGTAGAAGAAGAAAAAAAGAGGCCCATGATGAAGCTGATACCACTATTGAGGGTAGAGTAAGGCGGAGAGCAGGAAATCAACATTTCGGCTCATTCTACTTGAATGGACAGAGATGTATTACACGAAACACTTTGGTGTGTGCGTAAATGTGTGTGTTTTGGTTGTTCTCAATCATATTTACATTTTGGGGTGGTTGACTTCTTCTATAATGGCTTTTCGCACAACTTTTATATACTGAGTGGAGAACTTTATTCGCAGTTGCCAATGCTACATGAGATACTGTATTTCTAATAGATGAAAATATTCAAAACTACCAAACTGTCAGTTTTGGAATGATCTACCATGATGTTCAATGTATTTTTGTCAGGGATTTCAAAATAATTCAGCAAAAATCTTTATTATGCCTCTACAATTGAATGAATACACTCTATAATAGTGTTGATTATGTTACAATTAAAGCAAACTCAAGACACTTTTCTCATACTGTGGTCGTAAAAACGATTCTTGCTGCGCAAGTATTCATCTCTATCATACTGCTGTTTAGGACGGTGGGGAATGCTATTGTTTTCAACCCCAAATCGGCCTTCAACTTGAGATACTCAATAAGAGTAAGCAGCACTGAGCTAGCCTGCAACATCACTTCCTGGAGTAGCTCAAACTGAGCATGTTATCAAAAGACAGCACAGTAGGAAGATATGCAGAAACTGCTTCTCCAAAAAAATCCCCGATCACATTGTATGCGATGTCATGGCGAAGTTCATGCACAGAAAGACGTCATCGGGTCTAACGGTTGTCTCGGGCCGAACTGCGCATTTGCAGGCACTCAATTCAAAAGGGACTCCTTCGATATAATTAAGGAAGAATTTCACTTCTCTCATCAACTTCACAAACCCCGGACAGGTCTGCTTGGTCTGTTTCGCAAGCGTTCCCGGAAGTCACGCCTCTGGGATTAGGAACTGCGATGTTATGTCTTGAGAATCCCCCCCAAGAGATTCCATTTTAGCAAACTAAAGCAGATTACCCGAGCTTCAAATGCACCGTTGAGTCTTCACATAGGAATAAATGGTGTGACGTCATCTATGGCTTTGTACATTCATATACAGTCAATGGTTTAACTGCATCGGCAGAGGGTGATGAGCAGGGTGGAACATAAGTGAGGGAATTATGCTCTCTTATGCTCTCTTTTTGCAATTGCATATTTAGCACTTGACTTTGATTATGATGGACTATCACACAAAAAGTGGTATATATTTTGTAATACAGTAATACAGTATTTTTCGGCAAAAGAGGCTACTCATTTCATCTTTCCTTTCAGCCAATAGATGTGTCTGTAGCATTTGGGACTGTTGATATAATGCCATCATTGTATGAATCAGGGAAAACCCCTGACTGAATACAGCAGTACAGCCTGGTGTGTTATTGCATTTACTAACCACTCTGAGTGGAGACATACTGGTGCTGAGAGGAGGCATGTGGAGGCTATCAACAATACCAGTGGCCTCCAGTCATGACTCAAGCAGCCAGGCAAAACCAAAACTGCTGCAACAGCTGGGGGAGGGCTGGGCTGGGGAGGGGTAGGTAAAGGGGTACTCAGACAGACAACTGAACTGTGCCACCCCAAGAGGGAAACTAAGTTTATATGGCTCATTTAGCTGGATAGTGTCCCTCCAATAGTGAAGACGTTAAATCAGTTGTTTAAAGGTTTGGTGTACGTTGTCTTATGCTAAATGAATTTAGGTGGATTGTAAATCACATTTTAGGTGCTGGTACTGGACAGCATTTGCCAATGACACATCGAGAGACGAGAGCAACATGAAAAACAGAAGCAGAAAATATGAGAATTTGAGCTAATGAGTGGTGGGTGGTAACATGGTAATTACTGTGCATTAGAAATACTATAGTCGAGTCTTTGTACATAATACACAAAGAGAAGTGTTTGAGAATAGCAAAATCTGTGTTTTATCTTCAATAGACACCTTATTACTGGTGCTTGAGCATTTTGCGTCATTTACATGTACATTCGAGAAAGAACTACTGCCGATGTCCGTGTACCTTTTCTAAAGCCTTTTAGCATGGTCTCATGTTTACTATTAATAAATGCTGTTGACTTTTAAGTCCTTAAATAGCAGTTGTATTATTTGTGTTGCATGCAATTCTACCTCAACGATTCTTAACCCAATCCTGAAATAAAAGTATGTGAATGAATGCGGTTTGCCTGCGAGCTACAGTATCACACCAGCTATCACTGAAGACGGATAGCTTGCGAGGGAAACATAACTATCTGAGCCAGAGTCTTTTTATTCAATCACTGGAAGGGATAAGGCTGTACAAAAGTACACTACAGCAGCCTGTTATCAGATTAAGTGAGACAGTTAGAGGGCCTGGGCCGTGTTCATTAGGCACCAAACGGAAGAAAACAGGGAGGGACTACCTAGTTCTGTCCAATGAGAACAGCTTGTTTTTCATTTTCTGTTGAAAAACGCTAAACACTATTTTGCTATGGTGAATATAGCCCTGATTCTTTTGATAGGCCTGAGGGTGTTATGAACTATCATGTGACCACACCGCTTCATTATTCATGACAGCATGACATAGGAAGTCATATGCAGCCCATCACGAGGGGGATGTATCTAAACAAATGACAGTTTAAGAGTTATTTTCCTCCCACAAAATCTCTTATCCTTTCCTTTGAAATGGCAAACACCTGCTTGAAATTGCCATAGATTTGCGAGGGGTGAAAATCAGAAAGGTATCTGATCTGTTGTCCAGTGCATTTCTTCTTACCCCTTGAAAGGGGAGATGAATGTGGGAGATAAATGAGGTGATCAATTTCTGTATTGGCACTTTGTTGGATCAACCTTCACTTAGTGGGAGCAGAACACTTTCAAGTAACTAAAATTCAATGAAAAAAAAGTGACATTACTCAAGGCGTTACTAATAGCATTATGTTAGAGCAGTTTCACTTCAATAATGGCCACCTGCAACTGGCATTACTCAAACTGGAGGGAAAAAAATGTGCCCAAATTACTTGGGAAACAGAAATTGGCATTTGAGCAGAACAAAATGACCTGTCAGTTGCTCAATATAGCATTTGAAAATACTTGTTCTTTTGTCACACTACAACACAAAAACATATTTTGTTTGTCACACTACAACACCTGCCTCCAAACACAATAAACACAACATCAAATCATCACCGTGGCTCAGTCCCAGAGGTGTTTGTGGCATAATATCCTGTTTATTGTCCTACTACTATTGGGTGGGTCTGAGTTCACGCTGACTAAACAACATGTGACTTTGGTCGGGGGCTGCCAGTGTCGAGAGACTCCGGTGTCCAATTTTGTTTAAGGTTGTGTACATTAGCGACACACCCAGCTCAAGTGCACGCAACGTGTTGTTCACATGCACAAAACGTGTACAGTTTCTCAGAATAACAGTGAGTCATAAGGGTACAGTAACACACATCAACCTGGGGGTGATAACCCATTACATTACAGCAGAATGTTTTCAGACTCCGAGCAGCACAAGTGGAAAGACTGTAGTTATTCTCTTTCGGATCCTGACACAGAACCTTACACCACTACTAGCTACTAAAAAATACATTAGTCCAATGGCAGTTAGGACACGTCCAACAGAAGCAGTAGATTAACTATGTCGGCATCTGCCATGCCATTTTAATTGTATGAGAGAAATGATTGTTTGAGGAATATATGTCTGAAATTGTCCAGGTCATTGGAATGTAAAAAAACAAAGCAGTGGATGTTTGTGTATGAATGCACCATAGAGTACCGACAGAGCCAGGGTAGGCATGTCCCATCGCCCCCTCTCTCCTTCCCTCCCCTCCAAGTCGGAGCATTCCAGATCTGCTGGACTTTCCCCTTCCTGCCTTGCTCGGTGACAGCTGTGGGCTATTATGGTACCGCGTGCAGCTAATTTTAATGGCTGTGTCACAGAGGCGGCGTGAGAGAATGCAGCCCCGCCAGCGTCAACAAGAACAGAACCATCTCTGGACGTGAGCCCTGTCCAAGCCGGGGGGGGGGGGGTGCCCTCCATTTAGATCAAACAGGGGGGGCGGGAGGGGAAATCACGTGTCTGGATTATAAAACAACTTGGAAACAATTCAAGCCTCACATTCATTAATGACCTCGCACATGTTGCGTTATCCAACTGTTCACGGATTCCTTGTCTGTCCTATCACTGTAGACATATTTCCATAGTCATTCATCTTGATCTTTCCAAACAGGGGAAAGTAAAAAATGACAAAAGATAACGCTGATCCAAAGTCCATCAGGCTTCTTATGAGTGTTCAGCAGATGCACTGAGCAGAACGGTTGCAGTGTGATAGTTAAAGCATGACGTTTATTGTGGTGTGTGTACTGTGTACGTGTGCAAGTGGGCCACAATGGTAGGACAAACATGAATTCAACCCAAAGACTGCTGACTAAATACACAGAGACCGTGATTAACTCATGGCAAAAACATCCATTCTTATCTTTTCATAGATTTATTACATTATAACAGCTCAACAACATTAAATACACGATCTGTTTAGAGAAAACTGTCAAAGGGAGTGCATACATACTGTTATGTGATTATGCGAGATTAAAACTTTTACACATATATTGAATTGCATTCCATTTGACTGAGTGAGATGACTTTACATGGCTGAGTACAAAAAAACTGAGAATGAATACAGTATGGAGATTGAGTTCCATGGTTAAGTCCCGGTCCATATGGAATAGGGGGCCATTTGGGAAACACGCCCATGAGTACAGTACTATGCAACATTTTTATCAACATGAGTGACTGTTTCTGGGTCATTCCATGAAATGAGTCCCTTTTTAGTCCCTTAATAGAAATTGTGAACCAATTTTGAATTTAAATTCTATATTAAATGAAGTGCCATTTAATATAGACCACATGGACAATTCAATAAATCAGATTTTTTTAGATGAATAAATTCAGCATTTTGACATGTCCCCTCTGTGACTTCTGGGAAGATTTTGACCCACTTGATCACAAACTGTTTCCAAGTTGTCTCCATCACTCTAAAGCCCTAGATATGTTGTTGCTTTCAAAAGTAACTTTCAACATCTAGTCAAATCATACTGTAAAAGCAGTTGAGCTGGTTCTTCTTTTTTGATCATTTTCTGGTGTTTTGTGGTGGAAAACCGAGTGGATCGTGCATAACACGTCAACCCTGTTACCCATAGATAGACAGGATAGAAATGTTTAAACAATTAAAACACATTTGTGAAGTTTGCATTCAATTGCCACTCCCTGTTGCATACAACAATTCCCCCTGTAACAAAGGGATTTATGCCTGATTTAAGGCTAAATCACCCGGTTACAGCCAACTCTGCTACGGTCAACCCTGTTACGGCCAACCCTGCTATTCTATTTGGTACTTAATAGGCACTTACCACAGTCATTTTTTTAAATTTAACCTCTTGAAATGGGAAAACATGTTTTTTAATTAAATTGAACATGTACTCTTAATGACAGAATGTTTTTTTCCAGCAAGTTATAGTACCCAAAAGGGACTCATTTCGTGGTACGACCTATCTACTGTATTGTACACAAGCACATTATCTTTAGACAGTGGTGAATACATTCTGTACCAATATAAGACTTTGAATCACAAGGACTTTCAAGTAAATTCCACACAGATAATCAGATTATCTTCATCTACATTTTTTCATTGCGTTATTTCTAGACTATGTACAACATTTGTAGAAAGGCACATAATGGAGTGCAGCGATTGCATTATCATGGATGACACTTCTTTGAGAGGAAAGGCGGTAATACTTTACTTGAACTCAGCGCCGTAACAGCGTCTTTAACATGTCTTGAAGCTTCACAGTAGGAGGCCAACTACTGCAATATGTAAATATATGTGTCACAACATTGTCATAGTATATCCTTTAGAAATGACATTTGCAATGAATCTTTACTACATGTTTATGACACAGCTATGAAGCATTATTGCGGCTAGTTCAAGTAAAGTGTCACCAAAAAGTATTGTCACAGGCAAATCCTTTTCTCCAGTTATATGTTAACAAAAAATATATATATATATAAAAAAAAAGGGAAAAAAAGTGCAGGCCACTGAGAACATTGACTATCCCGGTCATTATGATTAAGATGATGAAGCTATGCTATCACATAAGGCAGCCACGCGGTAAGTTTATCCCTTTCTACTCCACAGTAAAAAAAAAAAAAATCATGAGTTAACAGGTCATATTAAAACAAAACAAAAGAGAATAGATAGCCTGGTCCCAGATCGGTTTTGTGCGGTCTTGCCAACTCATATTATCATTGTCATAGGAGTTGGCAAGACTGCACAAACAGATCTGGGACCAGCCTAGGAAGAAAATACTTTACCTTAAAATTACACGTATACCCTTTCCCAAAAGGGCTATTCAATAATACAAGGAGCAACCCCTCCAAAGTCTAAACAGAGTTGAACAACACCAACCACCCAATGTACCAATACCTGACCTGGGTATAGCCCAGTCTGTGTCTTCATCTGTCAGACAGACACAGTGCACTGAGAATACTGAAGGAAGAGTGTGGCTGCTCACAGGGCCACAGTGCTTAACCTTTAACCCTCTTCCTTGACCTCCAGGCTGCAGTCAGTCTGCTGCAGCCTGGCATAGTGACGCATGCCTGGCATCTCATTCAGTCTCACTCATAGAGCAGAAGGACTTATATGGGATGATCAGAATGACTGTGCAGCTTGTGTTGTTCTAAAGGCACAAATCACTGTACTGTTCTATGTGGGAGGGTGATGCTGGGTGAGTCGTCTGAGGTCTAAGAACGAGGCACTGATTGCTTTGAATACAAGGCACTGTTTGAGTAAAGGCTCCATAAAACGGATAACATTGTGTGTGTGTGTGTTTGTGTGTGTTAGTGTGGTTACTGTGTGTAGCTCCAGCAGAGTTCTCTGTGATAAGGGGGCACCGGGCCCCTCAGTGTGCTGGGATATGGTGGTTGTTGACTCCATGAGTCCCCAGGAAGCCCAGCCTCTGTTTATTCTTCCTTTGCTCTGTCATCTGTGGAGAAGATAAGGAAAGAAGAACTTGTTCAATATAAGCTACACAAAGCATTTCCAGTTTGGGCATTATCAATGGAATCTGGCAATGTAGCCAACAAATAGTCAAGAGTCAGCCCAGGTTACACCGACAGTAATCTCAGAATGCAAAATCCAATCTCAGCTTTACTAATTTGTGTACATTTTAGGCAATTTGTGGGATAGTTACTAAACTGAAATGTGGTAATGTCCAAAGGAGTCCATTTGAGATGTCCATCTTTCCAGGAAAGCTTTTCACCGTCTTTAGTTTACACTTCATAACACGGTTCCTGATATTCACCATTAGTGAGAAGAAACACAATGTACCGGTCAGTATCTGTAATCTCTGTTCTGAAGACCTGGCTCAGCTCTCGGTGTTCACACATGGCCGGAAAAAGCCTCTGTCCTTAATTAGCCTCAATTTCCTGTTTGACATATTCACCCTGCACAATGTAATATTCCAGAAACAACTGTCTGACTTCAGACAAGTCCTTAACAATCTTCCTAGGTAAACACAGTATAGTCTGCGATACCATGAACACCAGCACTCTGATTGATTTGCCAACCTATGAGGAATCAATCACAACCCATGACTCCTGTTTCAGCTCTGTATTTACTGTGAAGCTATTTTCTCTATTCGAGTATAAGAGAGCTAAGTTCACAAAACAACATGCAGGAGGTCAATGTTCCAGCTCTGTTTTTACCACGGCTGTTATTTTCACTATCTGAAGTGTGTCCCTCTATGTGGTTGCCCCACTTATCCATCTTAAGATGAATGCACTAATTGTAAAATCGTTCTGGATAGGAGCGTCTGCTAAATTACTCAAATGTAAATAAGTCAACATGGGGTGTTGTTTACACGGACATCTGGGCAGCAGAACAGGAACAAACAAGGAGAGGCCTGTGACTGCACGGAGATCACATGCAGGAGAGGCAGGTGATGGTGTTGTAATGATCAGGTGATGGTGGAGTGATGACGATCGGTCAAACTACTTGCTGCATCATGACTAGTCAGCCCAACAGCCACAGGCTCTCTGGAAGGTCAGGGAGGTACATGGCATTGTACAGCAAGGCATGATAACCTCAAGGAAAAGGACAAGTGCATGTGAACTGATAGGAATGATTCACCATTGTGATGCAAGTGAAGAGACCCATGACGACTCATGATGGTGAGAATGCTGTTCATTGTTTACAGTTCAGCGTTCAACATCATAGTGCCCTCCAAGGTCATCCCTAAGGTCAGTACCCAGGGCAACTGGATCCTTGACTTCCCGACGGGACGGCCCCAGGTGGTAAGGTTGGGTAACAATACATCCATCCACCCAGATCCTCAACACGGGGGCCCCTCTGGGGTGCGTGCTCAGTCCCCTCCTGTACTCCTGTTCACTCATGACTGCACAGCCAGGCACAACTCCAACACCATCATTATGTTTGCAGACGATACAACGGAGGTAGGACTGATCACCGACGATGATGACACCGCCTATAGAGAGGTCAGAGACCTGACAAACTATTATGACCCCTCTATGAGAAGATGAATCTCACAACCACAATGGTGTTCTCCGATTTGCTCTACAACCCTGACAAGCGTCTTGGGACTCGTCTGAAGTCGGTTCAGCCGATCTGCCAACCTCTGTCTGTAGCGTCCGAACAGTTTGGGCTACGCGCTAATATGACCCCTCTGTGGAAAGGTGAGACTCTCACAAACACATACATATACGTTTTGCTCTAGGACTCCCACAGTCCTCACAAGACTCGTCTGAAGGTTCCCGGTGCAAGTAAAAAAAATATATAATGGAAGTATATACAGAGACTGTT
Organism: Oncorhynchus kisutch; assembly: GCF_002021735.2. NCBI lineage: Eukaryota > Metazoa > Chordata > Actinopteri > Salmoniformes > Salmonidae > Oncorhynchus > Oncorhynchus kisutch. The sequence continues at coordinate 40,023,692 of NC_034177.2, forward strand.
TAGTGACAAAAATAAGGGGTTAAATACATGTTTTTTAAATATTTTTTAAATATATATTTTTTTACAAATCATAAAATACATTTGGTATGTATTGTTTTTTATACTTCAAGGGGTCTTAAAATTCAAAATCAAATAGCAAAATGAACCTGGTATGAACTTAAAACAAATAGCTTAGTAGTAGCCCCCCTCCCCTGATTAGCCTCTTATGGGTTAAAAAGATACCAATGAAGAAAGTCCATACTGTGTGGACTACACTCTGACCCAATCAATGACATCCAAAGATCAGTTAAGTGTTAGGGAGACCCCTAGGACAGTGGCCCTCAAATACCGACCCGTGACTTTTCCAATAAGAAGCACTCATTAAACGTTGAGTGCAACAATGAACATGCCATTTGAGTTGCGCGGCCTTGTCTTAAGTGTATGAACTAATGCCTTGTTCAACGACAGTGCCGTACCTTCTCCTTTAGCTCGAATAGCTGGGAAGACAGCAGGGACACTAGTTTGACGGTGCCATCCAGTTTCTCCTGTAGGGAGCGCATCTCGTTCTGCTCACTCTCCCCCTCGCTGCTCACCAGAGACATGGCCCGCATCCGGGGGAACCAGTCCAGGTTCTTCTCCTGGAGAGAGAAGGAGGGAGGAAGTGAGAGAGAGAAGGAGAGAGGGTGAGAGGAAGCGAGAGAGCAGGAGGAAGCGAGAGTGGGAGGAAGTGAGAGCGAGAGAGAGCGTGAGAGATTTGATTTCAAAAGAACATTTATTGGGACAAATTAAATGTATTTACATAGCAGATTCAATGCCTATTCAGTTCAGAAGTTCAACACTGCACAGCAGTGTTTACTGAGCTAAAACCAGAGGGAGAGAGAGGGTATGAGAGGGTACGAGAGCAGCAATGGAGAGAGAAAGGAGAAGTTGAGAAAAACTGAAAAAGGGAGGGAAAAGTCAAAGCGAATGGATGGGAGAAAGAGGGGGAAAGACAGAGGAGAGGAAAAGTGTGTGGGAGGGAGGGGGAGGAAAAGAAGGAAAGATGAAGACAGACAGGCTGACAGAGAGTGAGGGAGCCAGGAAAAGAATGCATGTATGTATGTGTGAGTGAGTGAGAGAAAGAGAGAGAAAGTCAGGATGGGTATATTAAGCAGTACATCTGAGGGAATTGGTCCAAGTTCCTCACTTTAGAGGACTGTGATTACTTTTAACCAGGCCTGTTTTCTCCCAGCCAGACACTGCAGTAAGCTGTACAAAGATCTGCTCACATAAACTGGCTGTAGTAAGCAGTACATTAACAGTATAGCTGCTCAGACAAACTGACTCCAGATCAGCCAGCCACTGGCTGCGTACTGCAGTAAGCTGAACAGTATATCTCCTCAAAGGAACTGACTCCAGATCAGCCTCCAGGAGCTCAAACACAGAAACATTGTGTTTCTAGTGAAGCAGTGAATAAAATGAGTAGGCCTATGGGGGGGAGCTCACGTGTTAGTCTTTAGTAGACACACTAGACATATTTACTATGCTGAACTGCAACAGAGAGAGCTCACTACCTGCAACAGAGATTACTACCTCAAGTGGCCATAAAGGACAAAATACAGAGAAAAATATAGACAGAAATACATGCACCTATAGCAGCATTATATAATGGGTTTAAGATGTGTCTGTGCCAATATCTGTGTGCACGTGTCGGTTTGCCATGAGACAGATAGATCGCTGTCAGCTGATGTTATGTAAGATCTTGTTGCCAGTTTGGCTGAAAAACACGGTTTAAAAGGTGCTGATAGATATGGCTGGCACAACGTAGAGGTAGGAAGAGGAGGATTTTATCCCACCACTTATGTAAAAACAAAGATACTGTACAGGAAAAAGAGGAGAGATCGTGAAGAGACAGAGGGAGCGGCAGTGTTTCTTTAAACAGCACTTTTTCAGTGAGCTCATCTCTCATGATGGCAGGTAGCATAGAGTTTAAGCACGTTGGGCCAGTAAATGAAATGCCGCTGGTTCAAATCCCTGAGTCGACGAGGCTTTCAAAGACCTTAGAAAGACAGGGTAGGATAGATATAGGTCTGTAGCAGTTTGGGTCTAGAGTGTCACCCCCTTTGAAGAGGGGGATGACTGCAGCAGCTTTCTAATCTTTGGGAAAGAGGTTGAACAGAAAGAGAGGTTGAACGAAAGAGAGGTTGAACGAAAGAGAGGTTGAACAGGCTAGTAATAGGGGTTGCAACAATTGACAGATCATTTTAGAAAGAGAGGGTCCAGATTGTCTAGCCCGGCTGATTTGTAGGGGTCCAGATTTTTCAGCTCTTTCAGAACATCAGCTATCTGGATTTGGGTAAAGGAGAAATGGTGGGGGCTTCTGCGGGTTGCTGTGGAAGGTGCCGGGCAGTTGACCGTGGTGGGGTAGCCAGGTGGAAAGCATGGCCAGCCATAGAGAAATGCTTATTGAAATTCTCAATTATAGTGGATTTATCGGTGGTGACAGTGCTTCCTAGCCTCAGAGCAGTGGGCAGCTGGGAGGAGGTGCTCTTATTCTCCATGGACTTTACAGTGTCCCAGAACTTTTTTGAGTTAGTACTACAGGATGCACATTTCTGTTTGAAAAATCTACCCTTAGCTTTCCTAACTGCCTGGGTATATTTGTTCCTAACTTCCCTGAAAAGTTGCATATCACCGGGGCTATTCGATGCTAATGATCGGGGGCTATTCGATGCTATATCTATTCCTAGTTTAAAAAAATTGGAATGGGGCATGCTTATTTAAGATGGTGAGGAAGGCACTTTTAAAGAACAGCCAGGCATTATCTACTGATGGGATGAGGTCAATGTCATTCCAGGATTCCCCGGCCAGGTCAATTAGAAAGGCCTGCTCGCAGAAGTGTTTTTGGGAGCGTTTGACAGTGATGAGGGGTGGTCATTTGCTCGCAGACCCATTACGGATGCAGGCAATGAGGCAGTGATTGCTGAGATCTTGATTGAAAACAGCAGATGTGTATTTGGAGGGCAAGTTAGTTAGGATGACATCTATGAGGGTGCCCGTGTTTACGGATTTGGAGTTGTATCTGGTAGGTTCATTGATAATTTGTGTGAGATTGAGGGCTAGCTTAGATTGTAGGACTGCCGGGGTGTTAAGCATATCCCAGTTTAGGTCACCTAACATAACGAACTCTGAAGATAGATGGGGGGCAATCAATTCACATATGGTGTCCAGGGCACAGCTGGGAGCTGAGGGGGGTCTATAACAGGTGGCAACAGTGATAGACTTATTTCTGGAAAGATACATTTTAAAAATATGACAGAACTTTGCAGGCTATCTCTGGAGTAGATTGCAACTCCTCCCCCTTTGGCAGTTCTATCTTAATGGAAAATGTTGTAGTTGGGTATGGAAATCTATGAATTTTTGGTGGCCTTCCTAAGCCAGGATTCAGACACGGCAAGGACATCAGGGTTGGCGTAGTGTGCTAAAGCAGTGAGTAAAACAAACTTAGGGAGGAGGCTTCTGATGTTAACATGCATGAAACCAAGGCTTTTTCGATTACAGAAGTCAACAAATGAGAATGCCTGGGGGCATGCAGGGCCTGGATTAACCTCCACATCACCAAAGGAACAGAGGAGGAAGAGGGTACGGCTAAAGGATATCAAAACTGGTCGTCTAGTGCATTGGGGACAGAGAATAAAAGGAACAGATTTCTGGGTGTGGTAGAATAGATTCAGGGCATAATGTACAGACAGGGTTATGTTGGGATGTGGGTAGAGTTGAGGTGAGCCCAGGTACCGAGTGATGATAAGAGAGGTTGCATCTCTGGACGGGCTAGTTATGCTGGGTGAGGTCACTGCATGTGTGAGAGGTGGAACAAAGGAGGTATCTGAGGCATGTTGAGTGGGACTAGGGGCTCCGCAGTAAACTAAAATAATGATAACTATCCTAAACAACAGAATACAAGGCATATTGACATTTGAAAGAGACATAAAGCAATCACCAGGTGTTGATTGGGAGAGCTAGCTAAGACAACAACGGGTAAGACAAGAGCTGCTAAACAGCTACGACAACAACAGGTAAAATGGCGATGAATGGGCAGAGAGGGTCGGTTAACTACAAACAGGGTCTGATTTCGAGGCAGCGGCCGACAGATAAACAAAAAATAAACAAAATGGAGTACCGTGATTAATGAACAGTCGAGCAGACTTCAGCTATGTGGCCAAGTGATCATAGGGTCCAGTGAACAGCAATAGATGGAACAGGGAAGCCTCGAGGTAGTCGTTACTACGCTAGCACGCGGGAGACACAGCGTTTAATGTTAGCAGGCCCGGGGTAAATAGAAGCTTAAGTAGAAAGAGGCAGGGGAGTGACTGCATCATGCATCTATATAAAAGCCTATTCACCAGTGTCAATTAGGCTACTAAGCTAGCATGAATATACAGTGGGGTCCACAATATTGACACCCTTGAAAAAGATGAGAAAAAATTTAATGAAATCAAATGAATATAATACTGAGCTATAATGTACACAAAAAAAGTGAATTATGTTGTTTTTATTAACTGGGTGGTTCGAGCCCTGAATGCTGACTGACTGACAGCCGTGGTATATCAGACTGTATACCACATGTATGACTAAACATGTATTTTTACTTCTCTAATTAAGTTGGTAACCAGTTTATAATAGCAATAAGACACCTTGTGCCTAAGAACGTCCCTTAGCTGTGGTATATTGGCCATATACCACACCCCCTTGTGCCTTATTGCTTAAGTATACTAACACAATTGCACAGAGGAAGAGATTTTGTTTAACAAGTAATATTTTTTTCCTCAAAAAGGTAGGGGTCAAGAATATTGACATCCCTTTTTTCAATATCTTTCAATACTTCACCTTGCGAGGATAACAGCACTTAGCCTTTTTCTCAAACATTTTATGAGATGGAGAACAAATCGAAAGCTATGTTAAGACTGTTCCTCCATACAGAATCCTTCCAGATCCTTGATATAATTTGTCTGCAATTTTGGACTTCAATTCAAATGGGTTTTAAGCCCGGGGACGGAGATGGTCATTGCAAAATGTTGATTTTGTGGCCAATTAACCATTTCTTTGTGGATTTTTACGTGTGCTTGGGGTTATTGTCTTGCTGGAAGATCCACTTGCGGCCACATTTTAGCCTCCTGGCAGATGCAACCAGGTTCTTGTCTAAAATGTCCTGGTACTGGGTAAAGTTCATTATGCTGTTGACCTTAAAAGGGCCCCAGAACCAGTGGAAGCAAAATAGCCCCATAACATCAAAAGATTCACCACCAGTAGGTATGGGGTTATTTTCTGCTCTCTCATTTCGACCCCAAACCCACCACTGGTTGTTGAGATCTCTATTTTTATGAAAGCTGACAAAAGCACAGGTTCCAATCCAAGTTCAAATGCAGTTTTGAAAACTCCAGGCGTTTACATTTGTTGGATGACATGAAAATTGGATCTTCCAGCAAGACAATAACCCCAAGCACACACAAAATGCACAATTGTTTTTTAAATTGGCCACAAAATCAACATTTTGCAATGGCCATCTCAGAGGGCTTTGCACATTGATGAGCATTAAGGAGATTTACGAGATTCTCAATTGGTATCGATTCTCGAGAGACATTACTGTAATGTAAAAGTTCTAATTTCGCAAGTCTCGAATGCTTCCTGCGGAGGTCGCACACAACACTTGGACGACAATTACTTCCCACCAGGAAGGGCAATATAAACAGAATTGTCTTGTTCAGCCCAATAACCCTACAGTACAAATCGTAATGGCAGGGCAATTTATTTTGAAACAACTTAAATGTATAGGCATTTTCATTATATTATATTCATTATATCGTGATTCATTCCGTTTTAATCTGAAATAGCATTAAAAAGCCGGTTACTCTGACATTGACGCCTTTAAGGGAATCTCAGAACGCCGTAATTTATTTAAATGCAAAAGTCAGCAGGAACGCAAGAATCAACTGCCTAGTGAATTAACAACTTTATGTAATGGTTTGCGCATGATATTGATGAAATTAAGCAAGGTTTGTTATAAAGTAGGCTGAATGCCATTGTTTAGCTAACATTGGCATTCTAGCTAACTTAGCTATTAAGTTAGTATGTGAGGAGTATACATACATTTTTGCTTAGCTTGCTACCTAGCTCTGGATAATATGAATGACAACGTTATTGTACTTTCATATTTGTTTGAGAGGGCTAAACATTAATTGTTGTTTGTTGAAGTTACTTTATGAAGCAAATGATGTTTGTTAACGTTGCTTGTTACCAGTAGCTATCTTTGTGCTTTAGCCTACTGGCTAGTCTAGTGGCTACTGTGACATTTACGATACATTTGAGCTGCGAAGCAAGAAAGTCAGCGGACCCGGGTCGAGACATTCCAGTTGAATTCCAGTGAGCTCTCAGACTTCAGAATAGAAAACCATTGAAAACCTGTGGTTTGAATTGAAGCGGACAGTCCATAAGAATCTAAAGATTCTGTATGGAGGAATGGTCTAACATCCCTCCCAATGATGTTCTCCAACTCACAAAATATTTTAGAAAAAGGCTCAGTGCCATTATCCACGCGAGGTGAGGTATTGGGAGAATCTCAAATGCAGTGTAGAAGTTTGTTTAGTCACTGAGTGTGAAAAGGGGAGAGAAAGAGAGCGAGAGAGGGCAGAGGCATTGAGCGAGAGGGCAGAGGCATTGAGAAACAGGTGAAGTGAGGACAGACTGGCCGACAGACCACAGGAGCCTGACACGACACGCTAATTCAGTTAGCCCTGAGGTGGGGCAAAAATAACTTCAAAACAACAGCCCCTTCTCTCAACATACAGATGGAAAAGAGGGCCACTGTGGGTCACAAAGAGATTTTCTCATGAACGTCTGCAAAAACAACTAGGAACAACAGATCCTGTTTAACCCAGACTCAAATGTGACCGATTGATTAAGCATGCCCAATAAATCCAATTAGTAATGAACGAGAAGGGACATAATGTACCCTTTAACTACAGTTTAGTTTATTTGGAGAGAGAAAGTACAAACACATTGAACAAACAATTGTCTAATTCACTGCAGTATAGTGTTTCTAGCTCATGTTAATTTAACAACCTTAACTAGTTGGACTTTAATGGAAACAAAAGGAAAGAAATACATGACCAATGTTTCATGAATATAATAATAATCACATTAAATGACATCCGTACATTATCATAATTACATCACAGACAAGATGTCTACAATTAAATGCGCGAAGCAAATGTCATACAGTGGTTCGTCCTTTAAAAGTTGCAGCGTACTGCAGCACAGCTTGCATGATGACACAGAATTCAATGGCACGTTATTTAAGTGTCAGCCATTGTAACCATTAAAGCTAGTTAGTGGTAGTTTGACCACCAGAGGGCATCTTTGAGAAGCATTTGATAACCTTCAATAGTGATTGTGCTAGAGAATATAAAACATTTTTTTGTAAAACATAGTATATGGGACTGATTTTAAGAAATTTTGCTGAATTAATTTGATTAATATTATGGTGTTTCTATTCCAAGAAAAACGAAAAACTATGGCACTGTACAACATGACGGTCGGGAGTAGGCTACAGTACTAAGAGCGTAACATTTCCACACTCTAATTGTAGTCTAACCAATAATAAATAAAAATGTCATTGATTTGTCAAGACCAGTCCCCATGCTTGTCTCAGAGCAGCGCGAAATGGTGCTAAAATACACTGCTCAAAAATATAAAGGGAACACTAAAATAACACATCCTAGATCTGAATGAATGAAATATTCTTATTAAATACTTTTTTCTTTACATAGTTGAATGTGCTGACAACAAAATCACACAAAAATGATCAATGGAAATCAAATTTATCAACCCATGGAGGTCTGGATTTGGAGTCACACTCAAAATGAAAGTGGAAAACCACACTACAGGCTGATCCAACTTTGATGTAATGTCCATAAACCAAGTCAAAATGAGGCTCAGTAGTGTGTGTGGCCTCCAAGTGCCTGTATGACCTCCCTACAACGCCTGGGCAAGCTCCTGATGAGGTGGCGGATGGTCTCCTGAGGGATCTCCTCCCAGACCTGGACTAAAACATCCGCCAACTCCTGGACAGTCTGTGGTGCAACGTGGCGTTGGTGGATGGAGCGAGACATGATGTCCCAGATGTGCTCAATTGGATTCAGGTCTGGGGAACGGGCGGGCCAGTCCATAGCATCAATGCCTTCCTCTTGCAGGAACTGCTGACACACTCCAGCCACATGAGGTCTAGAATTGTCTTGCATTAGGAGGAACCCAGGGCCAACCGCACCAGCATATGGTCTCACAAGGGGTCTGAGGATCTCATCTCGGTACCTAATGGCAGTCAGGCTACCTCTGGCGAGCACATGGAGGGCTGTGCGGCCCTCCAAAGAAATGCCATCCCACACCATGACTGACCCACCGCCAAACCGGTCATGCTGGAGGATGTTGCAGGCAGCAGAATGTTCTCCATGGCGTCACCAGACTCTGTCATGTCTGTCACATGAAAGCAGGTTCACACTGAGCACATCTGTGAAGAGCACAGGGCGCCAGTGGCGAATTTGCCAATCTTGGTGTTCTCTGGCAAATGCCAAATGTCCTGCACGGTGTTGGGCTGTAAGCACAACCCCCACCTGTGGACGTCGGGCCCTCATACCACCCTCATGGAGTCTGTTTCTGACCGTTTGAGCAGACACATGCCCATTTGTGGCCTGCTGGAGGTCATTTTGCAGGGCTCTGGCAGTGCTCCTCCTGCTCCTCCTTGCACAAAGGCGGAGGTAGCGGTCCTGCTGCTGGGTTGTTGCCCTCCTACGGCCTCCTCCACATCTCCTGATGTACTGGCCTGTCTCCTGGTAGCGCCTCCATGCTCTGGACACTACGCTGACGGACACAGCAAACCTTCTTGCCACAGCTCGCATTGATGTGCCATCCTGGATGAGCTGCACTACCTGAGCCACTTGTGTGGGTTGTAGACTCCGTCTCTTGCTACCACTGGAGTGAAAGCACCGCCAGCATTCAAAAGTGACCAAAACATCAGCCAGGAAGCATAGGAACTGAGAAGTGGTCTGTGGTCACCACCTGCAGAACCACTCCTTTATTGGGGGTGTCTTGCTAATTGCCTATAATTTCCACATGTTGTCTATTCCATTTGCACAACAGCATGTGAAATTTATTGTCAATCAGTGTTGCTTCCTAAGTGGACAGTTTGATTTCACAGAAGTGTGATTGACTTGGAGTTACATTGTGTTGTACAAAGTGTTCCCTTTATTTTTTTGAGCAGTGTAGTTGACCACAGCGGGTAGGCTATTGCTTCTAACTTCAATATCCTCTTTAACAGCACATTACTCAACACTAGTGAGACTCATGTCGCCTATGGTAGGCCTACAGTATTTCGAAAAGTAAGTGACCGCCAATAATTGCATATGTGTCTCCCGGTGGCAAACGGCACGAGTATCGAACCTGCATCTGTAGCAACGCATTTTTTACTGTGCTGACGTGTTTTAGTCCTCTGCGCCAATCGGGAGGGCTATTATAATACTGTACATGGTGTCCAGGTCAGGATAACCATTTATTTTTTTTAACTATCAGGAAGAATGTTGGTACTTACAGTGGGGCAAAAAAGTATTTAGTCAGCCACCAATTGTGCTGAAAAAGTTCTCCCACTTAAAAAGATGACAGAGGCCTGTAATTTTCATCATATGTACACTTCAACTATGACAGATGAAAAAAAGAAATCCAGAAAATCACATTGTAGGATTTTTTATGAATTTATTTGCAAATTATGGTGGAAAATAAGTATAAACTTCCTCCGACACATTGATGCGGCTGGCTTCCGGGTTGGATGCGCGCTGTGTTAAGAAGCAGTGCGCTTTCTTGGGTTGTGTTTCGGAGGACGCATTTCGGAGGGCTCTCCCGAGCCTGTACGGGAGTTGTAGTGATGAGACAAGATAGTAACTACTAACAATTGGATACCACGAAATTGGGGAGAAAAGGGGGTAAAAAAAAGTGACTCCAACGCTGCGTACACATTTTAAGAATCTAGCAAAACTAACCGATTTCTTGTTAACTACGTGTTTTTTCGGAGTGCGGCCCGTTGTCCACTGATCTCCACGGATGGTTGTCAGCTTGGTTGTATGCTCTGCAAAAACATGTTTTTAGTACATAATAATTGTATTTGTTATTTTTATTTAACCTTTATTTAAATGATCAATTTTATTACACAGTCTGCCTACACATTTATAGGCTACAGTATATACATTATTTTTCAAGAAAATGCACTGGAACCAAAATACCTTGAGTTTTGGTGATTCTCTCAGCTCCGGCTCATTTTCAAGTCCTGTCATGGTTACGGTCCTAATCCTGGAACAGGTAGTACCATAGAAAGAAGCTGGCTTGATGAAAACAATGGCCATTTTGTCTGTTCTCTTTGGTCGCAATGTCTTTTTTTTTTTTTAGATAAACAGCTTGTTTTTGAATGGTAACTGTTTGAAGGGTGTAGTTTGTGGCGGGGTGAGTAGTACTGGAAAGGTGTGACTTTCAGCTTAGAATTGGTCAAAAGTATACAGCAGAGAGACGATTGTCCTCACTTTGATTATGTTGTAACAACATAATGTAGCACCATGACCAGGATCTCTATTCATTTAAGCAGATTAGGGTTTTCAAGAGGAACGGAAAATCTACTTGAGACATAAAAAAAAAAAAAATGGTAGACTTGGGGATTTTGGCCACGGACAGTGCTATTCGCAAATGTAACACTTTAGCGCACTTAAGCATTGAATACATTGCAAGTAGGGGGATGTTTACGCATACAGAAGCCGGGCTATAAAAGAGTATTGTGCTGCTAATCGGGCTACAAGTGTTTGAAAACCTGTTTCGAGCAGCTGTCCATCAATACTGTAAATAAAAACACAGCATCTTGTTTACATTCTTTATTGTAACCACAATGTCACAAATAATTTCTATCTACCTTTCCAATTACTTTTAAAGTTTGGATTTACAAATGTGTGCTTACGTCATTTTTCGTTGAATTCCGGTTTGGATTTAAGTATAACCTTTGACTGACGCCATTAGTGAGAGACTGGCACTAAGAACAGCGGGAATGTTTCCCTAGTCAGCGCAATTATTAGTGCAATGCCCCTTAAAGTGTTGCTCTGTGCTACCCAGTGGGGCGGAGTGCCCCCTGCCCTCGTGCCTTGAACCTCGCACGCCCACCTCTATTTCAGTGGATTCAGCTGGAGAACTGCAAGGCAATCCCATTGTGCACCACTCGGGGGCCATAACCAATATATATATTGTCCTGCTAATAACAGGGTTAATAATATATCTGTGAGAATATCCAAGGGGCTTTAATCTAATTCTAAATGAATAATCGCTTTGTTAAGAAAATAACAATATTTTGGACATGATTTTGTTTTCAAATAACGTAAAATGAACAAGAAAAAGGCCATTCTTGAAAATGGGGTGCGATATTTTTGCTAATTTGCAAAAAAAAAAAAGAAGCCTGTTTGTAATTCAGAATTATTTATTTATGTTTTCAGAAGGAGAGCAACCAAAAGCCTACAGTCATCTCATCGGTCTCCCAGTCGAGGCCGGCACAGGTATTGAACCAGCATCTGTAGCAACAAAGCTATTTCAAAATGGAGCCGTTTTACTGTCTCCTAACCAATTGTGCTATTATGTGTTTATTCCCATGATATTTGTAAATTGTTTTGTACATAATGTTTCTGCAACCGTATCTTATGGCAGAAAAGAGCTTCTAGATATCAGAACAGCGATCACTCACCTCGGATTAGACAAAGATTTTTTCAACAGCAGCAAGCAGGACTCACACGATATTCTCCAAACACCCCACAAGGTAGACATCCCAATTAGGCAACAGGGAAAGCTGCCGTTACCGTCAATATTACTCGCCAACGTGCAATCATTGGACAATAAACTATACGAGGTACGATCACGAATATCCTACCAACGGGACATCAAAAACTGTAATATCCTATGTTTCACGGAATCGTGGCTGAATGACGAATGACGACATGGATATTCAGCTAGCGGGATAACAGGAAACTCCGGTAAGACGAGGGGGGTGATCTGTGCATATTTGTAAACAACAGCTGGTGCACGAAATCTAAGGAAGTCTCTAGATTTTGCTCGCCTGAAGTAGAGTATATTATTCAAAATTGCAGGCCACACTACTTGCCTAGAGAGTTGGCTGTTTATTTACCACCACAGACAGATGCGGGCACTAAGACCGCAATCAGCCAGCTGTATAAGGAAATAAGCAAACAGGAAACCATTCACCCAGAGGCGGCGCTCCTAGTGGCCGGAGACTTTAATGCAGGGAAACTTAAATCAGTTCTACCAAATTTCTATCAACATGTTAAATGTGCAACCAGAGTGAAAAAAATCCTAGATCACCTGTACTCCACACACAGAGATGCATACAGAGCTCTCCCTCGCCCTCCATTTGGAAAATCCGACCACAACTCTTCCTCCTGATTCCTGCTTACAAGCTAAAATTAAAGCAGGACGAACCAGTGACTCGGTCTATAAAAAAATGTTCAGATGAAGCAGATGCTAAACTACAGGACTGCTTTGCGATCACAGACTGGAACATGTTCCGAGATTCTTCAGATGACATTGAGGAATACACCACATCAGTCACTGGCTTCATCAATAAGTGCATTGAGGATGTCCCTCCCACAGTGACTGTACGTACATACCCCAACCAGAAGCCACAGATTACAGGCAACATTCGCACTGAGCTAAAGGGTCGAGCTACCGCTTTCAAGGTGCGGGACTCTAACCCGGAAGCTTAAAAGAAATCCCGCTGTGCCCTGCGACGAACCATCAAACAGGCAAAGTGTCAATACAGGGCTAAGACTGAATCATACTACACCGGCTCTGACGCTCATCGGATGTGGCAGGGCTTGCAAACTATTACAGACTACAAAGGGAAGCACAGCCTCGAGCTGCCCAGTGACACGAGCCTACCAGATGAGCTAAATGAGCTAAATCACTTCTATGCTCGCTTCGAGGCAAGCAACACTGATTTGGCATGGGTCCTGAGATCCTCAAAAGGTTCTACAGCTGCAACATCGAGAACTTCCTGACCGGTTGCATCACTGCCTGGTACGGCAATTGCTCGGCCTCCGACCGCAAGGCACTTCAGAGGGTTGTGCATACGGCCCAGTACATCACTGGGGCAAAGCTGCCTGCCATCCAGGACCTCTACACCAGGCGGTGTCAGAAGAAGGCCCTGAAAATTGTCAAAGACCCCAGCCACCCCAGTCATGTTCTCTCTACTACCGCATGGCAAGCGGTAACGGAGTGCCAAGTCTAGGACAAAAAGGATTCTCAACAGTTTTTACCCCCAAGCCATAAGACTCCTGAACAGGTAACCAAATGGTTACCCGGATTATTTGCATTGTGTGCCACCCCGACCCCTCTTTTATGCTGCTGCTACTCTCTGTTTATCTTATATGCATTAGAGGTCGACCAATTATGATTTTTCAACGTCGATACCGATACCGATTATTGGAGGACCACAAAAAGCCGATACCGATTAATCGGACGATTTTTATTTATTTATTTGTAATAATGACAATTACAACAATACTGAATGAACACTTATTTTAACTTAATATAATACATCAATCAAATCAATTTAGCCTCAAAAAAATAATGAAACATGTTCAATTTGGTTTAAATAATGCAAAAACAAAGTGTTGGAGAAGAAAGTAAAAGTGCAATATGTGCCATGTAAGAAAGCTAACGTTTAAGTTCCTTGCTCAGAACATGAGAACATATGAAAGCTGGTGGTTCCTTCTAACATGAGTCTTCAATATTCCCAGGTAAGAAGTTTTAGGTTGTAGTTATTATAGGAATTATAGGACTATTTCCCTCTATACCATTTGTATTTCATTAACCTTTGACTATTGGATGTTCTTATAGGCACTTTAGTATTGCCAGTGTAACAGTATAGCTTCCATCCCTCTCCACGCTTCTCCCTGGGCTCGAACCAGGAACACGACAACAGCCACCCTCGAAGCAGCATTACCCATGCAGAGCAAGGGGAACAACAACTCCAAGTCTCAGAGCGAGTGACATTTGAAACGCTGTTAGAGCGCACCCCGCTAACTAGCTAGCCATTTCACATCGGCTACACAAGCCTAATCTCGGGAGTTGATCGGCTTGAAGTCATAAACAGTGCAATGCTTGACGCACAACGAAGAGCTGCTGGCAAAACGCACAAAAGTGCTGATTGAATAAATGCTTACGTGCCTGCTGCTGCCTACCACCGCTCAGTCAGACTGCTCTATCAAATCATAGACTTAGTTATAACATAATAACACACAGAAATACGAGCCGTAGGTCATTAATATGGTCGAATCCGGAAACTATCATCTCGAAAACAAGACGTTTATTCTTCAGTGAAATACGGAACCGTTCTGTATTTCATCAATGTTATGCCATATTTACGTAAAATTCTGGCAAATTAGGCGGCCCAAACTGTTGCATATACACTGACTCTGCGTGCAATGAACGCAAGAGAAGTGACAATTTCACCTGGTTAATATTGCCTGCTAACCTGGGATTTCTTTTAGCTAAATATGCAGGTTTAAAAATATATACTTCTGTGTATTGATTTTAAGAAAGGCATTGATGTTCATGGTTAGGTACACATTGGAACAATGATACGCACCGCATCAATTATATGCAACGCAGGACACGCTAGATAAACTAGTAATATCAACAACCATGTGTAGTTAACTAGTGATTATGATTGATTGATTGTTTTTTCTAAGATAAGTTTAATGCTAGCTAGCAACTTACCTTGGCTTACTGCATTCACATAACAGGCAGTCTCCTCATGGAGTGCAACGCGAGACAGGTGGTTAGAGCGTTGGACTAGTTAACTGTAAGGTTGCAAGATTGAATCCACCGAGCTGCCAAGATTAAAATCTGTCGTTCTGCCCCTGAACGAGGCAGTTAACCCCCAATTCCTAGGCCGTCATTCAAAATAAGAGTATGTTCTTAACCTACTTGCCTAGTTAAAAATATTAAATACAATTTAAAAAAAATTAAAATAAAAAAACTGCCAAATCGGTGTCCAAAAATACAGATTTCCGATTGTTATGAAAACTTGAAAATCGGCCGTAATTAATTGGCAATTCCGATTAATCGGTCGACCTCTAATATGCATTGTCACTTTAACTATACATTCATGTACATACTACCTCAATTGGCCTGACCAACCAGTGCTCCCGCACATTGGCTAACCGGGCTATCTGCATTGTGTCCCACCACCTGCCAACCCCTCTTTTTACGCTACTGCTACTCTCTGTTCATCATTTTTATTTTTTATTATTTATCCTTTATTTAACCAGGAAGGGCTCATTGAGATTTAAAATCTCTTTTTTCAAGAGCGTCCTGGCCAAGATAGGCAGCACCAAGTCATTACAAAAATTACAGACAAACATGAAAAACTACAAGTAATCTTGTAAAACCCATAGAATTCACAAGAGTATAACAAAATCAAAAACAGCCAATTAAAAACATTGACAGGTCAGAGAATCAGTCTCAAGATCATTCATCAGTGATTTAAAAATACCAATCGGGGCAAGTTCTTCAAGTTTAAAAAGTATTTTGTAAGGCGTTCCAAGACGATGGCACAGAGTACATAAAAGCCCTTTTACCAAATTCAGTTCGGACATTTGGAACAGTTAGCAGGATAAAGTCCAGTGAACGAAGAGAGTACCCACCACATTTCTGAACAATAAAAATGCCCAAATAAAAAGGTAGTAAACCCCAAATAAAAAATAGTAAATAAAGGTATACCAGTGCATGAGCCTACGAGTGACTAGAGAAGGCCAGCCAACCCTGGTATACAAAGTGCAGTGGTGCATAAGGGTTATGCATTGTCACTTTAACCATACCCACATGTACATACTACCTCAATAAGCCTGACTATCCGGTGTCTGTATATAGCCTTCCTACTGTTATTTTCAAATGTCTTTATAGTGTTGTTTTATTTCTTTACTTACCTACCTACACACACACACATACTTTTTTCTTCTTCTCCGCACTATTGGTTAGAGCCTGTAAGTAAGCATTTCACTGTAAGGTCTACACCTGTTGTATTTGGCACTGTATGTGACCAGTTGGGAGTAGGCTACAGTACTACAGTAAGGGCAAAAATAATCCTAATATTTCCACACCCTAATTGTAGTCTAAATTTCTCTTAGAATAAAAACCTTAGTGTAACAACAGTTATAGGAAGTAATACTGAAGTTGTGCACAATTATCAGTTTCTATTTAGGTTTATGTTGTCAGAGCCTTGGGACTGAAAAGCATAATCAGTGCTCTAATTCACCCGTGCGCTGGTTTAGAACAATGAAGTAGTGATGCAGGGTACGATACTAAACCACAAATTAGTGGTCCCGCAGCAAAATCTCAAAATTTTTAGTGGTACCATCACTGTATGTACAGTTGGAGTCGGAATTTACATACACTTAGGTTGGAGTCATTAAAACTCGGTTTTCAACCACTACACAAATTTCTTGTTAACAAACTATAGCTTTGGCAAGTCGGTTAGGACATCTACTTTGTGCACGACAAGTAATTTTTCCAAACATTTGATTACAGATTATTTCACTTATAATTCACTGTATCAAAATTCCAGTGTGTCAGAAGTTTACATACACTAAGTTGACTGTGCCTTTAAACAGCTTGGACAATTCCAGAAAATGATGTCATGGCTTTAGAAGCTTCTGATAGGCTAATTGACATAATTTGAGTCAATTGGAGGTCTACCTGTGGATGTACTTCAAGGATTACCTTCAAACTCAGTGCCTCTTTGCTTGACATCATGGAAAAATCAAAAGAAATCAGCCAAGACCTCAGAAAATAAATTGTAGACCTACACAAGTCTGGTTCATCCATGGGAGCAATTTCCAAACGCCTGAAGGTACCATGTTCATCTGTACAAACAATAGCACGCAAGTATGAACACCATGGGACCATGCAGCCGTCATACCGCTCAGGAAAGAGACACATTCAGTCTCCTAGAGATGAATGTCAGGACTACCTGACATGATGACTCCTTGCTGTCCCCAGTCCACCTGACCGTGCTGCTGCTCCAGTTTCAACTGTTCTGCCTTATTATTATTCGACCATGCTGGTCATTTATGAACATTTGAACATCTTGGCCATGTTCTGTTATAATCTCCACCCGGCACAGCCAGAAGAGGACTGGCCACCCCACATATGCTCTCTCTAATTCTCTTTCTTTCTTTCTCTCGGAGGACCTGAGCCCTAGGAGCATGCCCCAGGACTACCTGACATGATGACTCCTTGCTGTCCCCAGTCCACCTGACCGTGCTGCTGCTCCAGTTTCAACTGTTCTGCCTTATTATTATACAACCATGCTGGTCATTTATGAACATTTGAACATCTTGGCCATGTTCTGTTATAATCTCCACCCGGCACAGCCAGAAGAGGACTGGCCACCCCACATAGCCTGGTTCCTCTCTAGGTTTCTTCCTAGGTTTTGGCCTTTCTAGGGAGTTTTTCCTAGCCACCGTGCTTCTACACCTGCATTGCTTGCTGTTTGGGGTTTTAGGCTGGGTTTCTGTACAGCACTTTGAGATATCAGCTGATGTACGAAGGGCTATATAAATAAATTTGATTTGATTCGATTTGAATGTACTTTGGTGCGAAAAGTGCAAATCAATCCCAGAACAACAGTAAAGGACCCTGTGAAGATGCTGGTGGGAACGGGTACAAAAGTATCTATATCCTGAAAGGCCGCTCAGCAAGGAAGAAGCCACTGCTCCAAAACCGCCATAAAAAACAGACTACAGTTTGCAACTGCACATGGGGACAAATATGGTACTTTTTGGAGAAATGTCCTCTGGTCTGATGAAACAATAATGGGAACTATTTGGCCATAATGACCTTCGTTATGTTTGGAGGAAAAAGGGGGAGGCTTGCAAGCGGAAGAACACCATCTCAACCATGAAGCACGGGGGTGACAGCATCATGTTGTGGGGGTGCTTTGCTGCACGAGGAACTATATTGAACTATATTGAAGCAACATGTCAAGACATCAGTCAGGAAGTTAAAGCTTGAATGCAAATGGGTCTTCCAAATGGACAATAACCCCAAGCATACTTCCAAAGTTGTGGCAAATGGCTTAAGGACAACAAAGTCAAGGTATTGGAGTGGCCATCACAAAGTCCTGACCTCAATGCTATAGAAAAAGTGTGTGCAAGCAAGGAAGCTTAGAAGCTTGTGTAGTCTAGTCCAGTGGTTCCCAACCAGGGGTACTCCGGGCAGAGCATAATTCAGTTGGTGGTACAGTAAGCGAAGAAGGTTGGGAACCACTGGTCTAGTCATCTAATGACTAACATAGCCCAGACCTCAATAATGATAAAAAGATACGTTACACTTCCCTCCTCATCACTGAAATAGAGTAAAAGAGTATGACGTATTGTCTGCATCTGTTTAACTTAAACATGACGTGAATAATCTAGAATAGCATGAGTAAATGTAATCTAACATTTCCAAAAAATTAACAGCCCCCAGACTAACATTTGAGCTGTGTGTATGGACTAGTATAAACAATCACAGCCAACCTCTGACGTAACAAGTCTTTCCCAAAATAACCCCACAGTGTAAACATTCACTTAGGCACAATCGCCTGCCAAAACAATAACAACAGCACAACGTTGAGTCAGGGGTTCAGTACTTCTTCACTGAACCATTCTGTCACATCACTAAGTCTCATACTACAGACTGCATCACTCTCAGTGGCTCTCCAGTGGTTGCCTGCTGCATTATTGCTGTGAAGCTTTTCACCAGGCACACAACAGAACCTGGACAAAGGAGACGACTCAGCATGATAGTGACTAGGGGAATAACCATTTTAGGCTTACATTTTTGTGCCTGCAGTCTAGCGGAGCAATCTACACTGCTGGTACACAGAGAGAAAAACAGAACGAGAGAGACTATGAGTGTGTGAGAGGCACACTCTTAAGACCTGTAAAACCTGCTCAAAGGGATGACAAGTTAATGATCCATGACTAAACTCCAGAGTATGTTTGGAGTATAGTCAGGTCAAGTGTCCTCATGGCCCTTGCTTATTTGGCTGGTCACTCTCTGACATAGCACCACCCCTAGCGTACACGCTATGGATGTGACAAATGGAAACATTCTCGGACTTTTTAAACATACATTTTTGTATTGGTTTTCCATGAAAGAAATATGAAAAATGCATAAAATTCCACGCAAATTCACAATGCAGATGGTCTACATTGCGCTTACTGCAGAGAGAAAGATAACTTTTTATTATTTATGCTGCTGCTACTCCGGCTTTTCAAGAGAGTGGCGCATGTAGCTTGTTATTGTCATCCAATCACAAGTTATCAAACTGGCACTAGACTACAGTCAGAGCTAGAGCCTCCATGTGGCAAGATATTAAGAGATATCTAGGCTAATCAATGGAAGATGGAAATCTAAAGTACCATAGACTCAATTATCCTAACGTTAGCTAGCTTAACTAGCTTCTCTCTTCTCTCGGTCAGT
This sequence comes from Oncorhynchus kisutch, assembly GCF_002021735.2. NCBI lineage: Eukaryota > Metazoa > Chordata > Actinopteri > Salmoniformes > Salmonidae > Oncorhynchus > Oncorhynchus kisutch. The sequence continues at coordinate 40,043,267 of NC_034177.2, forward strand.
CAAGACAGATACTAGGTAATCAGATGAGATGATAACTAGTTAGTCTACCAGAGCGAGTCGACTTGATTGCCATATCCCCCTCCCCTGCTACCCTCCTCACTCAGACGCACACCGCATGGCCCCTCCCCGGCTCGCTGCTTGAGCTGCTGCTCTGCTTCCCTCTCACTCGTACATTACAGGGCCAGTTAATGAAGTAGCTCCTCCTACTAAAGTTACAGCATTGATGCATTTAGGTAGTTGTTTCATTTGAATTTGACCCTTTATGATGATTACCAGGACCAGGTAGTTTTGTGATGACTGCATTGCTATTAAAATTGTGGAGAAAAAAGTAATTCACACTTAGGAATTTTCAGTTAACAATCCACATTTTGTTGACATTTTTTTTAACGGTCACACCCCAAGTGCACGTGTGCACATTTTACATCACATGACCCATCCACTTCCATAACCAACCCTAGTGGCCTGTAGTACACTACACTGGTATCAAACTCTACAATGGTAGAAAACCAAGCAGCACGTGATTGTGTTATCCAGCGTCTTGAGAAAGAGCACCAATGTTGTTCAATACACGCATCTCTGCTGGAGACTGTACAACAGGATGTGCTGCCTTCTGCTTGACTCACCTAGGTTAACATAGACACAAAGAGAGGAGTGTATGTGTGTGTAAGAGAGTGAGAGAGACTGTGCGGCGTGTGTGTACGCATTTGTGTGTGCCCCCCACCAGGACATTTTGAACTTTGGCCTCTCTATAGATCACGAGTTCAGAGGCTCCTCACCGCCGTCTTCTCCTCTCCTGTTGCCGCCGACAACCGACAAGTGACGGCCACGTTGCTATGGAATAATTGACTCGTGGCGTGATAATGCGTGTGTGAGAGAGCGAGCGAGCGGGACAGGAGAACACGTGCCAGGCAGGGCTGAGCTATTAGCAGGCCACTTGAGATAGGTTATGTAACAGAGCTGTGGCTGCAGTGCCTTCAGAAAGTAGTCACATCCCTTGACTTTGTATTAAATAGAAAAATGTTGTCACTGGCCTACACACAATACACCATAAAAGTTGTTTTATTTTTACAAATGAATACAAAATCAAAAGCTGAAGTATTCATCCCATTTGTTATGGCAAGCCTAAAAAAGTTCAGGAGTAAAAATGTGCTTAACAAGTCACATAAGTTACTCGGTGTGCAATAATAGTGTTTAACATTATTTTTTATGACAACCTCATCTCTGTACCCCACACATACAATTATCTGTAAGGTCCCTCAGTCGAGTCAGTGAATTTCAAACACAGATTCAATTCACAAAAACCAGAGCGGTTTTCCAATGCCTCGCAAAGTAGGGTACCTATTGGTATATGGGTAAAAATAAAAAGCAGACATTGAATATCATGGAGCACGGTGAAGTTATTAATGACACTTTAGATGGTGTATCAATACATCCAGTCACTACAAAGTTACAGCCGTTGTTCCTAACTCAGTTGCCGGAGAGCAAGGAAACCGCTCAGGGATTTCACCATGAGGCCAATGGTGACTTTGAAACAGTTACAGAGTTTAATGGCTGTGATAGGAGAAAACTGAGGACGGACTGTAGTTACTCCACAATATAACCTAATTGACAAGAGTGAAAAAGAGGAAGCCTGAATAGCAGTCACCAACCTTTTCTGAGTAAAGATCACTTTCACAGTCAAAAAGCAAGCAGAGATCTACCGCTCAGATTTGTTTTAAAACATGACTTAAAAAATGTAACACTAACTTAATAAAACGGTAATGTAGGAATGAGGTTTGTGCAGTAGGCAGGCCTAATACATTATCGCAGAATATCGGCAATATGTCCGGCTGTCAATATTGTTCTTCTCAGACCATATTATATCTCAATACTCAATCTTTGATAAAATAGATCATTTGGTGTAGCACTTGCGAGGCACATCTGAGTATAAATAGAAATAATTCCCTTTTTACTTCACTGGACTGATGCTAAACTACATGTGGACACCGCCTCAAATGATTGGATTCTACTATTTCAGTCACGCTCGTTGCTGACAGGTGTATAAAATCGAGCACACAGCCATACAATCTCCAGAGGTAAAACAAATGAAGTAAAATCACAACGTCAGCGATGTTCAGGTCGGAAAGTCGGGGCTCTAGAAAGATGCCCAGGTTTAAGACTTGGAATTCCGAATTGGATGACCCTTCAAAACAATTTTTCCCAGTCGGATCTCATTTTTTCCCCCAGAGTTCACAGGTGTCTTGAACGCACTGAAGTCGGAAATGTCTGAGTTTCCAGTTGTCCTGAACATGGCATTAGTCTCAGCGGAGAGAGGGAGCAGCAAAGGGTCAGCCTCTCTGCTCTCTCCTTCCTTTCCTCGTGTGAGACTGACCAGAGACAGGGGACGCAGTCTTCCGTCTGATGGCGAACCACGAGCCACACCGCATCTGCCTCAAGCACAAATTGTTGTTCCTATGACCAGTGAAAGTGAAATATTCCTCAAAAGACACGATGAGCTGCTAATAATAATAAAAACACAGGGCTACTCATTCACTGCAGAGCAAGTGGGAGTAGACATTTTATGTTTTGTAATAGTGTTGAATAAAAACAGTTCGGACAGTGCTGAATTAAAAATGTAACATTAACTCATTCATAAAAACATCAGCTCCTTGCTGTATTATTTGACAGTCTCTCTGGTCACATGGTTTTAAAAGTTATGAAATCTCACATAGGCTAGTATCAAACTTGTAGGCACTGTGATTTGAGCTATTCGATTGGCTAGCGCAGTAGGCCCACTAGATTTAGCCACAGACCTCCTGGTCGCTGGGTAAGCGGAGTGTGTCTTTTCAGACAAATGAAATAGTTACAAATGGGAACACTGCCTACCCGGTGCGCAGGACTTCGAAATCAAATGCACCTACCACCAACAGCGCAACACACAAAAAAAGCACAAGCCTTTATCTTTGACTTTTCTACAGAAATGTTGGTGATTGACAAGGAATGCCTTGAAGATCGACCGGTTGGTGACCACTGCTGTACAGAATAAAATATATTGTTTGCAACAAGGCACTAAAAGTAATACTGCAAAAAAGGTGGCTAAGCAACTAACTTTTTGTCCTTAATACAAAGCGTTATGTTTGGGGAAAATCCAATACAACACATTACTGATTACCACTCTCCATATTTTCAAGCATAGTGGTGGCTGCATTATGTTATGGGTATGCTAGTAATCGTTAAGGACTGGGGAGTTGGTTACGATAAAAAAGAGAATGGAACGAAGAACAGGCTAAATCCTAGGGGAAAACCTGGTTCAGTCTGCTTTCCACACTGGGAGAGGCATTGACCTTCCAGCATGACAATAACCTAAAACACATGTCTACACTGAAGTTGTTTACTAAGAAGACCGTGGCTGTTCCTGAGTGGCTAAGTTACAGTTGTTACTTAAACCTACTTGAAAATCTCCCTGAAAATGATCAACAACTAATTTGACAGAGCTTGAAGAATTTTTTAAATAATAAAATGGGCAAATGTTGCACAATCCAGGTGTGGAAAGCTCTTCGAGACTTACCCAGAAACACTCACAGCTGTAATCGCTGCCAAAGGTGCTTCCAAAAAGTACTCACTCAGGGGTGTGAACAATTATGTAAATGAGATATTTCTGTATTTCATTTCCAATAAATTAGCTACATTTTCTAAAAACATGTTTTCACTTTGTCATTATCAGGCATTGTGTGTAGATGGGTGAGATTTTTTATTTTATTGAATCAATTTTGAATTCAGGATGTAACAACAAAATGTGGATTAAATCAAGGGGTATGAATACTTCCGAAGGCACTGTACCTGCTGGCTCGGTGCTTGGTGTCATAACACACACACAATTTTTTGAACTTTTGCTCAGGGCCGTTTACAGTGCAGCCGGGGAGTATTCAGACCCCTTCCCTTAATTCAACATTTGTTACGTTACAGCCTTATTCTAAAATTGACAATGATTTCCCCCCATCAATCTACACACAACACCCCATTACGACAAAGCGAAAACATTTTAATTCAAAAACAGAAATACCTTTACTACATAAGTATTGAGACCCATTGTTATGACACTCGAAATTGAGCTCAGGTGCATCCTGTTTCCATTGGTCATCCATTTATATTTCTACAACTTGGAGTCCATCTGTGGTACATTCAATTGATTGGACATGATTTGGAAAGGCAAACACCTGTCTATATAAGGTCCCCAAGTTGACAGTGCATGTCAGAGCAAAAACCAAGCCATGAGGTCGAAGGAATTGTCTGCAGCGCTCCGAGACAGTATTGTGCCGAGGCACAGATCTGGGGAAGGGTTACAAAAAATGTATGCATCATTGAAGGTCCCCAAGAACACAGTGGCCTCCATCATTCTTAAATGAAAGAAGTTTGGAACCACCAAGAATCTCCCTGAAGCTGGCCGCCCAGCCAAACTTAGCAATTGGGGGAAAAGGGCCTTGGTCAAGGAGGTGACCAAGAATCCCGACGGTCACTCTAACAGCGCTCCAGAGTTCCTCTGTGGTGATGGGAGAACCTTCCAGAATGACAACCATCTCTGCAGAACTCCACCAATCAGGCCTTCGTGATAGTGGCCAGACGGAAGCCACTCCTCAGTAAAAGGCACATGACAGTCCGCTTTGAGTTTGCCAAAAGGCACCTGAAGGACTCTTAGACCATGAGAAGCAAAATTATCTGGTCCATGAAACCAAGATTAAACTCTTTGGCCTAAACGTAAAGTGTCACGTCTGGAGGAATGTTTTTCAGCGGCAGGGACTGGGAGACTAGTCAGGATCGAGGGAAAGATGACCAGAGCAAAGTACAGAGAGATTCTTGATGAAAACCTGCTCCAGAGTGCTCAGGACCTCAGACTGGGGCGACGGCTCACCTTCCAACAGGATAACGGCCCTAAGCATACAGCCAAGACAATGCAGGAGAGGCTTCAGGACAAGTCTGTGAATGTCCTTGAGCCCAACCAGAGCCCGGACTTAAACACAATCGAACATCTCTGGAGAGACCTGAAAATAGCTGTGCAGCAACACTCCCATCCAACCTGACAGAGCTTGAGAGGATCTGCAGAGAAGAAGCGGAGAAACTCCCAAAATACAGGTGTGAGAAGCATGTAGCGTCATACCCAAGAAGACTCGAGGCTATAATCGCTGCCAAAGGTGCTTCAGCAAAGTACTGAGTAAAGGGTCTGAATACTTATGTAAATGTTATCAGTTTTTTAAATGTTTAATACATTTGCAAACATTTCTAAAAACCTGTTTTTGCTTTGTCATTATGTGGCATTGTGTGTAGATTGAGGGGAAAAATATATAAAAAACGAATCCATTTTAGAATAAGGCTGTAACAAAATGTGGAAAAAAGTCAAGGGGTCTGAACACTTTACGAATGCACTGTTATTCTGTATTTACCAGGCGGACACACTCATTCTCAGAGTCTTGGAAACTGTGTTTTGTGTTTGTGTGTGTGCATGCGTACGTGCATTTGTGATACTCTCCTCAGGTGTCAGTGCACTGGGTACAGACAGTGAGGGAGAGCGGTGGAAAGACTGCGTTAATTAGCTAGTCCACCCCTCAGACTGAGTAAGGACTGCGGTGTGCGTGTTCACCTAAAGCAGACTGCAGAGGACACAGCCTGAGGTCCGCAATGCACTTTAGTGCTGTCTAATAAGGCAACTAATGACATGTCAACAGGATAGACTAAATATTTCTCAGAGCTGAACGTACACAGATCTTGATCTTATATTGTTCAGAAGAGATACAGATCTGGGACTGACTATTGTCTATAAATCCAGGTTGCTTTCTGCCAATCGCAGTGTTTATAGGGCCAACATCTAAAGAGAAGTACATCTACAACTCCTGACTCACCATGACGTCACCATGCACCAGTACCTCAGTCTGACTGGCCATCACTTCTTTAAAACGTGTTAATTACATTCAGTCGTCAACTATTTGTTATGCAAATTGAACCCACTGCAATGATGTTTGAACACATTAACCTCTTGGCAACCAACTAAACCCCCTTCTGATAAAGCTTTATTTAAAGCATCCAGCTATAATGCTTTATAACATGTTATAATCATGCATGAGGTTTAGTAATGTCTTATAACAAGACAAATAATATGTTATGCATCTGTTGTTTGTGATGTTTCAACACTTCAACAGATTGAAACTCGCTGGTATTAGTCAGGATCATTATGAGATGATTATAAGGGGTTTAAGACATGGGTATGACACCTCTTAACAATGCATTAGAAGTGCATCATAACAGCTCATGCATTTATGTCTCCTATGTATTGCTTTTTTCCCCAGACAGGTTGTGGCACGTTGCCACCCTTACTGAATGTCAGTAGCAAAACCCCAGGAGGGAGAAAGATCAGAGTGGAAGTCCCTAGTTTATGAGAAGTGCACTGTAGCATTATAACCAAGTCTAAGAAAAAGGGAAAGGAAGAGAGGGAGGTTGTGATGCTGGGCTCAGTCATGTTTTGTGGTGTTTTTTGCTCTTTTTTTGGGGGGGGGGGGGGGTTGAGTCTGCTGCAGAGGCTGATGATTCACAGTCAGACCGGAACACATTTATCATTTTAGTCATTTAGCAGGCGCTCTTATCCAGAGCAACTTACAGGAGCATTTAGGGTTAAGTACCTTGCTCAAGGGCACGTCGGCAGATTTTTCACTGCCTCTGGCTGCTGAGGACACCTCGAGATGCTACGGCGACTGCATACATTTAAAGGACAAACTGTGTGTTTGTGCGAGTGTGTGTACAGACATAGTACACATGTAAAAACAGCCAATACTTTTCAAATGGCAGTGACAGCAAGAAGTCCGAATTCAACGATCCAACACTGTTTTCACATTCAACACAGATGAGGTTCAAATATAAAATCCTGACTCATCATTGCATCACCCGTACCTTGGTGCTAAAATAGACACACCGTTCTATCATGCAACACAGAGGTGTTGAGGTGAAGACCTGTGTAGATCATGGAAGAGGTAGCTCACCAACTACCCACCTTGATCATCTGGGCCACGTAGCTTTCTGGGCCGGTGTACTCTGTGGGGTCCTTCACCCTCACCAGAACCAGGAAGTACAGATAGTGCCACATGTTGTGTTCCGACGTGATGTGCTCCTCAAAGGACACCGTCTTGTTGTCAAACTTATCCCTCTCCAACCCTGAGTGAGGAAAAACAGTACTTATACACTGATATACCAATTCACTTTACCTTTGTCATATCCTGCAGTTTCGTTGCCGTTCTTAATTATATTTTTCAGCCTCTCTATTTGGGGTGTGCTGAGTACTCGGACAAAACGAGTATCGTAACGGATATGGAGAACCTTCCAAATACAATTGACAAGTATTTTTGTAATTATCTGTGATTGGAAAAATGTAATTGTCAGCTGACAGCACACATCTCTTTCACCCATCTGTAAACAAATGGGCAGCAATTACTGTTATTATTTATTCTCCGAGCGACAGATCAATAGAAAATAAAATGACAAACGTAGATAGTTTATTTTTGATTGTACAAATGTTGTGGCATAAGTGTCGGGAGAGAAAAGGTTTGCTCCTCACAAAAGTTGAACAATATATGGGAGTTAGCCTATGTTCATCTAAATATGTGTCTGGAATAAATGCAGGCAATATAGTCATTTTCGTTGTTGAAAAGTCAGCCATCCAGCCACACACACACGAAGTCGGAAGTTTACACATACCTTCCCAAATAAATGTATACTCAGTTTTTCACAATTCTTGAAATTGAATCCAAGTAAAAATTCCCTGCCTTAGGTCAGGTTAGATCCTAAGATCACCACTTTATTTTAAGAATGTGAAATGTCAGAATAATACTAGAGAGAATTACTTATTTAATCTTTTATTTCTTTCATCACATTCCCAGTGGGTCAGAAGTTTACATACACTCAATTAGTATTTGGTAGCATTGCCTTTAAATAGTTTAACTTGGGTCAAACGTTTCGGGTAGCCTTCCACAAGCTTCCCACAATAAATTGGGTGAATTTTGGCCCATTCCGCCTGACAGAGCTGGTGTAACAGTCAGGTTTCTAGGCCTCCTTGCTCGCACACGCTTTTTCAGTTCTGCCCACAATTTTTCTATGGGATTGAGGTCAGGGCTTTGTGATGGCCACTCCAATACCTTGACTTTGTTGTCCTCTTTGCAACCAAGCTTTAACTGATGTCATGAGATGTTGCTTCAATATAACCTGCATAATTTTTCCTCTTCATGATGCCATCGACTGTGTGAAGTGCACCAGTCCCTCCTGCAGCAAAGCACCCCCACAACATGATGCTGCCACCCCTGTGCTTCACGGTTGGGATGGTGTTCTTTGGCTTGCAAGCCTCCCCCCTTTTCCCCCAAACATAACAATGGTCATTATGGCCAAACAGTTCTATTTTTGTTTCATCAGACCAGAAGACATTTCTCCAAAAAGTACCATCTTTGTCCCTATCTGCAGTTGCACACCGTAGTCTGGCTTTTTTATGGCTGTTTTGGAGCAGTGGCGTCTCCTTCCTGAGCGGTATGACGGCTGCGTGGTCCCATGGTGTTTATACTTGCGTACTATTGTTTGTACAGATGAACATGGTACCTTCAGCCATTTGGAAATTGCTCCCAAGGATGAACCAGACTTCCACAGGTACACCTTCAATTGACCCATTTGACTCAAATGATGTCAATTAGCCTATCAGAAGCTTCTAAAGCCATGACATAATTTTCTGGAATTTTCCAAGCTGTTTAAAAGGCAGTCAACTTAGTGTATGTAAACTTCTGACCCACTGGAATTGTGATACTGTGAATTCTAAGTGAAATAATCTGTCTGTAAACAATTGTTGAAAATTACTTGTGTCATGCACAAAAGTAGATGTCCTAACCGACATGCCAAATCTATAGTTTGTAAAGAAATTTGTGGAGTGGTTGAAAAAAACGAGTTTTAATGACTCCAACCTAAGTGTATGTAAACTCCCGACTTCAACTGTACATACACACAGACATACACACATACTACCGGTCAAAAGTTTTAGAACACCTACTCATTCAAGGTTTTAATATATATTTTTTTTTACTATTTTCTACATTATAGAATAATAGTGAAGACGTCAAAACTATGAAATAACACATGTGGAATCATGTAGTAACCAAAACAGTTCAACAAAATAAAAATATATTTTGTATTTCAGATTCTTCAAATAGCCACCCTTTGCCTTGATGACAGCTTTGCACACTCTTGACAGTCTCTCAACCAGCTTCATGAGGTAGTCACCTGGAATGCATTTCCAATAACAGGTGTGCCGTCTTAAAAGTTAATTTGTGGAATTTCTTTCCTTCTTAATTCATTTGAGCCAATCAGTTGTGTTGTCACAAGGTAGGCGTGGTATACAGAAGATAGCCCTATTTGGTAAAATACCAAGTCCATATTATGGCAATAACAGCACAAATAAGCAAAGAGAAATGACAGAACATCATTACTTTAAGACATGAAGGTCAGTCAATACAGAATTTTTCAAGAATTTTGAAAGATGGATTTGAAGTCGCAATAACCATCAAGCGCTATGATGAAATTAGCTCTCATGAGGACTGCCACAGGAATGGAGGAACCAGAGTTACCTCTGCTGCAGAGGATAAGTTCATTAGAATTACCAGCCTCAGAAATTGCAGCCCAAATAAATGCTTCAGAGTTCAAGTAACAGACACATCTCAACATCAACTGTGTGCATCAGGCCTTCATGGTTAAATTTCTGCAAAGAAACCACTACTAAAGGTGTAAGGGTAATCAACTATGTAAGGGCTATTTGACCAAGAATGAGAGTGATGTAGTCCTGCATCAGATGACCCGGCCTCCACAATCCCCCAACCTCAACCAAATTGAGATGTTGTGGGATAAGTCTGACCACATAGTGAAGGAAAAGCAGCCAACAAGTGCTCAGAATGTGTGGGAACTCCATCAAAACTGTTAGAAAAGCATTCCAGGTGAAGCTGGTTGAGAGAATGCCAAGAGTGTGTAAAGCTGTCATCAAGGCAGCTTTACATATATATAATGTGTGTGTGTGTGTGTGTGTGTGTGTGTGTGTGTGTGTGTATATATATATATATATATATATATATATATATATATATATATATAATGTGTGTGTGTGTGTACTATACTATCCTAGTTCATAGAATAGGACTAAGTTAATCATGTGCATTGTCACTGGTCGGGGTTGTTTAATAATGTGTGCGTGCGAATGAGCGAATTAATATAACCATGCGCTCTGAGATGTGTTCTGACTGATTGAGGTATAAGCTTTACTGGCATTTAAAAAGCACTTCTACGAGTAAATCCAATTGCGAGTATTAAGTGTGATGATATAGATAGGTTACTGAATACAAGTATGACGAGATCCTCACACCCCTACTCTCTATACGGTCTTGTTGTATATCTACAGCACATACTTAATTGTAATGTTCAATATGTACAGGCACCAAGCACATAAGGAAGTCCGATTTTATTCTAACATTGCAAGACAGTAGAGGGAGTATTGCTATTAAAGTGGCAAAACGCAAGAAATTTACCGTAGAACGTCGCATCAGGACGATACAAAAACCCACACATAACGCGACAGGACTGTACAATATGTATTTTCCTGCTATGTAGTTCTGTGTACTGTTATGTAGTGCTGTGTAGTGTTATGTGGTGCTCTGTAGTCTTCTATGTAGTGATATACAGAGTTATGTAGTGCTGTGTAGGGCTGTGAACCCACCACAGATGAAGCAGGTGGTCTTCAGTATCTCCTCCTTCCTCTGCTTCTCGCTCCTCAGGTCAGCGAACGTATCGATGATGACGCCGAAGATGAGGTTGAGGACGATGATGATGACGATGAAGAAGAACAGCAGGTCATACACCACACGGGCCACAAACAGAGGATCCTGGGTAACGAGTGGACCGGTGAGAAACAACAAGAGAGTGATCTTCAGCATCATCATTATCCACCTCATGTAAAGTACTTAAGGAGTACTTTAAAGTATTTTTTTGTGTATCTGTACTTTACTATATATATTTTTGGCAACTTTTACTTCACTACATTTCTAAAGAAAATAATGTACTTTTTACTCCATACATTTTCCCTGACACCTACAATTTGGAAAGGAAAATGGTCCAATTCACACACACTCTTTTCAAGAGAACTTCCCTGGTCATCCCTACATCCCTATGCTTTGTTTGTAAATTATGTCCGAGTGTTTGAGTATGCCCTGGCTATCCTTCAATTTAAAAAAAAAAACTTGAAAATTGTGCCGTTTGCTTAAAATAAGGAAGTTGATATTATTTTACTTTTGATACTTAAGTATATTTTAGCAATTATATTCACTTTTGATACTTAAGTATATTTAAAACAAAATACTTTTACTCAAGTAGTATTTAACTGGGTGACTCACTTTTACTTGAGTCCTTTTCTATTCAGGTATCTATACTTTTACTCAAGTATGAAAATTGAGTACTTTTTCCACCCCTGCTATCCACATCCTCAACAATCATCATCCCGATTAATACCATCAATTGAACTGTAATCATCACCACCAGCATCATCATGAAAAATAGTTGGCCCTTTGTTTTAGTACATTTTATTAATGACTGGTTCATTGATCAATTGATTGATGGACTGACTGATTGGACAAGGTCACTCACGTCTTTGGAAGGTTTCCTCAGCACATCTCCCACTCCCCCTCCGTTCCTCAGGCCCTGGTTCAGCACCGTCACGATACACATCAGCAGAGTGTCACACACACGCTCCGTCCCATCGTCCTCCCCCGCCATCACTGGACACACACATCAAAACATACAGTCATGAGGAGTGTGTCTCTGTGTGTGTGAGCGCAACGCAGCAGGGCAGGCCATTTCCCCCTCCTGCTAATCAATACTGTGTGTTAGGTAACTAATGATAGATGTACACATCAAAAGGTGGTAGTATCTCAAATCTACCTGACAACGAGTGACAAGTTCACAATTCAAAAAGCTGTACCAGATATATCAGATTCAGGTTGAAAACCCCTCACAATAGTAGACTTCAACAAAAGCTTGTGCTCACAACACTGGATGAAAGAGTTTGAACACTGAAACGTGGGAGGATGTGACCCCTCTATGTGAAGATTTGAAAAGAGGGGAGGAGGGTTGTAAAGAAAACAGCGAGAGAGAGATCGAGAGGGTGAGAACATTGTCAGAGAAGGAGGGATAGAAATAGAGAGGAGCCGGTGAGGTCACGTGTCGAGGCCCCTGTAGTGCAGGTGATCCATAGAGACACACTGGACTAGAGAACAAAGATGAGGACGATGAGTCATCCCCTATATACCTCTGCTTCTCCCTCTCCACGATTACTCTACACTAAGGACTGAGAACTAACTGAACTAGCTATGGTCTGAAAGTGCTGAAAGAGCAGTGGACCGGATTCAAACAAATACTGTCAGCGCAGTGCTTCCATTAGGAAAATGTGGCAGCGGACATTTGACCGGCAGCATTTTAATTTACAGAGCATGTAAGAAACCCACACGCACTGTTCTCAAAATGACATGTCTTAACAGGACATACAACTCGTATGCAACAGCAGGCATCATTCTTAATGAATTTCGATGAGCAATTTGAAGATGTTAGAATACATAGGCAGCGACTCCATAAGGCTAGAGAAGCTTTCCCTAAAGTACATCGAATTAGATTGTCAAAATTATATAGCCTAATCAGTTTACTCCTGCCTATACAGAAATAACTAAAATAGGCTACTACACCAGAAGGCATGATTTGGCCACAGAGGATCATTAGGAAACAAATGATACTCGTATAGACTATAGTCAGAAGGGCCCGCAATTTGAGCAGAGCTTGCAGGAAAAAAATACCAAATAGATGATTGTTGAGTTGCGACTGTCAGTGAAAAGCAGAGACCCCCAGCCAGGCATGTCGCAATATTTAAAAATACAATCTAAAAAAAAACTGTTTGGAAAACAAATGGCTATTGCTGTAATGAGAAGACAATGAAAAGACTCCAATTTGTCTTTTAATTATCAAGATTCTCAACTGAATTGAGAGAAAAGTAGTACTCTTATTGGCTGGCACCAGCGGAGAACATCGGCCATAGCCCCAGTGATTGAGCATATTCACTGTCTTGATCATTGGGTCAGTGACACTTTTGTTTGTATTTGGACAATCATTTCCTCCTCCAGGTTATATAGACGTTGTATTTGTGTCGCTCCTTTTCGTAATATATGGATCAGACAACGTCGTTTTTATTGATCTGTTTGTCAGTGTCAGCAGAGTAGCCTACCCTGTAATTTGTCGTATTAAAAAAGTTCCTGCTAATGTCTCCAGTCATACATAGTGTAGTAGAATTGCTTGAAATGTATTTATAAAAAGGCCAATGTTTTCCTGTGCAAAAAAGGAGGATAAATTAAGGATAAAGCCTGCTATCTGATAGTGTAGCCTAGGCCTACCCTGAGCCACTACGACTATCCAACCTACTCATCACATTAGGAATAGTAGACTATCTTAGATAAGTCCGCAAATGTGAGGATGCATGGAATGCCTGCCATTATAAATGGTGTATTTTTATGGTTAAAATTTGCTTTGCCAAACTTGAAACTCACATGCCAACTATGTTAGAATAACTGCCCACATTTACTTTTCCTCAGCCAACAAGACAAACAGCTAAATCAATAGCCTATGTCAATCTACTATCCTCCACAGTAGAAAAGTTGCCCTATTCTATTGGTCATCTTGTCATTCGGTACAAGAAAGAAATAGCCTTTTCCAAACTGACTCTGGGACAGTTGTTGGATGATAGAACCCAAATTCTAGTACTTCTAGGCTACATCCAATTATAAGCGCAGCAATGCACACAAGGCAGTAGGCTACGTGCGAATGAAAATATCTGTTAGAAATTTAGAAAGAGGGGAAATTTAAATATGCAACAACTAGCATGGGTTGCTAATGACTAGGATTGTGGCATTGGCTACTGGACAATTAAATAAAATTAATTTGAAAACCAATAGAAGATGAGAGAAAAAGGCTACTGGTTTCAATGGCATATAGAAGTCTTTAGAAAATAATTGCCTACACGTTTGGTTGGATTTTGACTAGTCTAGTTAAGGTAAGACATGCCTCACAATATGCAGTAAAACGCTCAGATTTCAAACAAATAAGGATATGTCTTCAAAACGGATACTGCCTCCAGTTCATTGCATAGTGGTGTGTGACGCGCTGAAGCGTGCCTAGTTGCCTATACACTTGAATGGCAAATGGGAACCAAGCTTTAATTACCAGTTGAGAAATAAAAATGTATTTTTAATCGTGGCCATAGTCTTTTTTAAATGCCATTGGCTTTAGAATTGTTGTGCAATGACTGGTCTTATTAAAGCACATGTTTCACTCCAGCAGCAACAAACAGCTGTTTGAGCTGTATCAGCAGCTCTCACGCTACACCGACTGGTATTTCAATCAATGAAGGCTAAAATGCATTATTTCGCAAAGGGATTTTTTTCTCTCTCTCTCCCAGACAATTGGCTGGCACCAATAATTATTATTATTATTATTTTTTTTTATCGACCAAAAGCCAGCTATTACCGTCTAACGGAAACCCTGTGGCAAGTAAAGTCCAGGCCTGGAGCTCCCGCTGTGCACTCAGACAGCTCAGCCCACAGACAGACAGTACAATAAACACACACACCCAGACCAGCCGGTTATATAAGAGCGCCGCTCTGTTCTACGCTGCACGGCCACCACGCCAGATTATGCAACAGGTGCATATGTGCTGGTAAATTGTCTCTCCCGGACTGCCCGAGCGTTGTGCGAAAGCACACCCACACTCTTGTATGCATGCACTCACGCTCTGGAAAGCTCACACACATGGGGAAGTGTGCAACGGCACAGGCTATTAATGTTCCACGCACAGATGCATAAACGTATAAGCGTGCACGCACACAGTCAGTCAACAGAGACAGAGGTTTATCTTAAATCCATAGTCTTGTAAACTATGTGTAGTAAAATTGTGTTTACTAGTAATTACACATAGCTGTTATGACACAAAGCAAAAAATCCATCCTACTACTCAGTCTATATTCCTGTCAGTTCCAACTGACAACACTAAAATCTATTCTGTTTACTCTCCAGCCCTATTTCACTATTGATAAGCAGAGTGTCTGAAGAGAACAGCGGGTAATGATAAAATGAACCATCTGTCTCATGCTGTAACTGCCGGGTGATAACTACCACCGGGTGATAACTACCACCGGGTGATAACTACCACCGGGTGATAACTACCACCGGGTGATAACTACCACCGGGTGATAACTACACAGTGGGCAAAAAGGATTGTACTGATGTCATTAGAATGTATTTTATTAATGTGGACAGGTTGTATACTGGCTGTATAAGGAGGTTCTCACGACCGTGGGACACAGAATTTACCTGAAAATGACTGAGGCCAGTCAGGTGTGGGTATTGAAGGGGGCCAGTTAGGTGTGGATGGGGGCAGGGTAGGCCTAATGGGAAGACTATGGGGCCTCAGTCCAGTGTGAAAGGAGTGCAGACATCAAATCATCAGAGATCATGGACCTTCTAAGTGAGCAGTGACGAGATCAGTGATCAGCAGGACAGGCTTAGGAGGGTGGGGTGCTGCAGGGGAACAGAGTAAATGGGCAGAGATGCCAAGGTAACCTGCCCAAATGACTATACTGTTGCACACATCTACAGTCGTATGAAAAAGTTTGGGAACCCCTCTGAGGCTGCATAGTAATTTACTCTGTCGTCACAGAAAATGATCACAGTGGCATGCCATTAATTTTCTAATAAAAGCTGAGTACTGGGATATCGTCCAGACAAAGATTTTTAGTGTAGCAATATTAAGTTGTATGAAATTAAATCAGATGAAGGATGGTGAGAACGGTCAAAAACAGCCCACAGACAACCTCCAAAGACCTACAACATCATCTTGCTGCAGATGGTGTCACTGTGCATCGTTCAACAATTCAGCGCACTTTGCAAAAGGAGAAGCTGTATGGGAGAGTGATGCGGAAGAAGCTTTTTCTGCACACACGCCACAAACAGAGTGGCTTGAGGTATGCAAACGCACATTTGGACAAGCCAGCTTCATTTTGGAATAAGGTGCTGTGGACTGATGAAACAAAGATTGAGTTATTTGGTCATAACAAGGGACGTTATGCATGGCGGCAAAAGAACACAGCGTTCCAGGAAAAACATTTGCTACCCACAGTAAAATTTGGTGGGTGTTCCATCATGCTGTGGGGCTGTGTGGCCAGTGCTGGTACTGGGAATCTTGTTAAAGTTGAGGGTCGCATGGATTCCACTCAATAATGTCAATAATGTTGAAGAATCAGTCACAAAGTTGAAGTTACGCCGGGGCTGGATATTTCAACAAGACAACGACCCAAAACATTGCTCAAAATCTACCCGGGCATTTATGCAGAGGAACAAGTACAATGTTCTGGAATGGCCATCCCAGTCCCCAGACCTGAATATCATTGAGAATCTGTGGGATGATTTGAAGCGGGCTGTCCATGCTCGGCAACCATCAAACCTAACTGAACTGGAGATGTTTTGTAAGGGGGAATGGTCCAAAATACCTTAATCCAGACACTCATTAGAAGCTATGGGAAGCTTCTAGAGGCTGTTATTTTAGCAAAAGGAGGCTCTACTAAATATTGATGCGATTTTTCTATTGGGGTGCCAAAATTTATGGACCTGTCTAATTTTGTTTTGATGCATATTGCACATTTTCTGTTAGTCCAATAAACCTAATTTCACTACTGATATATTACTGTGTCCATCAGTTATTTGATAGATCAAAATTAAATTGCTGATCCAAACACCAAATTATTTATAAATGGAAATCATGGAAATTGTCAGGGGTGCCCAAACTTTTTCATACAACTGTATAGCCATGAAATTCTTTGAAAGGCTGGTCATAGCTCACATCAACAACCTGATCCCAGACACCCTGATCCCACTCCAATTCGCATACCGCCCAACAAATCCCCAGATGACCAATCTCTATTGCACTCCACACTGCCCTCACCCACCTGGACGAAAGAAAAACCTCTGTAAGAATGCTGTTCATTGACTACAGCTCAGCATTCAATGCCATAGTCCCTTCCAAGCTCATCACCAATCTCAGGACCCTGGGACTGAACACCTCACTCTGCAACTGGATCCTGGCCTTCCTGACAGGCCGCCCCTAGGCGGTGAGGGTTGACAACACCACATCCACCACGCTGACCATCAACATGGACTGCCTGTATTGACCCTTTTTATGCACTAACTCTTGCAATGACTATGCACACTCACTGGATTCTGTGTCCCTTGGACACACACAATTTCACACTCATCACATATGGGGCGGCAGAAAGCCTAGTGGTTAGAGCGTTGGGCCAGTAACCAAAAGGTTGCTGGATCAAATCCCGAGCTGACAAGGTAAAAATCTGTCGTTCTGCCCCTGAACAAGACAGTTTTTTATTTTACCTTTATTTAACTAGGCAAGTCAGTTAAGAACAAATTCTTATTTTCAATGACGGCCTAGGAACAGTGGGTTAACTGCCTGTTCAGGGGCAGAACGACAGATTTGTACCTTGTCAGCTCGGGGATTTGAACTTGCAACCTTCCGGTTACTAGCCCAACTCTCCCCGGTAGGCCGTCATTGTAAATAAGAATTTGTTCTTAACTGACTTGCCTAGTTAAATTAAAGTTCAATAATCCCCAGTACCCTGCAAATAGACTCGGTACTGGTATACCATGTTATTTTTTACTTATTGTCAGCCACTGTGTATTTAATCATTGTGTCACTACTTCAATTGTAAAAATAATAATTAATACACACACACATATACATACATACATACATACATACATACATACATACATACATACATACATACATACATACATACATACATACATACATACATACATACATACATACATACATACATACATACATACATACATACATACATACATACATACATACATACATATACATATATATACACATCTCCTTAACCCTGCGAAGTTGGAAAAGACCCGTAAGTAAGCATTTTACTGTTAGCCTACACCTGTTGTTTACAAAGCAAGTGACAAATAACATTTGATTTGAGACCTAGGGTAGTATAGGGGCTGAGGAACAGTGTGTACTAACTGAACTAGGGGCAAAAGTGCAGAGACCTAGGGTAGAGCATAGAGGCGAAGGTAGTGAGTAGGGGGTGATTGTGGGTACTGAATGAAGGGGGGGGGGGGGGGTAATAGGAAAGAGGCCAGGATAGAGTACAGGGTTCTGTGGTGAAGAGGAGAGGGCGTCTATGGGCACTGACCTGGCAGACGTTGCACGTCCATGCGGAAGTCGTCCTTGAGGAAGAGGAAGCCCACGATGGAGAAGAGGTAGACCAGGATGAGGGCCAGTACAGCCGTGAGGACGATGGAGCGCCCATTACGCGTCACACTCTTGACCACATTCAGCAGGGTCTCCTCGCGGTTCAGCAGGTCAAAGAGCTGAGGGGCACAGACACACAGTCAGACAGATACAGACACAGCCACACAGCTGTAGGAGAGCTGTAGAGGAACCAGACATACCAAAGCTTCCGATTGGCAGCAATTGCAAAAATAGGAGAGGATGTGTCTTTCTGTAACTGTGTCTGAAAAACCTGGTACAAGGAGGAACAAGGAAACCACAAAGCTAAACGACATAACCACACAACAACCACCTGCTGTCATCACATGGCACCAAGAAGGGTCCAGACTTAAATCAAGACCATTGTCAAGCGTCAATTTGAGGTTTTCTGAATAATAATCAAGTACTTTGAAGTTCAATGAATCCACTTTATTGAATTGAATGGATAACATTTTTTAAAATGAGTAATAATATCAAACATGGTCTTTTTTAAGTTTAATGCTGAAGTGCTGCAGAGAAGACCAGACAGAGAGATTGTTTCGACTAACCAGGAAGCTGTAGAAGAACTCGTGGACGAAGAGGCCCAGCATACAGACGATGACATAGCCCACGTGGTAGAGGAAGGGCATGTCCATGACCACTGGCTTGTAGCCCCGTGTGAACGTCCCCTGGTTGCCCACAAAGCTCACCAGGAACACAATCTTATTGAGGAGCTGGAGAGATGAGAGAGGAGAGGACTGAGCAATGGCTTCCATAGAAGACGATGCTGAAATCACAAGAAAATATTTGTACACTGTAGGCTTGGGCAGTATATCGTATACCGGGGTATTTGGAAAAAGCCAAGCGACATGCGCTCTTCATGTCACCTCACATTATTATGAAGCTTACGGTAGTCCCCAGTCAAATGGTGTTAGTTTACAAGCACAACGATGAGAGACCGGAGCCTTGTGATCTAATTACAGTACGGAATTCACAACATGTTTGCCAGCTAGATGACTTATAACTATTAAGTTAACTGTCTAAAATGTGCTGAATGTTGTGCAGTTGTGCATTTGGTTTGCTAATTAGTAGCTAGTTAGCTATCTAGCTAAGCATTCTCTTGGTAACTGCAAAGAATCCCCTCCAGGATCAAGAGCCTTTGCTGGCTAATATTTGTTTTGTGCCGCAAACTGCGAGTAGAATCTTTACAAAATGCTTGCAATGCACTCATTAGCATTTAGTTAGCATTCTCAATGGGATCTTAAATGTACTTGTTAACATTGCTAACTTTCGGATTACAGAGTATCAGTGGGGTTTGAAAACAACGCCTCTTGGGAATAATAAAACATCGATAATAGAATTAATTAACAACAGTAATTCTTATTTCCTGATATAACAATACCAAAACCGGGAGCATCCCATCCGTAGACGGGTTGGGGTTAACTTCTCTAGGATAGGGGGCAGCATTCGGAATCTTGGATGAAAAGCATGCCCAAATTCAACTGCCTGCTACTCATCCCGAGAAGATAAGACATGCATATTATTAGTATTATTAGTAATATTATTAGATTTGGATAGAAAACCCTCTGACGTTTCTAAAACTGTCATGAATCATGTCTGAGTATAACAGAACTTATGTAGTAGGCGAAACCCCTTTTTTCTCCCCAATTTCATGGTATCCAATTGTTGGTTGCTACTATCTTGTCGCATCGCTAGAACTCCCGTACGGGCTCGGGAGAGACGAAGGTTGAAAGTCATGCGTCCTCCGGTACACAACCCAATCAAGCCGCACTGCTTCTTAACACAGCATTTAAATAACAAAACAAATTGACAATACAACTTTCATAACAGTTACATAACAATAAAAAGAGGCTAGCCTGGCTGGCCTTACTGGGTGGATAGGAACATTAGCCTGCTGGCCTTACTGGGTCGAAAGGAACATTAGCCCAAGCTATTTAGGAGGGATATCACACCTAGCACAAATTATTGTCTAGTTCTGTTTTTCCTGCCGAGGGCTACCCTATACCTGCGCCCAGAGGGTAGTAGTTCAAAGTCCGGGTACAGGGGGTGGCTTGAGTCTAAAATGATTTTGTGAGCCTTGCGGAGGGCCTTGACCTCAAAGATCTCATCCAGGCCTGTCTGTTTGACTCCAAGTACCTGGCTTGCTGTGGTGATAATCCTTCTCAGCATATTTCTCTGGCTGACAGTGGCATTGCCAAACCAACAAACAATATAAAAAGTTGAAATACTCTCAATGAAATATGTATAAAACAGAGACAGTATAGTACAATTAACATTAAAAGATCCCAGCTTTTTGAGAAAGTACAGTCTCTGTTGACTCTTTTTGTAGATCAGGTCTGTAGTATATTTACTCCACTGAAGTTTATTGTCCAAGAGGACACCCAGATATTTGTATGCCTCTATAATCTCTATGTTCTGACCTCTGATAGATGTTGCAGAGGTAGGTGTTGTATGCATCCTGAAGTCTATGCACAAGTCATTTAGGACTGGGCCATGGTGTTCCTCGTCATCATGCAACAGTGTCATCAGTGACACTGCCTTGATCAGCGAACTTAACGAAGTGTCTGTCAGGATGGCGTAAAGTGTCTTGCTCATGGGCACACCGACAGTAGGTAGCACATGGGATATTGATGCTAGCAAACCTCCGGGTGCCGGCAAACTCCCACCAGATTTACCCCATCTGCCCTGGGATTCGAACCTAGTACACTGCCCGCCTCTCTAACATCAAGGATATCGTTGCCCTCGGTAACTCTACTGTACTTACGTTGGCGGCGCCCAGTAGCAACAGGGTGGGGTCCAGGCCCAGTGTGTAGATGGAGCGCAGTATAATAGAGACCAGGAAGGGCCGGACACTCCCTGGTTTGGGAAGGATGAAGAGCATGGTGGTACACACCACCAACGCCACCCACAGCAGGATGGATACAAAGGGGGGCAGGATGCCTGGGGATGAGATATACAAGCAAATGTCAACAACAACAAAGACAGATTAAGACATTAGCGCTGTTCAGAGAGGTGGCATTTGGATTCATGTATTATGCAACAGAAGTGAGTGCTTCATTATAGCCTGGTCTCAGATCTGTTTGTGCCGTCTTGCCAGTTGGGGACAAGGCTATAGCTAAGATGCAACTGCCAACTGGCTAGACAACGCAAGCAGATCTGGGACCAGGATAGCACTTAGCTACACTTGGCACAACACTATGTTCTCTCTAGTCTCTCTGCCTCTCTCTCTCACAATGGGCATGTCCCAATGACCCTTGTGCCCCTCTTAAATTCTGTCTTGTACTTACCACGCAATCCAACGTTTAATGTGATTATCACACACGTGGTCATGCAGAAAATGAGACTGGGACTTTCTCACATCGTGACCTACCTAGTGCCTTTAGATTTCTCCGTGACTACTATCATGACATGCACAGTCATGTTTTCAGTCACAAGCAGGCTTTATTTAGCCTTTCCCCAAGAGGAACTGGCTGCAACTCACTAGTGGGTACCAGAGACACTTGAGACCCCTTGGGAACTACTTGCTCATGCTCAATAGGCACCACACAGAAGAAAGACTGACCAACAGGTAGGGACTACCTGAAATTGTCCAATGAGAAACGCTTGTTTTCATGTTCCACTTGAAAATAAAAATGTATACCCCTTTTTCTCCCCAATTTCGTGATAGCCAATAGGTAGTTACAGCTTTGTCCCATCGCTGCGAAGGCCGAGAGCCATGCGTCCTTTGAAACACGACCCCCGCCAAGCCGCACTGCTTCTTGACACACTGCTTGCCTAAACCGGAAGCCAGCCGCACAAATGTGTTTGAGGAAACACCGTACAACTGGAGACCGTGTCAGCATGCATGTGCCCGGCCCGCCACAGGAGTCACTAGAGCGCGATGGGACAAGGACATCCTGTCTGGCCAAACCCTCCCCTAACCCAGACAATGTTGGGCCAATTGTGCACAGCCTCATGGGTCTCAAGAGACAGCAGGGGTTGAACTTGTAGAACTCAGTTCCCACATTTGAGTATAAAAATGGATTTGATCAGACAAAAATATGCTACATTTTATCTCTGGGACCCTCAGGATGACAAATCAGAGCAAGATTACTGAATGTAAGTACATTATTTACTATCAGAGGTGAATGCATCAAACCAGTTGCAGTGATAAACGTTTGTTGTTGTGCACTCTCCTCAAACAATAGCATGGTCTTTTTTCACTGTGATAGCTACTGTAAATTGGACAGTGCAGTAAGAATATCAATAATTAAAGTTTTCTGCCAATATAAGACATATCTATGTCCTGGAAAGTTTGCTGTTACCTATGTCATTCTAGTCACATTAGCATAAGTTAGCATCAACCATCCTGGTATCGGGACACCAATCCCGTAGAGCCTCTTGAAGCTAGGGGGCACTATTTTTATTTTTGTAAAAATAACGTTCCTAAAGTAAACTGCCTATTTCTCAGGACCAGATGCTAGAATATGCATATAATTGACAACTTAGGATAGAAAACACTCTAAAGTTTCCAAAACCGTAAAAATATTGTTTGTGAGTATAACATAACTGATATTGCAAGCGAAAGCCTAAGAAAAATCCAACCAGTAAGAGACTCATATTTTGAAACCATTGTATTCCTATGCATCCCTATTGGCCATTGAAAGGGATATCAACCAGATTCCTTTTTTCTACGTATTCCCTAAGGTGTCTACAGCCTTTAGACGTAGTTTCACCCCTTTATGTTGAAGAATGAGCGTAAAGGACCACATTGCGTAAGTGGCCAGCTGAGGGCTCTCAGAGTGATTCTTGCGTAAAAGACAGAGGTAGCCATTTGGGTAGTTCGAAGAGGTTAAGAGAAGGCCTAAAAGGGGCTAGTGGCCCAAATTGGGCCTTGGTTACCAGCTGCGGCAGGGTAGCCTAGTGGTTAGAGCGTTGGACTAGTAACCGAAGTTCAAATCCCCGAGCTGACAAGGTACAAATCTGTCGTTCTGCCCCTGAACAGGCAGTTAACCCACTGTTCCTAGGCTGTCATTGAAAATAAGAATTTGTTCTTAACTGACTTGCCTAGTAAAATAAAGTTTCAATTAAATAAAAATAAAAAAAATCTTAAAGAAATGACAAAGCAGGATTATGTGGAAGCATACCCCACCACCTTCGAAAGAACGGCAGAGAGAGAGAGAAGTGGCTGCCGAAATAAGAATGGGCAGGGCTTCTGGCACCATACCTGGCAGGTGATGCTCAAAAAGCGTAATTTGACCTAAGAGTTGAAAGATGCACAGGATTACAATAAAATAAAGGAAGAGATTCTGACTAGACTGGGAGTGACCGATACCGTGAGGGCACACTGCTTCCACCAGTGGGCCAACAGACCTGGACAACCCCCCTGAACACCAATGTTCGACTTGATTCACCTGACACAGAAATGGTTGCAACCGGAGACCTGTTCACCCGCCGAGATTGTCGAGACCATCATACTCGACCAGCGAGGTCTACCCTGAGAACTTCGATGATGGGTTGGCCAGTGTTTCGTGCATTCATGGGGAAATCCGCCCGTACCCCACAGCCTTAGTGAGCAGACAAACTGAGGACCTGCTGCTGAATTGAGGTCGACGTGGTCCCGAAGATGCCGTATGACGTAATACTGGGTAGATGCTGTCCTAACTTTGCGAGGTCAAGCTAAAATAACGGCATATTTGAGAAGACAAACACCCCTGACCAAGCAGGAAGTAGCATGTAGCCCTCAACCAAAGTCAAGAAAAGAGAAGGTTTCCTAGGAGCCAACCTCACAGGGGCTAGTAGGGGAGGATGAGGAAGAAGGGGCAGACCCTGTCAATAAGCGAGCAGCCCGGTACTAGTGCGGCCAGGGTCGATCTGGATCCAAAGGGTGACTATCTAGAACTAACAGACCTGGCAGGGTCACTGACTAATTTCAGGACGGCCTAGATCCAGGATCCAACCCTGCGGCAAGCCAGAGCAGATGTCTAGATCGTAGATGGTACCCCCATAAATGATAAGATGATGCCTAATAGTTTCCCCCACTTCATGAAAAACGGGTTGGTGTACTGAGTCTCAAACATAGGGGTTGATGTAGTGAAACCGTTGATCCCCACTCGGTACTGGAGAACAGTATTCTGGGGGGACACCTTGGTATCGATAAAACCCGAGACCGGATTGTGAGGAGGTTTTACTGGCCAGAATTTCAGAATGAGGTGGCTCGACATTGTGGAGAGTCCCCCGAGTTCCAGTTAACAGCTCCCCAACCAGCTGTTAGAAGCCCGTTAGTGCCAATCCCCATAATCAAAACGCCATTTGAGAGGATAGCAATGGATATAGTGGCCCACTACCAAATCCGCCAGAGGGCACATTCTGGTCATCTTAGATTATGGCATTCGATACCCAGAAGCCATTCCCCTTCCAAAAATATTGCCAAGGAATTAGTGCTCCTGTTCACCAGGGTAGGGATTCCAAGGAGATCCTTACTGACCAGGGGACCGCCTTTTTGTCCTGCCTTATGGCAGACCTTTGTAAGTTGTTGCAGGTGAAACAATTGAGGACATCGGTTTACCATCCTCAGAAGAGAGAATCAACCATTCTCTGAAGTCAATGCTCAGGAAGATAATCGATAAGGATGAGAGAACCAGGGATTGCATGTTGTCGTATCTGATGTTTGCCATTAGAGAGGTTCCCCTCACTGGGGTTCTCACCCTTTGAGCTGGTATATGGGATGCACCCCCGGGGAATCTTAGACATCGTCCGGGAAACCTGGGAGCACCAATCCACACCTTACACTAGTGTTATAGAGCACGTCACAGCAATGCAAGACAAGACAGCCACAGTCACGCTCATCGCCAGAAAGCACGAGACAAGCACTAAGAGCACCAGCGGCACACTTATAAACGGCAGGCTACCCTGAGGGGATTTCAACCGGGAGATCAGGTGTTATTGCTGGTCCCCACAGTAGAGTGTAAACTACAAGCTACATGGAAAGGACCATATGAAGTGCTGGAGAGAATAGGAGAAGATAATTATCGGATCCGACAGCCAGGTCATCGGCCTCCAGAACAGATCAATCACATTAACCTGTTAAAAGCATGGAGAGAGAGAGAAACACTAATTGTCACGTACCCCACACCCACTCAGGAGGCAGCCGAAGTGCAAGTTTCACTTACTCTGTACCCATCACAAGCACAGGAAGTAAAGACCCTGATCCCGAAAAACAGAGATGTGCTTTCAGGGATACCAGGCCCGAATTAAGGTTATGGCTCATGATATTGTTTCCCGACCAGGGAGAAAAGTGAGCATGAGGCCATATCGGGTACCCAAGGCTCGACAAGCTGCGATTAGAGCAGAGACTGAGAAGATTTTG
This sequence comes from Oncorhynchus kisutch, assembly GCF_002021735.2. NCBI lineage: Eukaryota > Metazoa > Chordata > Actinopteri > Salmoniformes > Salmonidae > Oncorhynchus > Oncorhynchus kisutch. The sequence continues at coordinate 40,069,048 of NC_034177.2, forward strand.
GCACATGGAGTGGTTGTAGAATCATAGTGAGTGGTCTAGCCCAATTGTGATGGTCTCCAAGCGGTTTTGTAATGATTTTTGGAAGGTAAATGAAATCTCCAAGTTTGATGCCCACCCGATGCCCCGAGTAGATGAACTATTGGAGAAAATTGGTAAAGCTCGGTACATTACGACCCTGGACCTAGCCAAAGGTTACTGGCAAATTCCTCTGACCCCCAGAGCCAAAGAAAAGACAGCCGTTGCAACCCCTGACGGTTTGTTTCAATACCCTGTCATGCCATTCGGCTTACACCTGGCCCAGCCACCTTTCAATGGCTAATGGACCAGGTCTTAAAACCGCACCAAGCTTACGCCGCAGCCTAGTTAGATGACGTGGGGATCTACAGCCCAGATTGGGAAGTCCACTTATCCCGGGTACAGGCAGTGTTAGATGCCCTTAGGAAGGCAGGGCTCACGGTGAACCCTGCCAAGTGTTACTGGGGGTTAGAGGAAACCGAATATCTGGGATACACCGTGGGAAGAAGGATAATCAAACCCCAACTTAAGAAGGTCTAGGCAATTAGAGAATGGCCGAAACCAGTAAATAAGAAGCAGGTTCGAGCCTTCCTAGGGTTGACCGGTTATTATCGGAAGTTCATCCCAAGTTAATGCCATAGTGGCCGCCCCACTCACCGAAATGATGGTGAGTGGGGCGGTGATGCCAAATATGGGATGAAAAGGCCACCAAAGCATTTAGAACATTACAGGAGGCTCTCTGCTGTAATCCAGTGCTGGAGGTACCAGACTTGAGCGCAAGTTCGTAGTTCAGATGGATGCCTCAGAGGTCGGCTTGAGAGCCGTGCTATCCCAAGAGGTAGAACACACCATCCTGTTTTTAAACGGGAAGCTGAAACCCTGGTAGACCAACTACTCAGTCGTTGAGAAAGAAACGCTGGCAGTAAAGTGGGCTCTAGAGAGCCTGAAATACTACCTGCTAGGACGCCACTTCACCCTCATCAGTGACCATGCTGCACTCACCTGGATGCATAGGGCTAAAGAGAAGAATGCTCGGGTCACCAAAATCACCCCAGAATGAGAGATCTTTCGAACAGGACAGTACCTGTATGTTGGATTCTCCGTCCAGGCCGCAGGCGTGATCATGGATTGCAGGGTTTGGGACATGAATCGGGTTCTCGGTAGGTCCAGGTCCAAACGTCAACAGGTAAGTCCAAACAGTCCAGGTCATACACGGTAAATCCATCCAATATAAATTGTCTCCTTCTCTATGGTTCACAGATTCCCAGACCCTTGGTCTCGCTCTTCCTGGTTTGTCTTAAATTGTTTAACTTGGATCAAACGTTTTGGGTAGCCTTCCACAAGCTTCTCAAAATAAGTTTGGTGAATTTCGGCCCATTCCTCCTGACAGAGCTGGTGTAAATGAGTCAGGTTTGTAGGCCTCCTTGCTCACACACACCTTTTCAGTTCTGCCCACAATTTTTCTATAGGCTTGAGGTCAGGGCTTTATGATGGCCACTCCAATACCTTAACTTTGTTGTCCTTAAGCCATTTTTCCACAACTTTGGAAGTATGTTTGGTGTCAATGTCCATTTAGAAGACCCATTTGCGACCAAGCTTTAACTTCTTGACTGATGTCTTGAGATGTTGCTTCAATATATCCACATAATTTTTCTTCCTCAGGATGCCATCTATTTTGTGAAGTGCACCAATCCCTCCTGCAGCAAAGCACCACCACAACATGATACTGCCACCCCGTGATTCACGGTTGGGATGGTGTTCTTCGGCTTACAAATCTCCCCCTTTTTCCTCCAAACATAACAATGGTCATTATGGCCAAACAGTTCTATTTTTGTTTCATCAGACCAGAGGACATTTCTCCAAAAAGTACAATCTTTGTTCCCATCTGCAGTTGCAAACTGTAGTCTGGCTTTATTGTGGCGGTTTTGGAACAGTGGCTTCTTCCTTGCTGAGTGGCCTTTCAGGTTATGTTGATATATGACTAATTTTACTGTGGATATAGATACTTTGTACCGGTTTCCTCCAGCATCTTCACAAGGTCCTTTGCTGTTGTTCTGGGATGATTTGCACTTTTCACACCAAAGTACATTCATTTCTAGGAGACAGAACGCGTCTCCTTCCTGAGTGGTATGACGGCTGCGTGGTCCCATGGTGTTTATACTTGCGTGCAGATGTTTTGTTTGTACAGATGAACGTGGTACTTTCAGGCATTTGGAAATTGCTCCCAAGGATGAACCAGACTTGTGGAGGTCTACAATTTTTTTTGAGGTCTTGGCTAATTTCTTTTGATTTTCCCATGATATCAAGCAAAGAGGCACTGAGTTTAAAGGTAGGCTTTGAAATACATCCACATGTACACCTCCAATTGACTCAAATTATGTCAATTAGCCTATCAAAAGCATCTAAAGCCATGACATAATTTTCTGGAATATTCCAAGCTGTTTAAAGGCACAGTCAACTTAGCGTATGTAAACTACTGACCCACTGGAATTGTGACACAGTGAATTATAATTGAAATAATCTGTCTGTAAACAAAAATTACTTGTGTCATGCACAAAGTAGATGTCCTAACCGACTTGCCAAAACTATAGCTTGTTAACAAGACATTTGTGGAGTGGTTGAAAACAAGTTTTAATGACTCCAACCTAAGTGTATGTAAACTTCCAACTTCAACTGTATGTCGCTGCTAAATGAATATAGGGGAAACACTGGCAACCATGTGCCCTAATGAATAAGACCCAGCTGTAGGCCAGTAGAAAATCTCACCTTCATCTTCGTCGTCACCGAAGGGGTAGAAGAGAGCCACGGCCACATTGACCAGCACTGCCAGGTAGAAAGAGATGCTTCCCCACAGAGAGATGTGCCGAGAGAACCAGAACAGAGCAAGGTTATCTGAACAGACACAGGGGACATCTGGTTAATATCCGTGGATCACAATAAGCCTGGAAATGTCCCATTAGAAAGAGATTCCAGAATGTTTTGTCAGTGTAAATCTTGGTCTCTTACTGCGTATCTTCTTTTGCCAGCGCATCTCGTTGTAGAGGTCGTCGAACTGCGTGAAGAAGTCATTGACCTTGCTGCCTTGGTCGTCCCTCTCGGTGGTGGTGAACACGCGCGTTTTGGACTCCTCTGTCAGGTACTCACAAATGTTGGGCACTGGGAACACTATTTGCTCCATTGTGCGGTCGTGACGCACAATCTGAAGAAAGAACATGGTATGATGATAACTCTAAGAACAAAAATTAGCTGTACTTTCAGGTAGGCTTGGGCGGTATACCGTATATCAAGGTATTATGCCGACGGTATGATTTGGGGTGCTTGCGTGATACAGTTATAAGCATGGGTGCAAGTTAACGATCTAAGATGTGCTAAATACATTATCTCCAGCTCAAGGCTTCAGTTACTGTATGCATTTGGTTTACTAACTAGCTAGCTAGCCTACATTTGTTTTGTGCATAAAAACAAACATAAACGACTGCTGGTTATACCGTATGCCTCGTTATGGTGAGGAAGTATATGAAGGTATGAAAATCTGGTTACCGCTCAACCCTACTTTCAGTGGTATATCTAATAGCATGTTCTAGCATCAAATCGGACAAACAGCAGACTTTCAGACCACAACCACGCAATCAAAGACAGTCCACTAGTTATCGGTATATTTTTTAAAAGGGCAAAAGAGGCCTGTAGCTTTCCAGAGGGCAAATAATGGTTGAAAGACAGTCATTATGATGTAATTTCAACCAGTATTCCCTGCTGGGTTGGGACAATGGGATTCGATGAACACTGTCTGGATGAGGCCTACCTCTATCTGAGCGGTGTGGTTGGCATAGTAACCGAGGGCGTCTTCTCCCTCTATTTTATGGCTCAGCAATAGCCCCGTCGCTGGCGGCCTCAAGCTCTGCTGCAGGAACTTACTGTGTCTGGCCAGCTGGAACACACACAGTACAGCCACTCAGTCAACACAGTACTTTCACTATGTATTGCAGCTCTGAGTTACCCCACCCATTTGATCATCTGATTTGTTTGTAACTTCGTAACAAATGTCTAGCAATGTAAAACACACACAGAGTATACCAAACATTAGGAACACCTTCCTAATAATGAGCTGCATACACCCCCCTCCCTTTTCCCCCTCAGAACAGCCTCAATTCATCAGGGCATGGGACTCTCTTCAAGGTCTTGAAAGCAGGGATGATTCCAATTCTTCTCACAGATGTGTCAAGTTGGCTGAATGGTCCACCACCCAAAGGACATTCTTGATACACACGAGAAACTGTTGCGTGTGAAAAAGCTAGCAGCTTTGCAGTTCTTGACACAAACAGGTGCGCCTGGCACCTACTACCATAACCCAATCAAAAACAAATCTTTTCTTGCCCATTCACCCTCTGAATAGTACGCATGCAAAATCCATGACTCAATTGTCTCAAGGCTTAAAAACCCTTCTTTAACATGTCTCCCCCCTTCATCTGCAATGATTGAAGTGGATTTAACAAGTGACATCATAGCTTCACCTGGTCAATCTATGTCATGGAAAGAGCAGGAGTTCTTAATGTTTTGTATACTCAGTGTATATTGAGAGGATATGTCTGTGTGTGTGTGTGTGTGTGTGTGTGTGTACGCACGTCCATGCGTGCCAATGTGGGAGAGTAACACAGATGGTCTAATTGTCAAGGAGAGACACGAGATGTAAAGGGATACAGTCCTTACAGTGAAACAGACCAGTGAGAGATCGATGCCATTCAGTGAGACATTCTGCATTAAATCACCAAGCGGAGACATCATTCCCCAATCTGCTCAATTCCAAGTCCCTGTTGTTGACACTGTACTACTTATCCACTCTATCCAATGATGGATTAGGCTGCCTGTCTATTGCTCCTTCTGTGGTGATATAGACATCAGTGAGGGAGACAAATGATACAGTTGTCAGCTGTGATGCGGGTGATACTCAGCTGACTATGTCAGACACAGCTGATGTTAAGAAGTGTGGTGGCTTTTACTGATAAACAGGAACAAAGAAATTATTGGGTTGTGTGTATATAGAAATGCTTGAGGCAGGAGTGTGGTATCTATGGTATGTTCATTTGCATATGTGGGGTTATACAATGGGGTGGAGTGTGTGTGTGTGTGAACTTCTGTACGCGCTCATGTGTGTACGTGTTATTTCAGAAGTACAGTCAGTCAGCCCAGGAGACCTCAATGGTCATGATGAAACCAGTCAGTTGGTGGGGCAGAAATACCGTCTGTCTGACACTTGGCTCGATTGTGAGTAAAAGACAGAAGTGAAAACACGCTTGACCTTGTCTGCCCTTTCTACAGAGACACGTCTCTGTGTGGGTTTTCACTATGACTCAACACAGGAACTGAACCATCTATTCCATTGAAAGTCACATCCATGATCACCAACTGAAATGACATAAAACTAGACTATATAACCACACCTACAGACAAGAATAAGTAGACTTACCTGGCGGGGCAGTAAGAGTGTGTCACATAAGTGAATTAGCTTTTTTTCCCTGTGACACTGATGTACTTATTGGTCCCTTTTTAAAGCACGAATATACATGGTGCACAAAATCTCTCCCACACACTCAATTATACATGTTAAAAAACACACACACGTCATGGTGTTACCTGGTGGGCCAGGATGTAGATGTTGTGTCCTACATCTTTAGGTTTGATCTGGTCTCCTTTAGCGTTCTCCTCAGCCTCACTTTCCAGCCCCTGGGCATATGCCTCCTTCATCACATCCACCTGGAACACACATTGTCAGTACAGTGTGTGTATATATATATATATATATATATATATATATTTTTTTTTTAAAAACATTTTATTTAACCTTTATTTAACCAGGAAGGGCTCATTGAGATTAACATCTCTTTTTCAAGAGCGCCCTGGCCAAGATAGGCAGCACCAAGTCATTACAAAACAATTACAGACAGACAACATGAAAAACTACATCTAGTAAAAACCATTGAATTCACAAGAGTATAAAACAGCAAATTAAAAACATTGACAGGTCAGGGAATCAGCCTCAAAATCCTTCATCAGTGATTTAAAATCACCAATCGGGTACTTCAGGTTTAAAAGTATTTTGTAAGGCGTTCCAAGACGATGGCGCAGAGTACAAAAAAGTAATTTTACCAAATTTAGTTCGGACATTTGGAACAGTTAGCAAGATAAAGTCCAGCGAACGAAGAGAGTACCCACCACATTTCTGAACAATAAAAATGCACAAATAAAAAATGTAGTAAACCCAAAATGGCTTTGTAAATAAAAGTATACCAGTGACTGAGCCTACGAGTGACTAGAGAAGGCCAGCTAACCCTGGTATACAAAGTGCAGTGGTGCGTAAGGGTTTTGCAGTTTAAAATAAATCTCAAAGTGCCATGGTAAAGAGTGTCAATTGATCTCAAACACTGAGCGGAGGCATTCATATATAAAATATCCCCATAGTCTAGTAAAGGCATAAATGTAGCTGATACTAACCTCCTTCTGGCTTCAAAAGAAAAAGAAAATCCTAAAATAAATATATATATATATATATATATAGCCACTCACCAGCTCCATTGGCCTCATCTTGTAAAGGATCTTCTCGGCATTCTCGCTGTCATGGCGACTCTCCATGATTGCCAGCAGCAGCTTGGAGGCGTTGTTCTAGCACACAGAGAGCATGTCACAATACGATCACATCCTAACCCACTACACAATAATCTATGTTACCGGGAGGAAACAGACTTCAAATCAGTTCTAAAGTAATGAATGAACTGATGAATAGCTGAGATTACACTGAGGAAAGACATTTCTGAAAGAAAGGAGGAAAGAAATCGTGCACTAACATCTCAGTGGATATCACATTGTAAGGCCAAAACTACACAGGACAAATGGGACTTTTAACAACAAATGTACTCTCAAATGATTGTCATTGATAGTGATAACTATGTGTGTGAAGTATGATTGTGTATATAGGGCTGGATGGTATACCTATACAATATTCATGTAGGTATAAATGGGCTATTTCTCTGCAGCTTATCTAGCCATCGACTTCCACTGAACACGAGAAGGGGTCTCGTATAGAGGCATGCTAACCTTGAGTTCCAGCACCAGGTCCAGTCGATGCTTCCCTAAAGGGTTGACGGGGTTGACTATTAGAGCTATGATGATGTCGATTCCGTTGGACTCGTGCTTGGCTATACAGGACTGGGACAGCAATAGGTTAGTTAGTGAGTGAGTGAGTGAGTGAAAAGTTCACTTTAAATGAGAACAACCACCATTGATTTAAAGAGATTGTTTCAATGACAAAACCCCATGTACAATAAGTCGACAATAACCTTAGGGATTCTTGAAAGTTGGGAAAATCCTTGTACGGCAGGGGACATTTTGTATTTGGTGGCATTATTTGAGCTAAACAGCTAGATTTAGGGCAATTTTATAAAGGGGAAAGAGTTGTTTTTAGAATGTTCCAAATATTTTACATGTAATACATTTCCATGTCAGCTCTTTGACCGGAAATGGACTTGTACGAAGCAAGGTTCCCAATTTCAAACTCTCCAAATAACTGTTTAAAATTCTAAAAACTGGCAATATTGAATATTAACTGAAAAAGTATCTTATGTAGTTTATTGCAATAGTCCTCTCTGACTTTAAAGAATATTTCTCAAAACTGTGATTCCTAAAAAAAGAAAATTACAATATATATTTTTTTAAGTGTCAGATTTGTCTAAAATCCTAAATTAAATCAGGAATGAGCAGGGTCAGCTATACCATAGGGACCCCTTATTCATGTCCTCCTAACATGTAGTGCAACAAGACCACTCATGGTCTATAAAGTTCTCTTCTTTTGATAGATTTAAACAAACAATATTAAAATCACCATGTCACAACCATAAACGGTCAACTCCATCACCCGGGTAGATTAAGACTGGATGTGAATTTTGGGTCAACATTTTTTATCTTTAAATTAGGTTTTACAGTCATAAAGCAACTGAGAAAAAACATAATTGCTACTTTGTATACCATTTGAATGAAGAAAAATTCAACTTTTGTCAACTCCGTTAAACATCAACGTCAGATTTTGTCTGGAGATTTTTTAAATAAATAATTTTATTTTTAGAGGCAAAAATGTCTGTTTTGATTATTTGTTGTCAACTCTGTGAGTGGCTTCTCAAGCTGATCGCTAACCCTTACGATTATCTAAGGGATAATGTTTGCTTTAGAAATTTAATTTTAACTTATGAAATCTATAAAAACATGGAAAAATGCTAACAAAATTAGCTCTGGAGCGTTATATAGCGCCATAACACAGAAAGAAGTTTGGGGATTTGTATTACATCTAATGAACAAATATATAAACACCACATGCAACAATTTAAGATTTTACTGAGTTACAGTTAATTGAAGTAAAATGAATTCATTAGGACCTAATTTATTGATTTCACATGATTGGTTGGCCCTGGCACCCCAATCAGAATGTGTTATTCCCCCAAAAAGGGCTTTATTACAGACATAAATACTCCTCAGCAGCACCCCCCTCCCTCCTAACATAATCCCCAGGTGAACCCGGACGTGGAGGTCCTGGGCTGGCGTGGTTACACATGTTCTGCGGTTGTGAGGCCGGTTGGATGTACTGCCAAATGACCTAAAACGACGTTGGAGGCGGCTTATGGTAAAAAAATAACAGTTAAATGATCATCTGGCAACAGCTCTGGTGGACATTTCTGCAGTCAACATGCTAATTGCACGATCCCTCAAAACTTGAGACATCTGTGGTATTGTGTTGTGTGACAACAGCACATTTTAGAGTGGGCTTTTATTGTCCCCAGCACAAGGTGCACCTGTATAATGACCATACTGTTTAATCAGCTTCTTGATATGCCACACCTGTCAGGTGGATGGATTATCTTGGCAAATGAGAAATGCTCACTAACAGGGATGTAAACAACTTGTTGCACAACATTTGTGAGAAAGAAGCTTTTTTTGAATATGGATTTTTTTTTTCAGCTCATGAAACATGGGGCCAACATTTTACATATGTTTCTATCTTCGTTCAGTATATTTTAATTATCTAATGTTAGAATTAAACAATCAAGGCCTTTAAACACTTATGGTGCCTGACAGAGTTATCATAAATCCAGTTAGTTGCATTTTATGATTTATTCATTTATTAGTAGCTTGTTCCTTTTGACATGGTGATAGCTGATACTTTGGTCTCTCAAAATTACATTTAAAATGTTGTTCATATGGAGTGTTAACTTGATTTAGCACCTCTAGTGTCTGCATCTTCTTAGGGAATGCAAAAGGTGGCTGATGTTTTTCTAAGTTCATTTATTTTTTTGTGGGAAAAAAGTTGATTGTCCCATCTTTCAAGAATCCCTGAGCTACAACCTCCAAAAAGTGAACTATCCCTTTAAGATGTTTTAGACTCAATTAGACAATAATGTTGTCTGTTTGGCAGGAACTATCCCTTTAAGATGGCTACTCGTGTAACTTCCAACCACTTCATAAATTGACATGTTCCTGAACACCCTCACATTTACTGTACATTCATTTAAAATGGTCTTGAACCAAACAATCAATGCACTACCATCAATGTGACATACATCAGGGTTTTTTCCTGTGCTGTTCCCAACTGTGAAAGTGCTGATGTATGATTAATGTGAGTGGGAGCTGCATGTGATTCAAACATGGATGTCACATGGCTGTTACTGTACATGGTTGTCACATCGATGTCATGCTCACGTGTTGGACAGGCCTCCTGACCAAAACATTTGGGAAACACTGATGTAGCATACAGTTATTATCTTGCATGGTAGTAATCCAACTCCAAGATAACAACACTATTCATCATCTTCCATGGTAAAGTGAGCACAGCAACATTAGTCATCTGGTGTAACCGGTTGGTGACCCCAGGGGACTCATTTACAACCGTTGTGTAAATTTAACACTAAATATCTGCGTGTGCCTTTCAGATTTATAAACTTGGCGCATCCCATACGCATAAATCAGACCTGTCATAAAACTTTGCGCTCGTGAACGAGCATTATAACTCCGCCAGAAAAACTCCCATCATTCACCTTTTATGGTGACAATAAAGCCCTTACTTGCTGTATACTTTGGAAGTGTTGGAATTAGGCCAAGACAGTATCTAAAGGAAATCGCAATACATGGCACACTTGATAAAATGTTGGCAGAATGATATCTTTTGCAGACATTTGCTGTATCTGACCGTTTCTGAAAGACAAAAACAATTGCAAATTGTTATGGACCTGTAAACAGATTGTTTAAATGTAATAATGTTTTGAATTCACTTTTTCCATTACCTAAATATGCTGCACTGCCTGCAAATTCTGAAACGCTGTCTTCTCGGAAAAAAATGAAATCTACAGTAGGCCTATTTACAGTGGTAGCATCCCAAACCCAAGCCATGGGACCTCCCTGGGTACACATTTTGGTTTCTGCCCAACCACTACAGAGTTGATTCAAATAATCAAACGTTTGAGGAGTTGGTTATTTGAATCAGCTGTGTAGTGCTAGGGCAAAACCAACAATCTGCACCCAGGCAAGATGGGGGGGGGGAACAGGACCAAGTTTGGGAAACCCTGGCGTACACACTTCGACGCTAAATATCAATTCTCTACTCATCTGTTAAATTATACTGTATGTTATGAACCGGGATCCCTGTCAGGTTATTCTGTAATGATGCAGTATTAAGTTTTTTAATTAAATAATGTTTACTGGAGAAATTTTAAATAACACTATTCAAATGTATTAGCCTACAAACATCAATGGAAAAGGTGAACCACCTGTTCACCCATTAAACTGAGCTTTAGATCAAAAACAGCAAATTACTTGAAATGGCTTATCTATTTAATACTGTGAAGTGGCTCCAATTAAATGAGATATGGAACGAATAGATAAAATAAACTCAATACTCCATAATGATGAAGCAAAAAAATAGGTTTTGGAAGTTTTTGCAAAATACATGAAAAAAACAACTGAAATATCACATTTAGGGTGGCAGGATAGCCTAGTGGTTAGAGAATTGAACTAGTAACTGGAAGGTTGCAAGTTCAAACCCCCGAGCTGACAAGGTACAGATCTGTCGTTCTGCCCCTGAACAGGCAGTTAACCCACTGTTCCTAGGCCGTCATTGAAAATAAGAATTTGTTCTTAACCGACTTGCCTATTTAAATAAAGGTAAAATAAAAAAATAAAAAATAAATGTACATAGGTATTCTGGCCATTTACTCAGTACTTTGTTAAATCACCGTTGGCAGCGATTACAGCCTTGAGTCTAGAGTATGACACTTCAAGCTTGGCACACCTGTATTTGGGGAGTTTCTCCCATTCTTCTCTGCAGATCATCTCAAGCTCTGTAAGGTTAGAGGTGGAGTATTGCTGCACAGCTATTTCAGGTTTATCCAGAGATATTCGACCAGGTTCAAGTCTGGGCTCTGGCTGACCACTCAAGGACATTCAAAGACTTGTCCTGAAGCCACTCTTGCATTGTCTTGGCTGTGTTTTTAGTTTTTTTGTCCTGTTGGAAGGTGAACCTTCTCCCCAGTCTGAGGTCCTGAGCGCTCTGGAGCAGGTTTTCATCAAGTATCTCTCTGTACTTTGCTCCGTTTAGCTTTCACTTGATCCCGACTAGTCTCCTAGTCCCTGCCACTGAAAAACAGACGTGACGCTTTGCATTTAGGCCAAAGAGTTTAATCTTAGTTTCATCAGACCAGATAATCTTGTTTTTCATGGTCTGAGAGTTCTTTAGTTGCCTTTTGGCAAACTCCTGTCATGTGCCTTTTACTGAGGAGTGGCTTCCGTCTGGCCACTCTACCATAAAGGCCTGATTGGTAGAGTGCTGCAGAGATGGCTGTCCTTCTGGAAAGTTCTACCATCTCCACAGAGGAACTCTGGAGCTCAGTCAAAGTGACCATTGGGTTCTTGGTCACCTCCCTGAAAAAGGCCTTTCTCCCCCGATTGCTCAGTTTGGCTGGGTGGCCAGCTCTAGGAAGAGTCTTGGTGGTTCCAAACTTCTTAAATTTAAGAATGATGGAGGCCACTGTGTTCTTGGGGACCTTCAATGCTGCAGAAATGTTTTGGTACCCTTCCCCAGATCTGTGCCGACACAATCATGTCTCGAAGCTCTACGGACAATTCCTTCGACCTCATGGCTAGGTTTTTGCTCTGACATGCATTTTCAACTGTAGGACCTTATAAACTCAGCATAAAGAGAAATGTCCCTTTTTCAGAACCCTGTCTTTCAAAGATAATTTGTAAAAATCCAAATAACGTCACAGATCTTCATTATAAAAGGGTTTAAACACCGTTTCCCATGCTTGTTCAATAAACAATTAATGAACATGCACTTGTGGAACGGTCGTTAAGACACTAACAGCTTACAGACGATAGGCAATTAAGGTCACAGTTATGAAAACTTAGGACACTAAAGAGGCCTTTCTACGGAATCTGAAAAACACCAAAAGAAAGATGCCCATGGTCCCTGCTCATCTGTGTGAATGTGCCTTAGGCATGCTGCAAGGAGGCATGAGGACTGCAGATGTGGCCAGGGCAATAACTTGCAATGTCCGTAATGTGAGACGCCTAAGACAACGCTACAGGGAGACGAGGATGATCAGCTGATCATCCTCACAGTGGCAGACCACGTGTAACAACACCTGCACAGGATCGGTACATCTGAACAGTACACCAGCGGGATAGGTACAGGATGGCAACAACTGCCCGAGTTACACCAGGAACGCCCAATCCCTCCATCAGTGCTCAGACTGTCCACGAGAGGCTGGAGTGAGGGCTTGTAGGCCTGTTTAAGGCAGGTCCTCACCAGACATCACCGGCAACAACGTCGCCTATGGGCACAAACCCACCATCGCTGGACCAGACAGGACTGGCAAAAAGTGCTCTTCACTGATGTGTCACGGTTTTGTCTCACCAGCCGTGATGGTTGGATTTGCGTTCATCGTCGAATGAATGAGCGGTACACCAAGGCCTGTACTCAGGAGCGGAATCGATTTGGAGGTGGAGGGTCCGTCATGGTCTGGGGCTGTGTCACAGCATCATCGGACTGATCTTGTTGTCATTGCAGGCAATCTCAACGCTGTTCGTTACAGGGAAGAAATTCTCCTACCTCATGTGGTACCCTTCTTGCAGGCTCATCCTGACAATGCCACCAGCCATACTGCTCGTTCTGTGCGTGATTTCCTGCAAGACAGGAATGTCAGTGTTCTGCCATGGCCAGCGAAGAGCCCGGATCTCAATCCCATTGAGCACGTCTGGGACCTGTTGGATCGGAGGGTGAGGGCTAGGGCCATTCCCGCCAGAAATGTCAGGGAACTTGCAGGTGCCTTGGTGGAAAAGTGGGGTAACATCTCACAGCAAGAACTGGCAAATCTGGTGCAGTCCATGAGGAGATGTACTGCAGTACTTAATGCAGTTGGTTGCCACACCAGATACGGATTTACTTTTGATTTTGTCCCCCTCCCCCATTTGTTCAGGGACACATTATTAATTTTCTGTTAGTCACGTGTCTGTGGAACTTGTTCAGTTTATGTCTCAGTTGTTGAATCTTGTTATGTTCATACAAATAGTTACACGTTAAGTTTGCTGAAAATAAACACAGTTGGCAGTGACAGGACGTTTCTTTTATTGCTGAGTTTATATGTGCCTTTCCAAATCTGGTCCAATCAATTGAATTTATGACAGGTGGACTCCAATCAAGTTGGAGAAACATCACAAGGATGACCAATGGAAACAGGATGCACCTGAGCTCAATTTTGTGTGTCATAGCAAAGTGTCTGAATACTTAAGGGAAAAAAATGCAAAAGAAAATCTAAAAACATGTTTTTGTTTTGTCATTATGGTATATTGTGTGTAGGTTGATTTAATACATTTTAGAATAGGGCTATAACATAACAAATGTGGAAAAAGGGAAGGGGTCTGAATACTTTCCGAATGCACAAGGCTACATTTGTCTTCATGCAATGCAATAATTCAACCACGAGAAACTGTGTGTATGCATGGTCTTAAGTTTGCGGGACGATGAGCACATTCCCAAGTCAAGTTCAGTTTTTAGAAATGCAAATTGTTGCATGAAAACTTGCACATGCATATTTTGGGGGTCCAGGACTACTGTTCAATGTCTTAACAATTACACAAAGAGGAAATCCTTGTGGTACATTATATAATTTGGGTTTACAAGTTTCAGGCAGGCACACCATATCACAAGTGTGTGATTCCAAATAACCTCTACACTGGCACAGTTTTTGGTCCCCTACCTGGTTCTCGTGGCAGGGTCCTTGGCAGTACTCTGTGATGGTCTCCAGGGTCTGCCGGACCAAGTCCACGTTGCCCTCGTTGATGTAGAGGCCCAGCAGGCCCAGGCCTCCAGTGGTGCTGCCACACATGATGTCCAGGAACTGCAGCGTCTCACACACCAGGTTGTAGTTGGTCTTGTTGTTCTGGTTCCGCAGGAAGTTCTGGATTCAGGGACGAACCAGGAGGGGGAAAAAAGGTGGTTCTCATATTAACAGGATACTTGCATGACATCCTATCGGAGTGTGAGCACATCTGATCTGTGTTTAAAGCAGGGTGTGTCAACATTTCAGAATAAAAGCGTGAGACAAATACTGAGTGTACAAAACATTAAGAACACCTTCCTAATATTGAGTTTCCCTCAGAAAAGCCTCAATTCATTGGGGCATGGACTCTACATGGTGTGGAAAGCGTTCTACAGGGATGCTGGCCCATGTTGACTCCAATGCTTCCCGCTGTTGTCAAGATGCCTGGATGTCTGGGTGATGGATCATTCTTGATACACACGGGAAACTGTTGAGTGTGGAAAAACCCAGCAGCGTTGCAGTTCTTGACACACTCAAACCAGTGCTCCTGGCACCTACTACCATACCCTGTTCAAAGGCACATACATCTTTGGTCTTGCACATTCACCCTCTAAATAGCACACATACCACAAACCATGTCTCAATTGTCACGAGGCTTAACAATCCTTCTTTAATAACCCGTCTCCTCATCTACACTGATTAAAATGGATTAAACAAGTGACATCAATAAGGGATCATTGCTTTCACCTGGTCAGTCTGTGTCATGGCAAGAGCAGGTGTTCCAAATGTTTTGTATACTCAGTGTATATTGACAATAGTACCCTGTTACACCGGGTACAAAACCCAGATGGTTACATAAACGCTGGATTCCTAAATAGAGGTGGTGCTATGATAGGCTGCTGTTAGATCTCTGTGGAGATTCTGACTCATCATGGAGATGAGAAGAAAAATGATAATGCTCAGCTCAGAATCTAATCTGTTTCCTCAAATGCAGTGGGCCTAACTGCTAATCCCTGTTGAGATTATTGACTTATGATTCACTCATCAGGTGAACATGGTAAACACCAGTAAATTCAGCTTGTGGTCAGAGGAACTATGATCTCTCCATACAGTGCCTATGCTGGTGACAAATACTCAATAAGGTTTATTCAATTCAATACCTGCAGGTCCCTGTTGTGGTTCTCACAGAGCAGCTGCAGGTAGCGCAGGATAGGCTTCATGATGGTGATGGCCCGGCTCATCTGGGCCTCCTCCTCCCTCTCCTCGACCCCTCCCCCGGGCCCCTCACCGGCCTGGCCCTCCAAGACCTCCAGGTCCGTGTCCCGCTCCTTCCGGAAGGAGACAAAGGCCTTGGAGGTGGCCGAGGACGCCTCGTTCAACTGGCCACGCATGTTGTCCATCATGTGCAGGGAAGAGTCTTTTGCTAGAGGAGACGGGGTGGGTCACTGAAGGGTTGCAAAATTCTGTTAACATTCCTAAACATTCACAGGTTTTCCAGAAATGTTGAGGATTTCTGCTGACCAGGGTTAAAGGTTGATTTCCTTTCAAGTAAGACAATTTTGCAGTGGAATTCAAATTCATGATTTGAAAATGTTGCATAACTTTTTTAATTATGTCATCACTTAAATTGCAATACACTTCCTGACCTGATATGGCTATATTGAAATAAAATTGACCCCAAAATTGAGCCAATCGAACGTCATGAGTGTTTTTCAATGCTTCCCTCTCAGTCAAACTCATATGAAATCTTATCACGAAACAAACCCTTTTTTGTAATTATTCTGAAATTACCGTGACCCCTCTAACAACGGGTTAATTGTGTAGTTGGGTTTTCTGGTCAAAACAACAAATCTGGGTAGAATGGCCCTTTGATATACTAGTGATGTGACCTCTCACATGGCCCCTGACTTGTGACCACAGGCATGGGGGCGAAACAGGAACAACAGATACACAATCACTCCAAACTACTGGGTCAGTGATACTACAGGGGAGATCACACATATTACATTTACTGTAGTCACACTGCTGATTAAATGGGTAAATGACCCTGCCAAAAGGATAAACTGAGCACTGGGAGTCTGATAATGTCAGCAAAGAGAGAAATGGAGGCGACCTTTGACCTTATGAGTCCCTTACTATTACTATGTAGGTATGGCTAGAGTTGTAAACCTTTGAAGAACAATGCATATACTATATAGTATTACTGACTGTATATTACAGTATTAAATCATATTACATACGACTCAAATTTACACTCAAGGCCTATTACCTGTATGTGTGCATTGAGAGGCCTTTTCGGATCTCAGTGGCCTAAGCCCCATCATCTCCATGGAGACTTCTAGGGTCATGTTCAGGGCATTACCATATGACTCAGCAGCTTTGAAACTTAGCTCCCTCTCCACCACTCATTCTCCCACACTCCTCCCTGGTCCCTTGCTATTTAATTCACTCTCAACCTTCCACACCTCTCTGATCCTTCAGTCTGTGGAGCACTGGACAGTGGATATTTTACAATATCTGCTGCTTCACAGACAACATGTCTGGACTTGTTCTCCCATGAAACACGGGGAAGGCCAGTAAGGAGGGGAAAGACTGCAGTTGAGGAACTAAATGGAGAACAGGTAATAGAGAATAGGTATTGGAATCTAACAAATGTTACTGACCCCAAGTGGGGAAAAATAACAACAGCAGATACAGACAAAACATTCCAGCCACTGAGGTATACATCAGAACAGACATACGTACAGGTGCTTGATGGAACCAAGTATGTGGTATGGAGGAGAGGACCACCATTGGAATCAACTTGTATGGCCAGAGTGTTGTCACAATAGCAGAAGTTTTTAATTCGATATAGACACCAGGTTTAGTATCACAATACTAGATGCCATCACGATACGCGATACAAAAATGATACCAAAACAAACAAATGTCGTATTAGCCAATGTCACCGAATGGTGTTTGATCCAAACAATCTTTTGAGATCAATATCATTACATTTTTCAGAGACAGCCACATATACATTAATGAATCAACTATATAATCAATTTGACTTTGTTTTTTACCAAACTACATAACGCTAATTTATTTGAATGGTAAATCTCTATTGATAATCTGGGTAAATCAAGATGTAGCCCAGCCCAGGCCTATTCACAATACAAGTGAATGCATGCCTTGAGTTATTTAGCTGGTTTTGGCAGATTTCATTTTATTGTAGCGGTCAAAAATATGTGCATAGAAGAAGCAATCTCTTCTTTTAAATAAGTGCGCGATGTCTCTTTAAGACCTAACACATTTGACAGAAGTACCGAAAGTAACAAATTCAACTACCATACCATTTTTTGTGTTCTAGTATCAAAAAGTATAGATGTTTTGGTATGTCGTGCAACACTAGGTCGGAACAGAGCAATTTGAAATTACACTCATGGGGACACTCAATATGGCCGCCCTCCCACACATCATGTAACAACGACTTGAAAGAGAATGTCAGTTCTAGTCATTCTATTTCTATTGAGACAAAAAAACAACAACATACGTGTTTTTCTGAGACGGATGCCACTGTGACTGACGTCGACGTCCTCGTCTCTCTTCCTGCAGGTGCCGACCTCGAACATGTTGACGGACACAGTGGCCCGGATCTCCTGCTGGGCCAGACGCATGCGGTCGTAGAACACCTTGAAGAAGTGCTCCGACTTCTTCTGCTTGTGCAGCTGGTGGTAGAACGAGTTCTGAAATGGGGGAGAAGTGTAATCGACCCATCAGATAGAGCAGTGGTTCCCAAACCGTGGGGCTTTCAACTTACTCTTGAAAGTTGTACTAGTAGAATGCACAAAGTGCAATTTCAGAAATTAGGTAGTGCATCATCAGTTTTCTTCTTGTCATGTCAGTCCTTGCATACCTTAAGAGCTTATCAGAAATGTTCAGATCAACTAGCCCATGTCAACTAACGTTTTTTTAACCCATAGATTTAGTTTCTCTGTATCTGCGCATATATGCGTGCGGGCAACTGCGTTTCTGTGTGAGCCCACCTCCTCCCCACCCACCTGTATCTGAGTGTTTCCCCCCTGGAGCAGGGCGTTGCCTAGCAGGATGCTCTCCTCGAACATGCGGTCGTTCTTGGTGCTGACGATAAGGTCTATGACCAACTCTGAGGCTCCCTCACTGTCCAGCAGACACTGGATATCTACCATGCTGCTGCTCAACTTGTCAGAGTCCTGCACCAAAGAGCCACCTGCAAACGGACAGATATTAGACTGATTGGATTGGGGAAAATGGTAAGACATGATTTGGAACAGACCTTTGTTCAAATACTATTTGTTATTTTATTTTATTGTTCTTGTCTTTTTCTTAAATGCCAATTTAAAATGTGTGCATGATACTGCAAAAGACGTTGAGTAAAGTCAAGTCGATTGAGCTTGTCTGGCTTAATAGACCAATGGAATAGTAGCAAAAGTGCCAACCCCCGACACCAGGCAGTCTCAACACTGAGGTGTAAAAAGACTGGAGACTGCTTCCAATATGGACAGCCATTGTTTTCAATGTAATCGATCACATTTGCCATTTGGTGGTCGCTGCCATGTGCTTACAGAGCCGATAACGTCTACATACTAGCACTTAACGCACACTGGAGCGAGAGCAGCGACATCATCATCCAGAAGCATGGCAGACATTGGATGAGCAGGTCTGATTTGGAACCAAGGGTTTGTATGTGCATGTCTTATATCCTCTTATAACTATCAAGAATAAATAAGTGGTTTTAGCCAATACATCATGTTATCTACTCGCTCCCTCTGAGTAACAGGGAATATTGTTAAAGGGATACTTCGGGATTTTGGCAATGATGCCCTTTATCTAATAAGGAAGTTTGAGGTAGTTCTCTGAGCCAATGCTAAATACTGTTAGCAAATAACTAGCCTGCTAACAGATACCCATAGATTACCAGTCATTGTGCTAACATTAGTTAGCAATTGTGCGAGCTCTAGTTAGCAACTTCCTTCAAACTGCACACAGAGACATAAAAATGGTATCCACGAGTTCATCGGACTATGGGGTAGTAGATAAAAGGGCTTCATTGCCAAAATCCCGAAGTATCCCTTTGAGGTTTTCGGGGTTATGTTCAGTACCTCCAGCTGAGCTGTTCCCGCTCCCAAACTCTGATTTGGAGTGAAGCCTTTGATTTCCAAAGTAGCGAGTGAGGAGAATCTTCCTTAACACGTTTCCCTACGGGAGGAGAGAAATGAAAAGATTAAATCCAGACCCGACTCTGAACGTGTCTGTTGTACGCCAGACAGAAACACACACACACACACACACACACACTTTCTCTCGCACTATCTGTGTGTAACAGAGAAAAACAAAATTCCCCAAACGGCAGGGTTCACTCAGGTAACATTGTTTATGCTTCCCATCAACACTCTGAGACCCAGAAGAAAAACACATTTTCCATGCATTCTGTTTCAATCACAACAAAGGTTGCATCTCAAAATGACACCGGTTTACCAGGGCCCATAAGGAACCCCGGGACACAGTCATACATATTCAGTCTTATCAGTTTTATTAATTGAAACTTTTGCAAAAGATATAGAATTATAATACCATATAGACCATATTAAGTGTGTCCATGAGGGTACAGTCCAATTGTCGTGGTCCGAGGGACCTTGGCCATTCTCGTAATTCTATTTCTATGGCTTTTACATCCGGTGAGATGAGATGTCACCTGTAGTTGGCCTTTTCACGTTACACAACTCTGTGGTACATCCAACACATATCCAGTACACTGTGGCTATATGGTGCCAATACTCAGTTGATGGGGTCATATAATAAAGACAACGTCACAAGGGAGATCGTTACATTAGTAACATGGATTGATGGAATTGTCAAAGTTACATTTTGAGAAGAAGCGACTCCTTCCACAGAGACCGAGAGAGCAAGAGACAGAGAGAGACCGACCAACCGAGAGAGACGACCGAGCGAGAGAGACAGACCGACCGACCGAGAGAGAGAGACCGAGAGAGAGAGAGACCGATCGAGAGAGAGACCGACAGAGAGAGAGAGACAGACCGACCGACCGAGAGAGAGAGACCGAGAGAGAGAGAGAGACCGATCGAGAGAGAGACCGATCGAGAGAGAGACCGACAGAGAGAGAGCGACTGACCGAGACACCGACCGTTAGCGAGAGACCGACCAACAGAGAGAGACCGACTGAGACCGACCGAGAGAAAGAGAGAAAGACAGAGAGAGACCGACCAAGAGAGACCGACCGAGAGAAAGAGAGAGACCGACCGAGAGAAAGAGACCGACCGAGCGAGACCGACTGAGCGAGAGAGACAGACCGACCGAGACAGACCGAGAGAGAGACCGACCGAGAGAAAGAGAGACCGATCAGGAGAGAAAGACACCGACCGAGAGAGAGACCGACAGAGAAGAGACCGACCGACCAAGACTGAACGACCGAGACCGAACGACAGACCGGAGAGACAGAGACCGAGAGAGAAAGGCCGACAGAGAGGAAGAGGGGGAAGAAGGAAACTGGAGCAGAGCTGAATACGGTATACTAGCTACTGATCCTGTGTTTCCTGTGGGAGAATGTGTTACATAATGCCTAGTGGTTGCTGGCTTGGAAATGGCAAGGGAAGGCAAACACTAGCGACCTTCGCCCTCCCTAGAGAGAGCCACTGATATAACCACCCCCTCTCTCTCTTATTGCGCAATACAGCATGTGTGTGACTGAGGTATAAACCAGTCCTGCAGGTAGAAAACTTGTAAGCTCCAGAGGCTCCCTTTTCTTACCATCAATATGTATTGTGTAAGAACACAGCAAATAAGGCATTAATGGAAAGAGGGATTGATGGAGGGAGTGAGCGAGCGATGAACGGACACATGGCAACCACCACAGAGAGCCGCATCATGACAAACGACAGATCCTTTCTGGCATGTGATATCACAGACGGGAAAACAGACATAGTGCACACCAAACACACAAAAGGATCCACTGGAGGAGTTCCAAATCAAATTTGAGCTGAAGCCCTTTAAATAAGCACACTGAGGAGAGGCACTGAGAGAAAAGGAGCCGCATTCTGGTGGAGAGGGAGCACGTGCAGCTGATGTTCCCCGTCTCAGTAAACACTAACTCATCTGCAGTCAGCAGAGACAGCAGTCTGCCTGCACCGTCTGGCGAAGAGCTGAGCCCTCACACACACAGGCTTGTGCACTAGTGCAGGCATGCACAAACACACACACACGCACGCACGCACCCATGAGCACACAGGCTCTCTCTCTCACACACACACACACACACACACACACACACACACACAGGCTCTCACACACACACAGGCTCTCACACACACACACACACTGCAGGTGATGATTCAGTGAGCCAACTCGTGAGCCAACTCGGCTCATTCCCACTTAATCAGACATATATACTCCAAGCTATCCTTTACAGTAACTCAACAGCAATGAGTTTATTTTTTATTGATCGATTCCCCTTCTAAAAAAGGAGATGTCGGTCTCTTGCCACTCTTCTCACATCCTAAAAGAGTGGGATAGTGCAGCCAGGCTCCCCATGTCTCTTCCCCTAGCTGCCTCCCCCTTGGATGATGTGGTCTGCTGGCCATCTCTGCAGAGGGAAGAGAGAGCGAAAGAGTTGTGCCAGCCTGACTTATTGGTCTGCTGCTGCATGTAGTCATAAAAAAATCCAGTCAGGTGATGTGAGGACAGAGGGAGCGAGGTAGGGCAAGGGTTCAAAAGAGGGAGGGAGGGCGAGCGAGTGAGAGAGAGGGGGGAGCGAGAGAAAGGGAGCGATGGCGGATCAGGAGCGAGAGAGGGGGCAGCGAGAGAAAGGGAGCGAGTGAGGATCAGGAGCGAGTGAGGATCAGGAGCGAGCGAGAGAGAGAGCAGCGAGTGAGGATCAGGAGCGAGCGAGCGAGAGATCGGGAGCGAGAGAGGGAGGAAGGGAGTGAGAGGGAGAGTGAGGAAGCGAGAGATCGTGATCGAGAGAGACCGGGAGTGAGAGAAAGGGAGCGAGGGAGAGACCGAGAGAGAGAGAGAGAGGGATCGGGATTGAGATCGGGAGGCATCAGGATCGAGCAAGAGAGAGGGAGGCAACGGGATCGAGCGAGGGAGCGAGAGAGAGAGAGAGAGGGAGGGTGCGCAAGAGAGCGAGGCAGTGAGAGAGAGCGAGGCAGTGAGAGAGAGCGAGGCAGGGAGAGAGCGAGTGAGGGCGTGCGAGAGAGCGCGCGAGAGAGCGAGCGAGGGCGCGCGAGAGAGCGCGCGAGAGAGCGAGGGAGGGCACGCGAGAGAGCGAGGGAGGGCGCGCGAGAGAGCGAGGGAGGGCGCGCGACAGAGCGAGGGAGGGCGCGCGAGAGAGCGAGGGAGGGCGCGCGAGAGAGCGAGGGAGGGCGCACGAGAGAGCGAGGGAGGGCACGCGAGAGAGCGAGGGAGGGCGCACGAGAGAGCGAGGGAGGGCGCGAGAGAGCGAGGGAGGGCGCGAGAGAGCGAGGGAGGGCACGCGAGAGAGCGAGCGAGGGCGCGCGAGAGAGCGAGGGAGGGCGCGCGAGAGAGCGAGCGAGGGCGCGCGAGAGAGCGAGGGAGGGCGCGAGAGAGAGCGAAGGAGGGCGCGCGAGAGAGCGAAGGAGGGCGCGCGAGAGAGCGAGGGAGGGCGAGAGACAGCTAGGGAGGGCGAGAGACAGCTAGGGAGAGAGAGCGAGGGAGAGAGAGCGAGCGAGGGAGCGAGGGAGAGAGAGAGCGAGGGAGAGAGAGCGAGGGAGAGAGAGAGCGAGGGAGAGAGAGAGCGAGGGAGAGAGAGAGCGAGGGAGAGAGAGAGCGAGGGAGAGAGAGAGCGAGGGAGAGAGAGAGCGAGGGAGAGAGAGAGCGAGGGAGAGAGAGAGAGAGGGAGAGAGAGAGAGAGAGGGCGAGGGAGAGAGAGAGCGAGGGAGAGAGAGAGAGCGAGGGAGAGAGAGAGCGAGGGAGAGAGAGAGAGGGAGAGAGAGAGAGAGCGGGAGAGAGGGAGAGAGCGGGAGAGAGAGAGAGGGAGAGAGCGGGAGAGAGAGCGGGAGAGAGAGCGAGGGAGGGAGGGAGAGAGAGCGGGAGAGAGAGCGGGAGAGAGAGCGGGAGAGAGAGCGGGAGAGAGAGCGGGAGAGAGAGCGAGGGAGGGAAGGAGAGAGAGCGAGGGAGAGAGAGGGCTATCAACACAATACAACCATGAAAAACACTGAAACGAAAAGCAGATCAGAGGACGTCGATGTCAGAGAACGTTCGACAGAGCATTATCTCCCATGCTCGATTTCTTAAGTCTTAGATCAGAGGAAGTTTAAAAAACTAAAATCCAATTCAACTTACTGTAGACCTATACGTACATGCATATGAATTGGTAAGATGAATGTGATCTATCACTGACCTATCACATTAACCAGCAGCATACCACCCTGCATCCCACTGCTGGCTTGCTTCTGAAGCTAAGTAGGGTGGCTTCTGGTTGGTCCCTGGATGGGAGACCAGATGCTGCTTGAAGTGGTGTTGGAGGGCCAGTGGGGGGCACCCTTTCCTCTGGTCTTAAAAAATATCCCAGGGCAGTGATTGGGGACATTGCCCTGGTTAGGGTTCTGTCTTTCAGATGGGACGTTAAACAGGTGTCCTGTGGTCACTAAAGATCCCATGGAACTTATTGTAAGAGTAGGGGTGTTAACCCCTGGTGTACTGGCTAAATTCCCAATCTGGCCCTCATAGAATCATGACCACCTAACCATCCCCATCTTACAACTGGCTCATTCCTCTCCCCTGTAACTATTCCCCAGGTTGTTGCTGAGAATGTGTTCTCGGTCAACTTTTCTGGTAAAATAAGGGTTAAAAAAACATTTCATACGTCTGTTATTTTCTGGGCAGTGAAAGAGTTAACAGCCACTCTCTCAGCCCAAAGCCAGACAGACACAAGAGAGAGCATCACCTAGTTGTGAGACGCTTCTTTTCAAAGGAAGGGAAAATTATTACATGGGAGAAAAATCGACGCACCTAAAATCTCTTCATGTCATCTAAGCATGAACACTACAGCAATGCTATAGCAGCTGTTACCTCTTTTCTTTCCGTCTCGCTCTCCCTCAGTGTACCCTACCTGCACCTCCTTCAATAGCTGCAGTCCTACAGCGCTCCTCCACTCCCTACACATGGCAGATGACTCGCCCCCACTCTCACCCCCCGCCGTTTTCTGGTAAACAACCCCACCACACACACACACACACACACACACACACACACTTTTCCTTGCTTTTCCTCAAACCCCATTGCCATGCTCCTCTAGCACCGTTTTAAATGCTTTCCCCTGTAAAGAGGTGCAGTAGCAAAACAACTTAACAGCTGCATGTGAGAGAAATTGGTGATTTTCAGGCAAATAGAAGACAAATAGCAGGATGAGCACATAAACAAGCATTCCAATGCCTGACCCTTTGCCGGCGGGTTCTCTTTGGAAGTGGCGCATGTGATTTGCTAACATTGTTAGATGGGTTCCTGGCACAGCGGTCTGTTTTTGTCAGGAAGACTGTAGGATGTCCAGAGGTCATATGGCAGGACAAAATCAAAATCAAATCAAATTTATTTGTCACATACACATGGTTAGCAGATGTGTAGTCGATGAACAGCATTCTCACATAGGTATTCCTCTTGTCCAGATGGGTTAGGGCAGTGTGCAGTGTGGTTGAGATTGCATCATCTGTGGACCTATTTGGGCGGTAAGCAAATTGGAGTGGGTCAAGGGTGTCAGGTAGGGTGGAGGTGATATGGTCCTTGACTAGTCTCTCAAAGCACTTCATGATGACGGATGTGAGTGCTACGGGGCGGTAGTCGTTTAGCTCAGTTACCTTAGCTTTCTTGGGAACAGGAACAATGGTGGCCCTCTTGAAGCATGTGGGAACAGCAGACTGGTATAGGGATTGGTTGAATATGTCCGTAAACACACCGGCCAGCTGGTCTGCGCATGCTCTGAGGGCGCGGCTGGGGATGCCGTCTGGGCCTGCAGCCTTGCGAGGGTTAACACGTTTAAATGTCTTACTCACTTCGGCTGCAGTGAAGGAGAGACCGCATGTTTTCGTTGCAGGCCGTGTCAGTGGCACTGTATTGTCCTCAAAGCGGGCAAAAAAGTTGTTTAGTCTGCCTGGGAGCAAGACATCCTGGTCCGTGACTGGGCTGGGTTTCTTCCTGTAGTCCGTGATTGACTGTAGACCCTGCTACATGCCTCTTGTGTCTGAGCCGTTGAATTGAGATTCTACTTTGTCTCTGTACTGGCGCTTAGCTTGTTTGATAGCCTTGCGGAGGGAATAGCTGCACTGTTTGTATTCAGTCATGTTACCAGACACCTTGCCCTGATTAAAAGCAGTGGTTCGCGCCTTCAGTTCCACACGAATGCTGCCATCAATCCACGGTTTCTGGTTGGGGAATGTTTTAATCGTTGCTATGGGAATGACATCTTCAACGCACGTTCTAATGAACTCGCACACCGAATCAGCGTATTCGTCAATGTTGTTGGCTGACGCAATACGAAACATCTCCCAGTCCACGTGATGGAAGCAGTCTTGGAGTGTGGAGTCAGCTTGGTCGGACCAGCGTTGGACAGACCTCAGCGTGGGAGCTTCTTGTTTTAGTTTCTGTCTGTAGGCAGGGATCAACAAAATGGAGTCGTGGTCAGCTTTTCCGAAAGGGGGGCGGGGCAGGGCCTTATATGCGTCGCGGAAGTTAGAGTAACAATGATCCAGGGTCTTTCCACCCCTGGTTGCGCAATCGATATGCTGATAAAATTTAGGGAGTCTTGTTTTCAGATTAGCCTTGTTAAAATCCCCAGCTACAATGAATGCAGCCTCCGGATAAATCGTTTCCAGTTTGCAGAGAGTTAAATAAAGTTCGTTCAGAGCCATCGATGTGTCTGCTTGGGGGGGGATATATACGGCTGTGATTATAATCGAAGAGAATTCTCTTGGTAGATAATGCGGTCTACATTTGATTGTGAGGAATTCTAAATCAGGTGAACAGAAGGATTTGAGTTCCTGTATGTTTCTTTCATCACACCATGTCACGTTGGCCATAAGGCATACGCCCCCCGCCCCTCTTCTTACCAGAAAGATGTTCGTTTCTGTCCGCGCGATGCGTGGAGAAACCCGCTGGCTGCACCGCTTCGGATTGCGTCTCTCCAGTGAGCCACGTTTCCGTGAAACAGAGAACGTTACAGTCTCTGATGTCCCTCTGGAATGCTACCCTTGCTCGGATTTCATCAACCTTGTTGTCAAGAGACTGGACATTGGCAAGAAGAATGCTAGGGAGTGGTGCACGATGTGCCCGTCTCCGGAGTCTGACCAGAAGACCGCTTCGTTTCCCTCTTTTTCTGAGTCGTTTTTTTGGGTCGCTGCATGGGAACCATCCCGTGGCGCTGGTTGTAAGGCAGAACACAGGATCCGCATCGCGAAAAACATATTCTTGGTCGTACTGGTGGTGAGTTGACGCTGATCTTATATTCAGTAGTTCTTCTCGGCTGTATGTGATGAAACCTAAGATGACCTGGGGTACTAGTGTAAGAAATAACACGTAAAAAAACAAAAAACTGCATAGTTTCCTAGGAACGCGAAGCGAGGCGGCCATCTCTGTCGGCGCCGGAAGTGTGAGCAAAACAAGCAGCAAGGCTTGTTTGCCTCCATCGATTGATATAAAAATAAATCACATGCTTGGGGCTGTTACGGTGACCGTATTACCACCAAATAATAAGTCATGACCGTAGTCAAATTCCAGGTGACCGTTTAGTCAGAGCATCAGGCTTCTCTAAGCTCTGATGCTGCTGATGGTCATTGGTAGCCTACCAAACTTGCTAACTGTCTGGTACTTAGCACTCTATTGTCTGACATCAATGCAAAGTGGTGGCCTTTATAAAATAGGAGGATCCCATCAGCTTTCTATCGGCTAGGCCTACTATATTTATTTCTCAACTTTCCTAATATTAAGCACATTGCTTCTATTTACAGCAGGTGTATAGTCTACCTGGCTGGCATAAAAATAAACCACAGTAAAAGCATCTTCCATTCGCTGTTTAAGTGCAAAGAGGACATGTATTTTCCCCTGCTCCTGTCCTGACAGGTGTGTGATAATGGTCCGTTCTAAATCAAAAGTAATTTCACACGTATATTATTTAGTATATAATTAATACAGCTTGGAAAAGCCTAATTACAGTGATACACAGTCACGTGGAATTTGACTGACAGATGTGGTGGTAATATGGTCACCGCCCTAATGACACCCTGTTTCTTTGTTAACCCCTCAACACAGAATAGCCACATGTGCTCACACTCTCTGAAATCATTTGGAGAAAATATGCTTTCTATTTTATTCAGCTTTGTTCAATTGTATTCTTCATACTATAAAATAATGCCACAGAATTGTAAACAAATTGTGTCTGCTAAATGAACTAGTGTAT
Organism: Oncorhynchus kisutch; assembly: GCF_002021735.2. NCBI lineage: Eukaryota > Metazoa > Chordata > Actinopteri > Salmoniformes > Salmonidae > Oncorhynchus > Oncorhynchus kisutch. The sequence goes on from NC_034177.2 coordinate 40,096,858, forward strand.
CCCTCAGCCATATGGCATAGCCAGATCAAGGCTTAACAATGTCTGAATATACTAGCCTGTTCTTCTGAAATAGACTACATTTCCTTCCTATCATGTTTCTTTAGACCGGTCTAAAATAAAGAATGGATGTATTATGATGGTGCCAGCTATTTTACATGGATTTATTAGACCTTTTAAAAATGTAGAGGTTCCAAAGGTCAGCATCAGTGGCTTGTAGGCTGTTGGAGTCCAAATGTGCACTTCACATTTCCATGTCATATAGTGTCAACGTTTAGGATCACTAAGTTGGACGTACAGTTACAAGAACAGAATGAGCCCGTTTGTCATTTGTGAAGTACGCACCTGAATGCAATTATGATTCCTTTTTATTTTACCTTTATTTAACTAGTCCGTTAAGAACAAATTCTTATTTTCAATGACGGCCTAGGAACAGTGGGTTAACTGCCTGTTCAGGGGCAGAACGACTGATTTGTACCTTGTCAGCTCGGGGGTTTGAACTTGCAACCTTCCGGTTACTAGTCCAACTCTCTAACCACTAGGCTACCCTGCTGCCCCATGCACATTGAAAATTACAATCTGTTTCTTTGAATTTCCTTGTGAATACTGGACTTCCTGACGGGTCGCCCCCAAGTGGTAAGGGTAGGTAACAACACATCCTCCACGCTGATCCTCATCACAGGGGCCCCTCAGGGGTGGGTGCTCAATCCCCTCCTGTACTCCCTGTTCACTCATGATTGCATGGCCAGGCACGAATCCAACACCATCATTACATTTTCTGGTGACAACAGTGGTAGGCCTGATCACCGACAACGAAGAGCCAGTCTATAGGGAGGAGGTCAGAGACCTGGCCGTGTGGTGCCAGTACAACAACCTCTCCCTCAACGTGATCAAGACAAAGATGATTGTGGACTACAGGAAAAGGAGGAAGAAGCACGACCCCATTCTCATAGGTGGGGCTGAAGTGGAGCAGGTTGAGAGATTCAAGTTCCTTAGTGTGCACATCACCAACAAACTATCATGGTCCAAGCACACAAAGACAGGGCACAACAAAACCTATTCCCCCTCAGGAGACTGAAAAGATTTGGCATGGGTCCTCAGATCCTCAAAAGGTTCTACAGGTAGACGATCGACACCATCCTGACTGGTTGCATCACCGCCTGGTATCAGCCGCTGACCACAAGGCACTACAGAGGGTAGTGCGTACGCCCCCAGTACATCACTGGGGCCAATCTTCCTGCCATCCAGGACCTCTATACCAAGCAGTGTCAGAGGAAGGTCCTAAAAATGGTCAAAGACTCCAACCACCCTAGTCAGACTGTTCTCTCTGCTACCGCGTGGCAAGCGGTACCGGAGTGCCAAGTCGAGGTCCAAAAGCCTTCTCAACAGCTTCAACTCCCAAGCCATAAGACTCCTGAACAGCTAATCAAATGGCTACCCAGACTGTTTGCTTTGGCCCCCACACCCCTTACGCTGCTGCTATTCTCTGTTTATTATCGATGCATTGTCACTTTAACTCTACCTACATCTATTACCTCAATTACCTCGACTAACCTGTGCCCCCCCCACATTGACTCTGTACCGGTACCCCTGTATATAGCCTCCACATTGACTCTGTACCGGTACCCCCCTGTATATCGCCTCGCTATTGTTATTTTACTGCTGCTGTTTAATTATTTCTTACTTTTATTTCTTACTTATCTATTTTTTACTTAACATGTATTTTTCCTAAAACTGCATTGTTGGTTAAGGGCTTGTAAGTAAGCATTTCACTTTATGGTCGACACCTGTTGTATTCGGCGCATGTGACGAATGCAATTTCATTTGGAAAACCTCCCTGGTCTGTGTGTTTGAAATTCACTCCTCAACTGAGGGACAGAGATGTTAAACACAGCGTATTATGTAACTTATTTAGGCTTGCCATAACAAAAGGAGTTGAATACCTAATTACTCAAGACATCTCAGCTTTTACATTTTAATTCATAATTCTAAAAATAAACAAATCCACTGACATGATGGGGTATTGTGTGTAGGCCAGTGACAGAAACACTAAATTGAATCAATTTGAAATTCAGGCTGTAACACAACAAAATGTGTGAAAAGTCCAGGGATGTGAATACTTTCTGAAGGCACTCTAAGCCAATTCCCACAAGTGTAAAGGGTTAACGAATAAGAGTACATGAACCTGATCCGACTGTAGATCAGCACTCCTACTCTGAGGGTACATATAAGGCCCGCTGAGTAACGGGGGAAACAGGTAAACACGTGCTAGTCCATCACCATGAAGACCACACACCTCCAGTCACATGACTGATAAAGCATTGAAGAGGAAGAGTAGGCGGAATAGGACGGCAGCCTAAACACACAAGTACACAAAACAAACCGACACAAAATATGTAGCGTGGGTATAAGTATGTAGTTGATGTTAGGCTGCAGGTTTCATGATGGAACACTTGAGACTGCAGGACTAGTTTCATGTTTTAAAGTGTATTTTACACATTGTCTGGATACAGACTAGGGGCAGTCAGGGGTTAAGGCCTGTCTGGTATCAGTGAGCTGAGCTCACGCTGGCCTGGTTGGCTGCATGTGAATGACAGGATGAGAGGATGAGTGCAGGGATGTAGCTAAGCCATATTCCACTCTCTCACACTGGGAAAACCCCACAGGATGAGCTGAGCCAGCGTGGGGCAGCGTACGTGTGGTGTGTGTGGGTGTGTGTGCGTGTGACTAGCTTAGCGGTGAGAGAGGCTGGTAATCTGTAAAGCTGCTTTGCCTAGGGCGGCTAGTGTGAAACTTGCCAAGAGTGACGGAGAGAGAGCAGGAGGGAAAGGAGGAGTGTGAGAGAGGGAGGGAAAGAGATAGGTTGTGAGAGAGATTACATAAGAAGCTTTTTACTTTCCTTTGTCAACAAACACAGGAGCCATGTTTACGCACACCCAGGACACACATGAACACACGTGCATGCACACAGACACACGGGGGAACGTGAGATAATGTCCTGGTTGTCATAACCTAAAAACCGTAGTCTCACGTTTATTGCCAATGGCCAGATTGCACAGCAGACAGGTGTTTTCCCTGGTTATGACTTCTGCCCCAGATTAGATACTGTGATATCGTTAAAATGGTATCTAAAGAGTAAGGCACCGGTACTATCATATAGTTCCTGCACTGCAGTACACATTTTGTGAACAATATTTTCAGCAATATCCTAAATCCCAATTGTCAGTTTCACCTGACTACAAAACATTTAAACTAAATTGATTGACTGGCTGTAAATTATTCCTAAAATTACATGATATAATTCAATAGCATTATCGTTGCTACTACTCATCCCCATACACAGAAATCACTACACTCCAATATGCCAAGCAACAGCAATCCTCCTTAGCCTACTGCAGATCCCTCAGTCAGTTCACTGTCTGCCCCTGCCACGACCCAGAGAGAGCGAGAGAGAGAGCGCGAGAGAGAGAGAGAGAGCGAGAGAGAGAGCGCGAGAGAGAGAGAGAGAGCAAGAGAGACCCAGAGAGAGAGAGAGATTCAGAGAGAGAGACCCAGAGAGAGAAAGGAGAGAGAGACCCAGAGAGCGAGAGACCCAGAGAGAACGAGAGAGCGAGAGAGAACGAGAGAGAGAGCACGAGAGTGCGCGAGAGAGAGAGTGCGCGAGAGAGAGTGCGCGAGAGAGAGAGTGCGCGAGAGAGAGAGAGTGCGCGAGAGAGAGAGAGAGTGCGCGAGAGAGAGAGAGAGAGAGAGAGCGCGAGAGAGAGAGCGCGGGAGAGAGAGAGAGAGAGCGAGAGAGAGAGAGAGAGAGAGAGCGAGAGAGAGAGAGAGAGAGCGCGGGAGAGAGAGAGAGAGCGCGAGAGAGAGAGAGAGAGAGAGAGAGAGCGCGAGAGAGAGAGAGAGAGAGAGAGCGCGAGAGAGAGAGAGAGAGAGAGAGAGAGAGAGCGCGAGAGAGAGAGAGAGCGAGAGAGAGAGAGCGCGAGCGAGAGAGAGAGAGAGAGAGAGAGAGCGCGAGAGAGCGAGAGAGAGAGCGCGAGAGAGCGCGAGAGAGAGAGAGAGAGAGAGAGAGCGCGAGAGAGAGAGAGAGAGCGCGAGAGAGAGAGAGAGCGCGAGAGAGAGAGAGAGCGCGAGAGAGAGAGAGAGCGCGAGAGAGAGAGAGAGCGCGAGAGAGAGAGAGCGCGAGAGAGAGAGAGCGCGAGAGAGAGAGAGAGCGCGAGAGAGAGAGAGAGCGCGAGAGAGAGAGAGAGCGCGAGAGAGAGAGAGCGCGAGAGAGAGAGAGAGCGCGAGAGAGAAAGAGAGAGAGCGCGCGAGAGAAAGAGAGAGAGCGCGCGAGAGAGAGAGTGCGAGAGAGAGTGCGAGAGAGAGCGCGAGAGAGAGAGAGAGAGAGAGAGAGAGAGAGAGAGAGAGAGAGAGAGAGAGAGAGAGAGAGAGAGAGTGCGAGAGAGAGAGAGAGAGAGAGAGAGTGAGAGAGAGTGAGAGAGAGTAAGAGAGAGTGAGAGAGAGTAAGAGAGAGTAAGAGAGAGTAAGAGAGAGTAAGAGAGAGTAAGAGAGAGTAAGAGAGAGTAAGAGAGAGCGATAGAGGGAGAGAAATAATTGAGGCAAACGGCATTGTGATAGACAAAGCAAGGGAGGGAGAGGCTCACACTTGTTCGAGTGAGAGAGAAAGAGAGAGGGTGGGAACGTGACGGTCCGCGTGACGCTGGCTCAGACACTGCAGGCGGTTACGTAAGTGTACCCCCTGCCCCGTCTCCTCATGGACTGAGCAGACACCGCTCTCCTCCAATCCCTCACTCTGCAGCCGCGGCCCGCTTTTCTCCCCTCAGCTCACATGGCTCCTCACATGCTCCCTCCCCCTCTTACTCGTTCTCCCTCTCCTGCTCGTTCCCTCTCTCTCTCTCTCTCCTCCTCCCACTCACTGTGCCCCAGGGGAGCCACCAACCTCTGCTGTCGCTTTTCTCTTTCTCTCGCTCTTTCTATTTCCTCGCTCACTTCTGTGGAGTGAGACAGCAGCTCCACGCTCAGGGCAACAGGGATATGACACACTCACACACACAAAGAATGACAAATACACACTCAAACACTCACGGAATACGTGAAAGGACACACAAGCACATATCATTCTTAGGCTTTTTAAAACATACCAACATGTTTTGGCACAATATGTAAATGTCAGTGCTGTTGACTGCATCATATACCCTGTGAATTCTGTCATATCAGAGTACAACCTATTTGAGTATGATACTGATTGACATTTAGCAACAGGACATGATCTCAATACTTGTGCTATTCTTGAAAAGGCAGTGGCATATCAAGGCAGCGCTACTTCTACTGTATGTAAACTCTTCAACGTCTCATCTCCCTATCCTCCTCTACTAAGACCTGCAGCAAACATGCTACACTTTACCCTCCAGAGTTGATCACCAACCCTGGAACTTTGTCTAGTTTTCCAACAACCCTCCCCTCATATCACTCCCACCCTCCCTCCCCAATTCACAGGCCCATGGTGGAGAGAGAGAGAGAGATGAGATAAAGGAGAGAGAGAGAGAGAGATGAGATAAAGGAGAGAGAGAGAGGTGAGATAAAGGAGAGAGAGAGAGAGAGGTGCACCCACGCTCACTGCAGTATTGATTTGTTTGTTCAGCATTTGCCCCCCCCCCCCCTCCCCCCCTCCATCTCTCCAACCCTTTCTCCCTCACAGTGTGAGCTTGTCCTCGAGTGCCACCCTGCCTTATATAAAAGCATGTAGAGGCCCACAGACTACTGATGATGAGGAGTCTGGGCTCAGGGACCACAGAGAGAACGCGAGATGCAGAGAGACACAGAGAGAGCGCGAGACACAGAGAGAGCGCAAGACACAGAGAGAGCGCGAGACACAGAGCCTACAGCACCGTGGGCAACAACTGATCTGAGTGCAGCCCACCCAGTCCATCATGACAGTACAATATGAACCAACCAATCTTCATCTTCATTTGCTTTCACTTGTAACTGCAGCCACATAGTGTGGTTGATACAACACGGTATATTCACATTGCTGCTACACTGGGGAAGTGGTTTATCCTTCTAAAAAAAGGTAAGGACTGCAACACCCAAAGATGAACACACAACCAAAGCCGTTACTGTGACACCTAAGTCTGTGACAATAAATCCATTCATGAAAGTCTCAGTATACAGTATTTTGTATCCAGGACGTTGACATTGGTTACAGAGGGTAGTGCGTACAGCCCAGTACACTGGGGGTGAGATCCCTGCCATCCAGGACCTCTATACCAGGCGCTGTCGGAGGAAGGCCAAAATAATTGTCAAAGACTCCAGCCCCCCTAAGTCATAGACTGTTCTCTCTGCTACCGCACAGCAAGTGGTACCGATGCACCAAGTCTAGAACCAACAGGACCGTGAACAGCTTCTACCACAAGACTGCTAAATAGTTAACCAAATAGCTACCCAGACTATGTGCATATACCCCGTTTTGCACCAACTCCTCTGATTCATCACATACGTTGCTGATACTATTCATTATCTATCCCTTTGCCTAGTCACCATACCCTACCTACAGTGCCTTGCGAAAGTATTCGGCCCCCTTGAACTTTGCGACCTTTTGCCACATTTCAGGCTTCAAACATAAAGATATAAAACTGTATTTTTTTGTGAAGAATCAACAACAAGTGGGACACAATCATGAAGTGGAACGACATTTATTGGATATTTCAAAAAAAACAAAACAAAAAAAAAAAAAAATTATAAATTGGGCGTGCAAAATTTGCGTTCAGTTTGCGTTCGACCACACACTGGGAGACTAATTCACCTTTCAGCAGGACAATATCCTAAAACACAAGGCCAAATCTACACTGGAGTTGCTTACCAAGAAGACAGTGAATGTTCGAGTGGCCGAGTTACAGTTTTGACTTAAATCTGCTTGAAAATATATGGCAAGACCTGAAAATAGTTGTCTTGCAATGATCAATAACCAATTTGACAGAGCATGAAGAATTTTGAAAATAATAATGGGGTACTTTGTACAATCCAGGTGTGCAGAGCTCTTAAGACTTACCTGTAAGACTGCTGTAATTGCTGCCAAAGGTGATTGTAACATGTATTGACTCAGGGGTGTGAATACCTATGTAATCTAGATATTTTTCTGTATTTATTTTTTAAAACATGTTTTCAATGTCATGGGATATCAATTTAATCCACATTGAATTCAAACTGTAAAATGTGGTATAATTCAAGGGGTATGAATACTTTCTGAAGGCACTATAGTATTCATTTTCTATATCTGTGACCATATTGTCCAGGAGTTTCTAGTGGATAGACATATGATTCAGGAGAAACTAATGAACTAATGAAAAAAGCATCTAATCAACAATCACCATTTTCAATGAACTCTGCACCTCTTCCAACTCAACTATTTACTTTTTTCACGACTGCCATCAGTTTTTACTTTTGATTTGTTTACATATCTATTTGACTAAGTGTGTAAATAAAAATATATATATATATATATTTTTTTTTGTATAATGTTTATAGCTTTGTCATAAAACATTTTGTAAATGTTTTATTTGATTATTTTATATATTGTAAATGTGATAAGCAATGTTCGGTGTACATTTTGTGCGCGGCTGAGCACTTCTTCCAGGAGTGCTGCACAGAAGAAATGCCATGCTGCACAGAGACACAAGAGACTGGAGTTCGCCCCATTAGTTTGCACTATATGGATTTTTGTGTGATCAAATCAACATGATATCAGCCCCATTTCAATGCAACAAACCAAAACAAACCTAACTTTGCAAGATTGAGCGCAACGGAGTTGAATTCTATTGGCGGGTAGCCCACGAGCGGACTTTCCATCAACTGCAAGTGAATGCGCTTTTCAGATCAGTTCAGATTTGTTTTAACCTTTATTTAATTAGGCAAGTCAGTTATTAAGAACAAATTCTTATTTACAGTGACGGCCTACTCGTAAAGCCCCCCCCCCCCCTGACCCTCCCCTAACCCAGATGACGCTGGGCAAATTGTTCGCCGCCCTATCGGACTCCCGATCATGGCCGGTTGTGATTGAACCCGGGTCTGTAGTGACACCTTTTGTACTGCGATGCAGTGCCTTAGACCACTGCGCCACTTGGGAGCAGATCAGAGCGCAGAGCCTTGCGTCTGCACATTTGTTGATATTCTTTGCTAGTTAGCGACTTACTAGCCCAGTCATAGATAAGTATAGGTCAGCAATGAGAAGTTACTGCCTCCTACAAGAGCACATATGTCAAACTGTCTTTGAAAAGCCAGTCAAGTAAAAGCTTATGTCTTAATTAAAGGGGCATTATGCTCCAAAAGCCACAATAGCCTATTAGCTACTGTCTTAAACTGTAAGGGTACAAACCTCAGTGTTCACTGTAAACGCACGCCGGAAGTTGCAAAAAATTCTCACAATGTTCAAGTTTCCACTCACAAGACCTAACATTTGCTCAGTACCCCAAAGAAGGGGAGGGAACCGAAAGAATTACAAACACCTGTGACAATCTGAAATACCCAAAAAGGCCCCTAGATGTCATATTATAAAATTCCCCCCAAAAATGTGAAAGTTACCAAAGTTTGGTTAAGTTTACTGATTAACTTAGAAAGTTTCCAGTAATATACCCTCCTCTTGTTGTCTTGTACATCCCTAAACACCCTGTATGTAACACACCCTTGTCATCATGTCCTGTACATCCCTAAACACCCTGTATGTAACACACCCTTGTCATCATGTCCTGTACATCCCTAAACACCCTGTATGTAACACACCCTTGTCATCATGTCGTGTACATCCCTAAACACCCTGTATGTAACACACCCTTGACATCATGTCCTGTACATCCCGAAACACCCTTTAAGTAACACACCCTTGACATCATGTCCTGTTCATCCCTAAACACCCTTTATGTAACACACCCTTGACATGTCTGGTTCAGTACTCACAGGCTCATCAAAGGCCTTCTTCTTGTCCAGCATCTCTCGGAGTGTCTGCAGGATCTTAATGCACAGCTTTTCCTCCTTGTCCATCAGCTTCTTGGTGTGTTTGATCAGTCTGAATGACAAAGGGAAGAGTACAAACGAAACATCAGTACCATGGCTTTAAGTCATCTAAGCACACCAACGGACGTGTGACCTTTGACTGGAAGTTTGTGAGGACAGAAAATAATAAACAAAGCCCTTTTTTTGGGAAACATTTAAGAAAAGTCAGAAGTCGAAAGTAAAACACAAAGAAGAACAATGGACGGCCAAATGCAAACTTGGCACTGGTGTAAACGCTCAAGAAATGCAGCCCATAGATCATGTTTGTGATGTGTGTCTGATCAGTGTTTGTGACTGCATCTGTACCTCTGCCACACTCACTTGGACATGAAGGCCCCGCTCTCACAGCGCAGTCTGGCAGCCTCTGGGAACAGCAGCTCAGGGCTGTGTAGTACATCCACCAACACAGAGAACTCAGCCTGCACCATAGGACTGAACTGCTCCTCTAGACACGCCACCACACCCTGGACACATGACACAATGGATACAATACCTCTGCAGTGCAGTGCAGTGCAGTGTGTGTGTGTGTGTGTGTGTGTGTGTGTGTGTGTGTGTGTATTCCAGGGGAGGCTCCTCAGAGGAAGGGGAGGATAATAATCCTATGCAGTGAAATATTTAAAAATAAGTTATCCTTTTTTAGATAAAACCATACTAAATATATTTACATGTCACCAAATAACTGATTAAAACACACTGTTTTGTAATGAAGGTCTACAAGTAGACTCAACAGCACCATCTAGAGTAGTTTTTACCTTCTTAGTTTACCTTTTACTTACGCAGCTAATCCAGTTCATTTGCCTACTCAACAACCTGACTCAAACAGAGGAATGCTATTTACGGTGCCTTCGGAAAGTATTCAGACCCTTTGACTTCTTCCACATTTTGTTAGATTACAGCCTTATTCTAAAATGTGTGTTTTTTTTTTTTTTCCAATCTACACACAATACCCCAAACAGGGTTTTAGAAATTGCTGCTAATTTATTAAATATAATGAACTGAAATATTACATTAACATAAGTCTGAGGTCCTGAGGACTCTGGATCAGGTTTTCATCAAGGATCACTCTGTACTTTGCTCTTTTCATCTTTACCTCGATCCTGACTAGTCTCCCAGTCCTTGCAGCTGAAAAACATCTCCACAGCATGATGCTGCCACCACCATTCACTGTAGGGATGGTGCCAGATTTCCTCCAGAAGTGACACTTGTCATTCAGGCCAAAGAGTTCAATCTTGGTTTCATCAGACCAGACAATCTTGTTTCTCATAGTCAGAGTCTTTTGGTGCCTTTTGGCAAACTCTAAACAGCCTGTCATGTGCCTTTTACTGAGGAGTGGCTTCTGTCTGGCCACTCTACCATAAAGTCCTGATTGTTGGAATGCTGCAGAGATGGTTGACCATCTGGAAGGTTCTCCTATCTCCACAGAGGAACTCTGGAGGTCTCAGAATAACCTTTGGGTTCTTGGTCACCTCCCTGAACAAGGCCCTTCTACCCCGATTGATCAGTTTGGCCGGGCGGCCAGCTCTAGGAAGAGTCTTGGTGGTTCAAAACTTATTCAATTTCAGAATGATGGAGGCCACGGTGTTCTTGGTGACCTTCAATGCTGCAGTCATTTTTTGGTACCCTTCCAGATCTGTGCATCGACACAATCCTGTCTCTGAGCTCTACGGACAATTCCTTCGACTTAATGGCTTGGATTTTGCTCTGACATGCACTGTCAACTGTGGGACCTTATATAGACAGGTGTGTGCCTTTCCAAATCATTTCCAGTCAATTGAATTTACCACAGGTGGACTCCAATTCAGTTGTAGAAACATCTCAAGGATGATCAATGGAAACAGGATGCACCTTCGCTCAATTTCGAGTCTCATAGTAAAGGGTCTGAATACTTATGTAAACAGGTATCTGTATCAGTTTTTATTATGAATAAATTAGCAAAAATGTCTATAAACCTGTTTTCGCTTTGTCATTATGGGGTATTGTGTGTAGATTGCTGAGTTAAAAAAAAAATTATAAGGCTGTAACATAACAAAATGTGGAAAAAGTCAAGGGGTCGGAATACTTTTCAAAGGCACTGTATGTTAGCTTGCTGGCTAAGGCTAACCAACACTGCAACTCTTCCAAGTCAAGGTAAGCTTTCATTTTAGAAATGAATTGGCACCGGACCTGCCGGTGTAACTGCTACAATTTTTGCTGTACACTGTACTGCGTGATTGTACACATGGTAAGAGTGTGCAAGGCGGTTTTGAATATTTCACTGTCTCTGTCACCTTGATTACTCCAATTTGTCTCTCGACTTTCATTTTTAAGCTAGGTTGTAGCAACCTCATGATGGGTATTATATAGGGCAATTTCGAGTATGATGTAGTAGCCTAAACCTATGGATGTTACATTGAACTGGGTGAATGGAATATGAATGACAGTCATCCAATATGCTGTAATAGAAATGAGGCCATTGTCATAAATATACCCCCCCCCCCTAATCTTGAACGGCAAGAACCGCCAGTGGCATATGTATATTGTATATTTGTGGGAGTGCATATTTCTGTGTGTGTGTGTGTGTGTGTGTGTGAGGGATCACCTGCAGCTTCTCGATGATGCTCTTGTAGTCAGGCACTCCCAGAATCTCCTTGCGGACCCGGGTGCGTGCTGAGGTCCTCCAGTCCTTCACGGCACGCTCCACCCTGTAGGTGTGGGCCTTCAGAGACAGAGTGTTCACCTGGCTGTCCAGATCCACCGGGATGGCTATTGCACGTGCCTTAGCTGGAGAGGAGACAGGGTGGGGACCTTATAACTAGGAACTGAAGGAGCCTCAAAGTTGGAGTGCTGATATCGGTTTAGCCTTGTAGACCATATCGAATACTCTGAATCGCTTTCTGAAGATGGGCCCATATCTCTCCCAGACACACACATTCACACAAGCTGACATGACACCCAATCAACCAACAGAGAAAGGCATTGGCCTACTTTCTGTATTGTCTGCATACACAGTGGCGGCAGACTAACATGTACAGGGCTTATTGGGTGAGATTTAAATACTTGCAATGTCTCCCTGTCATTATAGAAATCATTGATGTTTCCAGTCTACAAACCTTAGTCAAGGCCTGTCAAAGTGCAATCATTGGGCTGTGAGACTCACCCACGTCAGACAGTGTTTTGATGCAGCCCTCGATGTTGTTCTTCTGGGCCGAGCTGATCCAGGTGCAGTTATAGATCCTGAAGGAGGACTGGAGCAGCTGGATGAAGATGGGCTGGTGGGTCTGACACAGAAGAGAGGGAGGATAAACAGTCACTAAAACACTCCATAAACAAACACTTCAATGGCACACAAAACTGTTGTGCCAGCACCTACCAGATGGATAAGCGTTTGCCTCAAGTGCCTGAACTGACTGAATTGAAACACGAATGGCCTGAGGAAAGTATTTAAATACCCATGTACAAGGTTAACCTCTCTCCCAGGAATACCTGCAGGTTGGAGTTGTTGACAGGGAACTGGGAGCTAAAGAAGCCCTTGACGATGGCCATCACCGTCTCCGTCACGTACCTCTCCAGGGGAATGTTGGCATGGTTACGGTCCGTGGTGCTGTTGCACACCTAAAACCATAGAGGAGAGGGGAATGTCTATCTGTCACTCAGGAGTGAGGGGGGAAGAGACTGACCTAGGGTATCTCTCATTTTTTAGTTGTAATATTTTATATGACAAACAAAAACATACATAGACAAAAACAATAGACAACTTAACATACATACTTACATACTCTACATATCCACAAACATTAACGACGTGACAATTGCTCAGACACACGTTCCCACAGTATCCACAACGTTGTTTCTACTGCTTGTAAGACTTTGCCCCATATGACGTAAAATTGTATTGTGTTGTTTTTGTCTGTAGACAGATTTTTTCCCATATTTAAATAAGGCATTTGATTCTTCCATTTTCTTAGCTAGCCTACCGCACATCCAATGTCTCGAAATATTCAGAAAGACGGATTAAAAGTAAACTTGCATTGTAAATCTTATTAGACAGCTTTTTAACGCTGCCCATAATTTTGGGAATTTATATTACTCCAAGAAGGAATGAATTCCTGAGTCATTGTTAGTTTTACACTTAAGACATGACTGCCATTGTGCTGTAGAATGTGTGAAATTGGTCTCTTGTATAATAAAATCTATACATTACTTTATACAGGATTAAGCTTACTTTTCCTTATTTGTAATTTTGTTCATTATGTTCCAACACTCCCTCCATCGTTTGTCAATACCAGTTATTTTTAAGTCTTGGTTCCAATAGATTGGACAGGCTCTCTGCAAGGTTTTGTATACATCTTACCTATCATATGACTAACTATCTTGTTCCGACTCAAATGGGATTCTCTCAACATCGCTCCGATGTCAAAAAGCTTTCAGGTCAACATTTTCTGATATAAAACCTTTATATTATGAAAATATCTACATTGGTCATTGCTTTCTAATTCGGGTCACGGAAATTATTACCCACGTCATTTTCAGTTTCTATGCCTTTAGTTTGTGGGCCAATTTATCTGTGAATTCTGAAAAGCTTGAATTCTGAAAAGACTGTTCCATAGGGGTGTGTTTTTATGGAGTGATATTGGTTCTTGAAGAATCCGTTTAATTTTCTTTCATATTGTTCTAATGTTCTTAATTATGAAGTTGTTAATGTTCTTTGCTCCATCCTTTGAAAACAGACAGGTGAAAAGATTGCACCTCTTCATTATATAGCATGCACCTCTACATTATATAGCATGCACCTCTACATTATGTACCCATTGTTCCTCTTTACTGCATTTAACTATACATCGCAAGTAAAAGCCTTGGGTGGCGAGTTGATACAATTCCAAATCTGGAAGGTTAAAACCACCCTCAGATTAAAACTTTGCTTTAGGAGTTTTATTTGTCTTATACACTTTTTTTAAGAACGTCTTCGGTGGGGTAATTCTACCTGTAAGGCTTATGGGGAGATTGTTTCATTTAATTAGATCTGCTTTCATGTTGTTGAGTAATGGGATAAAGTTATTTGTTATCACTTATTAAGCATCCTAAGTATTTCATATGTTTTGTGGTCCACTTAAAGCAGAGTTTGTCAACTAGGTTCAGTATCGGGCCAAATTTTTTATTGAGCTAATAGTTGGTGGGGCAGAACATAATTAGTATATAATATTGGCACAAATAATTGGCCAACACAAAAAATTGAACAACATGTTTAACACATCCAATTAGTAGGCTTCCTAATAAATTCAGTGACAATTACATAATTTCTATCTGATTACGCTCATAAAATCATCATGTCTCCATAAAGATGGCGCCGAAGAGTACATTTTTTTGCGGACTTAATTTTAAAAACTTATTTAGTAAAAATTTTTGCTGCTACCGTCTCTCTTATGACCGAAAATTACTTCTGGACAACAGAACAGCGATTACTCACCATGAACTGGAAGACAAAACATCAAACAGGCAAGCGTCAATACAGGATTAAGATTGAATCCTACTACACCAGCTCTGATGCTCGTCAGATGTGGCAGGGCTGCCCAGTGACGCGAGCCTACCAGACAAGCTAAATGCCTTTTACGCTCGCTTCGAGACAAGCAATACTGAAGCATGCACAAGAGCACCAGCTGTTATGGATTACTGTGTGATAACGCTCTCCGTAGTCGATGTGAGCAAGACCTTTAAACAGGTCAACATTCACAAAGCTGCGGGGCCAGATGGACTACCAGGACGAGTACTCAAAGCATGCGCGGACCAACTGGCAAGTGTCTTCACTGACACTCATCCTCACCCTGTCTGAGTCTGTAATACCAACATGTTTCAAGCAGACCACCATAGTCCCTGTGTCCAAGGAAGCGAAGGTAACCTGTCTAAATGATTACCGCCCAGTAGCATTCACGTCGATAGCCATGAAGTGCTTTGAAAGGCTGGTCGGCTCACATCAACAGCATCCTCCCGGATATCCTAGACCCACTCCAATTCGCATACCGCCCCAACAGATCCATAGATTACACAATCTCAATCACACTGCCCTTTCCCACCTGGACAAAATGAATAACTATGTGAGAATGCTGTTCATTGACTACAGCTCAGTGTTCCACACCATAATGCACATTAAGCTCATCACGAAGCCAAGACCTTGGGACTAAACACCTCCTTCTGCAACTGGATCCTGGACTTCCTGACGGGCTGACCCCAAGTGGTAAGGGTAGGCAACAAAACATATGCCACACTGATCCTCAACACTGGGGCCCCTCAGGGGTGTGTACATAGTCCCCTCCTGTACTCCCTGTTCACCCACGACTGCGTTGCCAAACATGACTCCAACACCATCATTAAGTTTGCTGACGACAACAGTGATCACCGACAACGGTGAGACAGCCTATAGGGAGGAGGAGGTGAGAGAACTGGCAGTGTGGTGCCAGGACAACAACCTCTCCCTCAATGTGAGCAAGACAAAGGAGCTAATCGTGGACTAGAGGAAAAGGTGGGCCGAACAGTCCCCCATTAACATCATTTTGTATATTTCTCTGTGTGTTGATTGGTGGGGAAAAACAGGTCTACGTAGTCTACTGTAGCCTACACTACTTTTTAACATCAACATTCGTTCAGAACAATTAGCTTGATAGCAAGAGAAAATGTCGCCCTAAAAAAGTATCAAAAGGTGGATTATTAAAATCGAAGAATGTACAGAGATGTGTTCATCTTACCATCGTTTTTCCAATGCCAAGCCAGTGTATTTAATTAGCAATGAAAATGTTTCTGTTTACAAATAATTACATCTCCAAAGTATTTTTGAATCTAAGCATGGAACTTTCAAAGTGGCCTTCATTCCCCAGACAGAGGCCCGACGCCGAAACACTGAAGTGTTAACTGCAATCTACACACACAGCTTTTTTGGCTGACATATTCTGTCACTTATACTGGATAAATCTCCAGTTACAAGGACGAGGGAAAACAGCTGTGGATATGGTGGAAAAACTTGAGGCCTTTACTAGGAAGCTTGAGTTGTTTGATTTGAACTTGTCATCTGGAAGGCTTCAGCACATCAGGGATGCTGAATTCTTGTGTGCATTTTGGAAAGACTTACAACTGCAAGTCCTCATTTTCCTCTATGAATGCAATATAGACTCATGACAGGAACCGGCTTCCACATAAGTCAATGGAGGACTGCCTGCGCATCAAAATCACACCAATGTCACGCGACATCCACAAGATCGTGTCCGAGAGGAAATGTAACTTTTCCCATTGAGTAAGTCACTTACTGGTCTATATGACTATATTTAGTAAGTATTAACATTATCGTGAGTGCTTATGCATGGATATTTAGGTCTCAAGCTGACAGTATTTTCTGTTTGTTCTGTCGTTAAAGGAGCAGACCATCCCAATACAGACATTCAGACACCACCTTTTTTTCTTTAAAATTGTTTTATGTAGGATGCTACATTTTTGGCCAGTCACAATAGTAAATAGGCCTAACAACTACAAACATCCCACTTCTATCTGGCCACAAATCATTTATTGTAAAAGATGCTGTTAAGCCTTATAACTGGCTGAGGAAGGCAAAGTCATTTGATTTAGGCCTAGGCTCTGAAGAAATATTCTCCAATTAAGCCCTCTTGTTTTTTGTAAAGTCAAATTAAAATGAAGATTACTGTTGAAATGAATTACTCGACTGGTGTATGTTCTCCATCTCTTGCTGTGCAACACTTGCATAACAAGTTACATATTTTTTCAGCACCCGGTGGTGTTGACCTCCGATTGATTGCGGTGCGGTTGCAGTTTTACGTTTCACCACCACAAAATGGTTTGCTGCCTGCTTTAATAGTTGACCGTGTCCTGCATTCTCTCTCCTCATGAATTAAGTTAAAATGTAACTTTTGACCAAGAAGGAGAGTGATGGAGTACTGCATCAGACCTGGCCTCCACATGACCTGGCCTCCACAATCACCCGACCTTAACCCAATTGAAATGGTTTGGGATGAGTTGGACCGCAGAGTGAAGGAAAAGCAGCCAACAAGTGCTCAGCATATGTGGGAACTCAAGATGGTTGGAAAAGCATTCCGGATGAAGCTGGAATGCCAAGAGTGTGCAAAGCTGTCATCAAAGCAAAGGGTGGCTACTTTGAAGAATCTAAAATATCTTTTCATTTGATTTAACACTTTTTTGATTACTACATGATTCAATGTGTTATTTCATAGTTTTAATGTCTTCACTATTATTCTACAATGTAGAAAATAGTAAAAAGAAAAACCTTGAATGAGTAGGTGTGTCCAAATATATATATTATTTTATTTTAAATATTCATAATTAATTTTGGGGGCCAAATAATATTGCTGGTTGGCAAAATTGGCACGCTGGCCGCCAGTTTGTGAACCCTGACTTAAAGGATTGATGTAGATCATGAGTTATTCTGTTTCATATTGCCATCATTTCAGTTTTTTCCACGTTATTTTAATATCCTGAGATTTGAGTACTGCGAAAATATATAACAAGGGGGCATTGACTTTTCCATCTTAGTCAGGTATATAAAAGAGATCATCTGCAAATAAGTTTAGTTGACCAATAATGATAACTGTTACGTTTGGGTCCTGTCTAATTTCTACAAGCGGTTCAGGAGGGGAGAGAGAGGAGATCCCTGATAATGTATTTGTGTATATTTTTGCTTTAGGACATTTATATAATATGTATTATTTCAGCTGGAAAGTTTAATGAATTTTAAAGTTTTGAATAGCAAAGGTCATTCAAGACGGTCAAAAGCCTTTTTGGCATCAATAATGAACGAGGTGGAAGGTGTGTTCCACAGCACACTAGCGAGAGCCCTGGTAGAAATGTGTTCAACATCCACTGAAGTAGCTAGCAAGTTTACTAGACAGCTACAGTAGTTGCCGCGGTAACCAAACAAACAGACTTGCTAGTTTTACCTAACCAAACCATCAGTACTAGCTTGCCATTATGAAAATCGAAATCAACAATGCCATAATGTTTAAAAATTTGACTTTTGCTTTCAAAAGCAGCATAAACATAGAACATATAAGAATGAACTATAGCCATTGAATTCTACCGTGTAATATACCATGTGTTATTTAAGAAATAAGGCCTGAGGGGGTGTGGTATATGGCCATATATCACAAACACCCGAGGGGCCTTATTGCTATTATAAACTGGTTACCAATGTACTGCGAGCAGTAAAAATACATATTTTGTCATACCCGTGGTATATGGTCTGATATGCCACGGCTGTCAGCCAATCAACATTCAGGGCTCAAACCAACCCAGTTTATAAAGAGAAATAATGCACACTCTAGAATGCCCTTCAAGCCAATCAGAAACAAGTATTCAACAATGCCATAGTATAAGGATAAATCTGCATCTAGTTTTTAACATATTGTATTATACTGAAACATGTTCTTGTATTTGTTTCTAAGTGTCCATGTTAAATGAACCCTGTTTGATTGATTTTTATCAAGTCTGGTAAGACTTTTGCCATTCTGTTGCTTAGGAGTTTTGCTATTTTATTGTCATAATTTATTACATTTATGAGTTTGTAATATCTGCAGGGGACTCTCCAGATTTTTCTGGTTTTAATATAACTGAAATAACAGTTCAATACATGGAACTCGGAATCCCTAAATTGAGTGACGTGTGTTGTCATTTGAGTAAATAAGGGCAGTACTTTGTCCCAGAATATCAAATAAAACGATAAGAAAGCCATCGATCCCTGGTGCTTTTCTCTGGGTGAAGATTTTTACAAGTGTCTAACATTTCTTTTTGGGTGATTTCCATTTTTAGCCTGGTGTATATCTCAATAGCCTAAAGAACTTCTCTTCTCCTTTCCCTCATCTACACTGAACTGGACTGGGGAAAGGCCCATTCCCTGAAGAGACCCACCATGTTGAATTCACTTAAACTGAGTCTACAAAACATTAAGGACAGCTGCTGTTACCATGACACAGACTAACCAGGTGAATACAGGTGAAAGCTAAAAACCCCTTATTGATGTCACTTGTTAAATCTACTTCAAATCAGTGTAGATGAAGGGGAGAAGACAAGTTAAAGAAGGATTTTTAAGCCTCGAGACAACTTGTCTACAGTAAATTGTCTACAGTATGTTGTGCCATTCAGAGGATAAATGGACAAAACAAAATATTTAAGTGCCTTTGAATGGTGTATGGTGGAGATGGTAGTAGTAGGTGCAGGAAAACGCTTTTGCCACCTTATAAAGTCCATGCCACGAGGCTATTCTGAGGGGGGTAGTGCTATGAGGAGGACCTTAGTGAGGACGTTACCCGTGCCATGTCCACCAGGAAGTTCTCAAAGAGCTTCCAGATGTGGTGGCTGGTGTAGATCTCCTTCATCTCCACTTCAGTGTCCACGTAGCAGTGGTTTACAAAGTTCACGTAGGCCGTCTTCACCTGGGGAGGGAGGGCCAATAGAAACCATGCATTCAGATGATTGGAAGGTGTGAAAGATTACACTGAGGTGAATGAACGCTAGGCTATATCAAGGCTGGCTGTTCTGGAATCAAATGTTATGCATCTGTATGCAAACAATGAGTGCATGACAATTGTCTATAATGGAATATTATCTTGCTTTACTTTCCCTCATCTGCACTGATGCAAAACAGCTGAACAAATTAACTCCAATTCACAGTACGCATATACCAAGCATCATGCCACTCCTACCTATCCTCTGTATCCTCAGATTAGTGCAGATGAAGTTGAATACAAGGGTAGAAAATCACACACTACTGAATCACACCCCAGCACCAAATGACAAAGCCTCTCAATATGACCCCACCCCTTCCCCTGTACCTCAGGGATGCAGTCTTCGTGGGTGACCACTTTGACAATGTCGTCGAGGGGCAGCAGGGAGTTACATTTCAGCTCGGTGTATACGTTCTTGCCCTCGGTGCAGACAGCGAGGAGCTCTACCAGAGTGTTGTGGTAGGCCAGGGCGCCGCCCTCGTCCCTACGCTCCATCTCGCAGCACATCATCTGGAACAGCACCGGGAAGGAGGAGCGGTCGTTGTAGAACACCAGCACGTCCTCGCCACCGTTCACCAGCTGGGGGTGGGATGGACAGAAAAGCAGACAGACGAGTGGAGGTTAGACAGGGAATACCTTATCACTAGTGGGGATAACCAATATTGATAATTCAATATGATATTAAAATGAGCAAGACAAAGCGTGATATTGGTTAATTATTCCAGTTAAACTAAACTGAGACTCAACATGCAATGACTTCCTGTAACGCCCTCAACCAAGATTCCAACCAAAGTCTATGGGCAAATAAATAAATTCATCCACAAGGTATTCTCTAAAAGTAGTCACATTTTAAGTCTCTTGTGTTTCAAACATCTCTAGCAAGCCCTGGCTAGTTTGGAGATAGTGGTAGTGGAAACCATGCTATTGTGGTGTCTCCACAGCCTTATAAAAATAGCATCATCATCATCATCCCTCGCCCACCTCGGTCATGACCTTGTCCTGGCACTTTTTCACGTACTTCCCGTCGGCCTTGACGATGGTCAGAAGGAACTTGAGGTACTGGACGTGTCGGCCGTGCGTCTCGATGCAGTGGACAAAATGGTGAACCACGCGGTCGCTGATCTCGTTGCACAGGTGGAAGTTGTTCATGAAGATGTGGCGCATGGTCTCAGCCTCCAGGAGCTGGAGAGAGGGAGAAGATGTGCACAGTGAATTCACATTCATTGACATATGGATATCCAGTAATAGAATGCATTTAAGAAGAATAAGAAGTGAACAAACATGTACAGTACCAGTCAAAAGTTTGGACACCTACTCATTCAAGGGTTTTTCTTTATTTTAACTATTTTCTACATTAATAGTGAAGACATCTAAAGAATGAAATAACACATATGGAATAATGTAGAAACCAAAAAAGTGAGAAACAAATTAAAATATATTTGAGATTCTTCAAAAAGCCACCCTTTGCCTTGACAGCTTTGCAGTCTTGGCATTCTCTCAACCAACTTCACCTAGAATGCTTTTCAGTCTTGAAAGAGTTACCACATATGTTGAGCACTTGTTGGATGCTTTTCCTTCACTCTGCACTCCAACTCATCCCAAGCCATCTTGATTGGGTTGAGGTGAGGTGATTGTGGAGGCCAGGTCATCTGATGCAGCACTCCATCACTCTCCTTCTTGGTCAAATAGCCTGTAGGTGTGTTGTGTCATTGTCCTTTTGAAGAACAAATGATAGTGGGACTAAGCCCAAACCAGATGAGATGGCGTGTCGCTGCAGAATGCTGTGGTAGCCATGCTGGATAAGTTCGCCTTGAAATTCTAAATAAATCACAGAAAGTGTCACCAGCAAAGCACCCCCACACCATCACACCTCCTACTCCATAATTCACGGTGGGAACCACACATGCGGAGATCATCTGTTCACCTACTCCACGTCTCACAAAGACACAGCTGTTGGAACCAAAAATCTCAAATTGGTCTAATGTCCATTTCTCGTATTTCTTGGCCCAAGCAAGTGTCTTCTTCTTACTGGTGTCCTTTAGTAGTGGTTTATTTGCAGCAATTCAACCATGAAGACCTGATTCATGCAGTTGCCTCTGAACAGTTGATGTTGAGATGTGTCAACTCTGTGAAGCATTTACTTGGGCTGCAATTTTTGAGGCTGGTAACTCTAATGAACTTATCCTCTGCAACAGAGGTAACTCTGCGTCTTCCTTTCCTGTGGCGGTCCTCATGAGAGCCAGTTTCATCATAGTGTTTGATGGTTTTGGCGACTGCACTTGAATAAACTTTCAAAGTTCTTGACATTTTCCACATTGACTGACCTTCATGTGTTAATGTAATGATGGACTGTCATTTCTCTTTGCTTATTTGAGCTGTTTCTTGCAATAATATGGACTTGGTCTTTTACCAAGTAGGGCTATCTTCTGTATACCACCCCTACCTTGTCACAACACAACTGATTGGCTCAAAAGCATTCAGAAGGAAAGTTAAAATGGCACGCCTGTTAATTGAAATGCATTCCAGGTGACTACCTCATGAAGCTGGTTGAGAGAATACCAAGAGTGTGCAAAGCTGTCATCAAGGCAAAGGGTGGCTCCTTTGAAGAATCTCAAATATAAAATATATTTTGATTTGTTTAACAATTTTTGGTTACTACATGATTCCATATGTGTTATTTCATAGTTTTGATGTCTTCACTATTATTATACAATGTATAAAATAGTCTAAATAAAGAAAAACCCTCGAATGAGTAGGTGTGTCCAAACTTTTGACTGGTACTGTATGTCCCGTGTATGTGTTTGTGAGTGTGTGTCCATATATGCATACAGTGTGTGAGTGTGTGTGTGCAAGCACAGTGGGCATGAATGAATGCGTGCATGCATGTTTGTGTTAGCGTACCCCTGGTGTAAGGAACAGGTTGAGGTATTTGTGGAGCAGAGCCTGGTTCTGGCTGTTGCCTCTACAGAAGTACTGCAGGAATACATGGGCCAGTGTCATGATCTCATTCATCCTCTCATCACTCTGGGGACAGACAGGAGTCACAACACGCTTTCACAATTGCATCACCACAAAATCAATCCATACAGATGGTCCAACAAAGCTACCAGGGCAGCGTTTATATATCTAGTCAAGTTTTATCCAGGTAAGGTCTGGTTATTGAGCATGACAACATCCATGTAAGGCTTTGAGGGGCCTCATCTGAAGCATTTATTTTAAGCCCAAATGCACTGGGCGCCTATGTGTGTTTGACACTTACTGTAATGACTGAAATCTCTAAATGTGATGACGTGCTCACCTTCTCATAAGGTATCTGGAGCAGGTCCAGCACCACAGAGTGAGCCCCCATGTTCTTCAGAAGCCTCTGCTGCTGCACACAACTCTTCTTACTGGGGTAACACAGCTTACTGAGCCGCAGCAGGATCTACAGACCACACATACACACAGATCAGACAAACACATACAGCACATTCATAAAGTATTCAGACCACTTTTTCCACTTAATTATGTTACAGCCTTATTCTAAAATGGATTAAATTGTTTTTCCCCCCCTCTCATCAATCTACAAACAATACCCCATAACGACAAAGCAAAAAGTTTTTTTTTTTTGAAATGTTTGCTCATAAAAAATACAAATGAAATATCACATTTTCATAAGTATTCAGACCCTTTACTCAATACTTTGTTGAAGCACCTTTAACAGCGATTACAGCCTCAAGTCTTCTTGGGTATGATGCTACAAACTTGGCACACCTGTATTTGGAGAGTTTCTCACATTCTTCTCTGCATATCCTCTCAAGCTGTCAGGTTGGATGGGAAGTGTCACTGCACAGCTTCTTTCAGGTCTCTCCACAGATGTTCGATCGGGTTCAAGTCCGGGCTCTGGCTCGGCCACTTAAGGACATTCAGAGACTTGTCCCGAAGCCACTCCTGCATTGTCTTGGCTGTGTGCTTAGGGTTGTTGTCCTGCTGGAAGGTGAACCTTCTCCCCAGTCTGTGGTCCTGAACACTCTGGAGCACATTTTCGTCAATGATCTCTGTACTTTTCTCTGTTCATCTTTACCTCGATCCTGACTAGACTACCAGTCCCTACAGCTGAAAAACATCACCACAGCATGATTCTGCCAACACCATGCTTCACCGTAGAGATGGTTCCATGTTTCCCCCAGAAGTGACACTTGGCATTCAGGCCAAAGAGTTCAATGTTGGTTTCATCAGACCAGAGAATTTTGTTTCTCATGGTCTGAGAGTCCTTTAGGTGCCTTTTACTAAGGAGTGGCTTCTGTCTGGCCACTCTACCATAAAGGCCTGATTGGTAGAGTGCTGCAGAGATGGGAGAACCTTCCAGAAGGACAACCATCTCCACAGAGGAACTCTAGAGGAACTCCCTGAGCCAATGCCCTCCTCAACCGGTTGCCCAGTTTGGCTGGGCGGCCAGTTCTCGGAGTCTTGGTGGTTCCAAACTTCTTCCATTTAAGAATAATGGAGGCCACTGTGTTCTGGAAGGACCATATACTGCAGACATTTTTGGTACCCTTTCCCAGATCTGTGTATCGACAAAATCCTGTCTCGGAGCTCTATGGACAATTCCTTCGACCTCATGGCTTGGTTTTTGCGCAGACATGCACTGTCAACTGTGGGACCTGATATAGACAGGTGTGTGTCTTTCCAAATCATGTCCAATCAAGAAGAAACATCAAGGATAATCAAATGGAAACAGGATGCACCTGAGCTCAAATGAGTCTCATAGCAAAGGGTCTGAATACTTATGTAAATGTTGTTGTTTTTTTTACTGTTTTTCCCTTTGCCATTATGAGGTATTGTGTGTAGATCCATTTTAGAATAAGGCTGTAACGTAACATAATGTGGAAAAAGTCAAGGGGTCTGAATACTTTCCGAATGCACTGTACATGCATTAATGGCTACATAGCAAGAAGTCTAAACTACACTTTTTCAGCTGCTTTAATTTAATGTTACTGAAGCTCATTCAATTCAATGTTATTGTATCCCCTCAGGAGCATTTAAGAAAGGCAAGGCAGGTTACAAGGCAGGCAAGTCCAGCTCATGTTGGCCACATATTGGCCAGTGATGTGAGGTCTGTAAATTGTTATTGTGCAATCAATAACCCCAGGGTCATGATGTATTTTCAGACTGCACTGACTAATTGATTACGCTGCCAATACCACACACACTATAAGGGGACAGAATGGCAGCCCACCTCTTTGACGATGTTGTAGTTGTTAGCCTTGTTGCTGTCTATATGAGGCTTCACATCCCCATCCTGTACTGGACTCAGGATGCCCGCCTCCTGTCATTCACACAACACAAAAATATTTGGAAGTTAGGATTCAGCCCTCCCTTAGCCATAAGTGCTGTGTGACCTATAGGGGGCATACTATACTGTACGATGGGGTACAATAGTATACTGTAAAGTATAGTGTTGTACCTCCATGGTCTGCTCCTTGACTTGGCTGTCTCCTATGTCCTCACTGCCGTAGCCTCCACTCTTCTCCACCCACAGTTCAGACTTCTCCACCGCCAGCCTGAGCTGGTCCAGGTTAGTCTTGATCTGCTTGTAGTTCTCCACATCCTGCTCCGAAACCAGCAACTGCACCTGCAGGAGACCACAGGAACACACAGTGAAATCAGACACACACATAAAAACAGATCAGGCGCACGCTCATGAACCACAAACTGTGCCTTTACCTGTTTGAAGGCCTGTAGGACCTCGGCTCTCTGGCTGAAGTGTTTGAACATGAGCTGCAGCGAGCCGGACACCAGCGGGGTGTAGTCCTGCATGATGAGATGGATCAGTACCCTCAGGAAGGTCCTGCCTCCCTCGTCATCCAGCTCCACAGCACTACACTCTGAACTAGAAGCACCAGAAGCAGGGTTAGAGAGAAACATTCTTAGACACGGCACGATACACTGAATTGGAAGCACCAGACACAGGGTTAAAATAAAATATAATTTTTCACTTGCCGAATACAACGGGTGTAGATTTAACATGAAATAATTGCATACAAGCCCTTCCCAATCAAGCAGAGTAAAAAGAAAATGTGAATACAAAACAGGGGTATGAGGTAATTGAGGTATATATTTACATGAAGGCAGGGTAAGGTTACTACAGTTGAAGTCGGAAGTTCACATACATTTAGATTAGAGTCATTAACACTCATTTTTCAACCACTCCACAAGTTTCTTGTTAACAAACTAAAGTTTTGGCAAGTCGGTTAGGACATCTACTTTGTGCATGACACAAGTCATTTTTACAACAATTGTTTACAGACAGATTATTTCACTGTATCAAAATTCCAGTGGGTCAGAAGTTTACATTCACTAAGTTGACTGTGCCTTTAAACAGCTCGGAAAATTCCAGAAAATGATATGGCTTTAGAAGCTTCTAAATTGACATAATACAATTGACATAATATTCTAAAAAGGCTAATTGACATAATTTGAGTCAATTGGTCTACCTGTGGATGTATTTCAAGGCCTACCTTCAAACTCAGTGCCTCTTTGCTTGACATGGGAAGATCAAAAGAAATCTGCCAAAAATTGTAGACCTTCACAAGTCTGGTTCATCATTGGGAGCAATTTCCAAATGCCTGAAGGTACCACGGTCATCTGTACAAACAATAGTACGCAAGTATAAACACCATGGGACCACGCAGCCATCATACCGCTCAGGAAGGTAGACGTGTTCGGAGAGATGAA
Organism: Oncorhynchus kisutch; assembly: GCF_002021735.2. Taxonomy (NCBI): domain Eukaryota; kingdom Metazoa; phylum Chordata; class Actinopteri; order Salmoniformes; family Salmonidae; genus Oncorhynchus; species Oncorhynchus kisutch. The sequence goes on from NC_034177.2 coordinate 40,123,107, forward strand.
CGTACTTTGGTGCGAAAAGTGCAAATCAATCCCAGAACAACAGCAAAGGACCTTGTGAAGATGCTGGAGGAAACAGGTACAAAACTATATCCACAGTAAAACGAATCCTATATCGACATAACCTGAAAGGCCGCTCAGCAAGGAAGAAGCCACTGTTCCAAAACAGCCATAAAAAAGCCAGACTACGGTTTGCAACTGCACACGGGGACAAAGAAGGTACTTTATGGAGAAATGTCCTCTGGTCTGATGAAACAAAAATAGAACTGTTTGGCCATAATGACCATCGTTATGTTTGGAGGAAAAGGGGGAAGGCCTGCAAGCCGAAGAACATCAGCACGGGGGTGGCAGCATCATGTTGTGGGGGTGCTTTGCTGCAGGAGGGACTGGTGCACTTCACAAAATAGATACATCAGTCAGGAAGTTAAAGCTTGGTCGCAAATGGGTCTTCCAAATGGACAATGACCGCAAGCATACTTCCAAAGTTGTGGCAAAATGGCTTAAGGACAACAAAGTCAAGGTTTTGGAGTGGCCATCACAAAGCCCTGATCTCAATCCGACAGAAAAATTGTGGGCAGAACTGAAAAAGCAAGTGCGAGCAAGGAGACCTTCAAACCTGACTCAGTTACACCAGCTCTGTCAGCAGGAATGGGCCAAAATTCACCCAACTTATTGTGGGAAGCTTGTGGAGGCTACCTGAAACGTTTGACCCAAGTTAAACAATTTAAAGGCAATGCTACCAAATACTAATTGAGTGTATGTAAACTTCTGACCCACTGGCAGTCCATGATCAGCTCCTTGGTATTTCTGACATTGAGGGAGAGATTGTTGTCCCGTTACCACACGGGCCAAATCTCTGACCTTCTCCCTGTAGGCATTCTCATCACCGTCAGTGATCAGGCCTACCACCGTCGTGTTGTCAGTAAACTTGATGGTGTTGGAGTCGTGCGTGGCCACGCAGTCATGGTTGAACAGGGAGTACACACACCCCTGAGAGGACCCCATGTTGAGGGTCAGCGTAGCAGAGGTGCTGTTGCCTACCCTTACCACCGGAGGCCATCCCGTCAGGAAGTCCAGGATCCAGTTGCAGAGGGAGGGGTTCAGTCCCAGGTTCTCCAGCTTGGTGATGAGCTTGAAGGGGACTATGGTGTTGGACACTGACCTGTAGTCTATGAACAACATCCTCACTAGTTATTTCCCCTCCTGTCCAGGTGGGAGAGGGCAGTGTGAAATGCAATTGAGATTGCATCATCTGTAGACGGTATGCGAATTGGAGTGAGTCCAGGGTGCCTGAGATAATGTTACTGATGTGTGTTATGAGAAGCCTTCCAAAGCACTTCATAATTACAGATGCGAGTGCAACAAGGCAATAGTCATTTAGGCAGGCTACCTTGGAGTTCTTGTTACAGACACAGCACAATGTTCTGAACTGGAGGCATACACAGGGTTCTAGACAGACACGGGGACACAGACATATAGGCACACAAACACACCACCTTTTTCTGAACTAAAACCATAGTGCACCCTTTTTCTCACACACACGTATGTAGTCCAACAGACAGATACAGGCACACACAGTTGATTTACCTTCCAGCAAACATTGTCTCTGCTTTGGCTGCAATCTCATCAATGTCTGGATCTGAAACTGTAAAAAATATTGTGAATCACTGAACTCAATTATAGAAAGCCCAATTACAAAAAGTAATTGGTGGCTGTGACAGCACAGCGCAAACAATTGATTACAACAGCAATCAACAAACCAGCAGGATTTCTCTCAGATATTAACTGAAACACTCAAGATTTCCCCAGCCTGGTCCTAATTTGAGCATAGGAGTTGGCAAGACAGTACAAATAGATCTGGGACCAGGCCAAGATGTCCCTATGTAATGATAGAGCTTTACCTGACATGGAGGGAAATTCAGACAATGACATAGAGCTGTCCGGTAGATTACTGTCCCCAAACTCTTTCTTATAGATGGACAACAGGTAGGTGATCCTATAGTCCAGTCGCACACTCAGAATAAACTGATGGGAGAAGAAGATGGAAGCAGATAAAAGGATCACCATGTTAAATACCTAAATGTACACAAAGCTAAAATAGTGAAATCAGAGAGTTTACCAACTGTTTGTTATTGCGTTTTCACACATGATATACATCAGGGGTAGATAGGCAACTAGATTGATTTTTGTCGAAGCGGTTGGTCGGGGGCAGGAACAAAATTACAATCATTTGTACACTGCAAATTGACCACAACTAAGCCCAATAACAAATTGTATTTGAAAATAATAACTTCATACTTTGATTGTACTGAGTCACGATCACGTCTCTTTTTTTAGTCGTGGAAATACTTGGGAACAGACTTCTTAAATTAAACTAATTTTCAGCTGAATTCCTGGAGATCTTTTTACTAAAAACTTGTGGGGCAAAATAAAAAAAAACACTTGTGGGACGGTTTTGGTTCGCCTGTTGCCGACCCCTGGTACACACCGTCCAACCAAATGCTTACTTGCAGGTTCCTTCTCAACAATGTAACAACAATAAGAAATAATACAAGTACAAAGTAAATGGTCCGGTAGAATAGAAAACATTTTAGCATGTGTATAATTAAAGGAAGGCACAGTTTATAGTACATTATTGTACCAAAGGTATTTAATCAATAGAGGATTATATAGAGGATAGAGGATTTGACCACAGCCAGCCTCAAGCCACAACAGTTACAGGTAACTGGCCCTCCAGACCACATGGTGGAGCTACACTCACCTGTAAAATCTCAATGATTTTGAGCTTGGTGTCCATGACCATGACATCCTCGTTGTCTGTCAGACAGAGTGGTTGTTTTCTGTCCTGAAGGGACGGGGGTGTGTTCGGGAGGTGGTGAGGCTGGACGTGCCCTCGACTCAGCACCATCTGAGTCATCATCTCTCCCACACCGTGGATGGTACGAAACACGTTGTTCCCTGGAAGACAGAGAGACAGACTGAAAAAGACAGGGACTACATGGCAACATTTTCTGTTGTGTGTCCTAATGAACACGATCCAGGACATACAAGCTCTTTAGACAACAGTAGGTTTAACAAAGAGATGGGGATCAGAACACATGTTTCTTAAAGTTGTTTCTGATTGTGATCTGGACACTGTCATCTACAATGAACAAAAATATTAACGCAACAGTGTTGGTCCCGTTTCATGAGCTGAAAAAAAAGAACAAAATAATTTGACATTTTCCAAAATCAAAAAAAGCTTACTTCCCCTGAGAAGTATTTTTTTCTGTGATAAAGCCCTTTTGTGGGGGAACACTCATTCTGATTGCCTGGGCCTGGTTGCCAAGTGAGTGGGCGTATGCCCTCCAAGGCCCACCCATGGCTGCACCACTGCCCAGTCATGTGAAATCCATAGATTAGGGCCTAATGAATTTATTTAAATTGACTGCTGTCCTATGAATTGTAACTCAGTAAAATCTTTGAAATTGTTGCATGTTGCATATATATTTTTGTTTTGTATACTCATATCTACTCATGTACCATTTCATCTACCGATCTATATTGCATTATTCAATATGAAATGTGCATGCTTAATAAATAAATACATCGTTTTGTGATTTAATGAAATGTTTTAATCCGTTATTTAATTAATTCATTTTCTGTGTGACTGACCTGCCTCGGGGCTCTTGCGGAGCTCGGCCATGTCGTTAAGCGGGTGCTGGACAAAGTCCAGGATGGCCAGCAGGGTGCGTGTGAGACGCAGCAGCTCACTGAAGCTGTAGAAGCCAAAATAAACCAGGTTACGGGCCAGGTGCACCACCTACAAGACAGGAGAGGAGAGAGATGTGGATTTCCCCCCCACAGAGGCCAGAGTTAGACACAACTTGAACATCAGAAAGTAATCATGTCCATTACCATCTATGGTGACCACTGGGTGGGGTGGGAGATCGACTGTTCTAAGTGTTGTATTATTGTGTCTTTTGAAAATACAACAAAAAGATAGTAAACATGTCTACATCCATAGTTTGGATTACAACCAATCACATGCACCCATAATTGTGTACTTTCTTTTACCTCCAGAGTCAGTTCATTCTTCTCTTCGTCTCCAAAGGGAAAGGGCTGGCTGACCACGTCTTTGAGGTATTCCTCTACAAACTCCATGGTGGGGGCAAACTTCCTCTTCATCTCCTCTCTGGAGGTGTCAGTGAACTCGTACTCATACCTTGGGCGACAGTTATAGAGTATAGTTACTGTATAGCGTAGAAACTCCACAGTCTTTACATGAGAAACGAATGAACACAGAAATTTACTTGTTTAAAACTGTGAAAGAGAGCTTCAGCCTAGAACATGACTGCCATGATTCTGTAGAGAAAAGAAAGTGCTGTCGCTACCTAGACGCATTAAAGAAATGTAGCAAACCGAAGATGCAATCCACCTGCGATGATTCTCTACCCAGAGGTAATTTTCTTTCAGGTGGTGTGCCAGTTACAGATCCGTTATTGCCAAATCCTCAGATCCCAAAGCCACACATCAAAGCACCCCCCCCCACCAGCCACGACACACCCCCCCACACACTCACTCGTGGATGGTGATCTTGGAGGGGATCTCGGTCCAGAGGCGGGCGTAGCGCACGGCCACCACTGCCTCCTGTGGCTCGCGGTCCACGTGCATGTGCAGCATGAGGCGGCAGAAGGAGGCGCGCAGGTTGTAGGGCAGGCATTCGTCAAACATGCAGCGCAGGATCAGGTCCACGGGCAGCTGGCTGGACACCTGGTTGATGGCCAGGTACTGGCGGTCCAGACACATCTTGGCAAACAGGTTGAGCTGGTATCTGGAAGGTGGATGGGGAAGATAGATAGGAAATACATGGAGAAGAGGTGTCATAGAAATGTAGAAGAAATAGCGCCTGCACACTCATAAAGCCCCATAGAAATATGCCATGCTGTAGTATAGGGATCATCAACTAGATTCAGCAGCGGGCCTATTTTTTCTAGAGTGGATTGTCAAGTGGCCGGAACATAAATCACAAATAATTTGTAGTCTGCAAATTGTCCACAAAAAGCTGAAACAGATATAATATTTGACTAAAACAATCCTTTCAAACCTTGCTTACATTTGTTTTACGATCACATCTGTCTACTATGCGTGGGAATACTTTTTAAAATTATAAATCACTTGGAGCTGATTTGTTGGTCCAACAATTAAAACATATTTATTTTCTCAGAGAACGTGGGAGGCCAAATTAATTAAACCCGGGCTCGCCAGTTGGTGAACCCTGACAGTAAACTTGTGTCAATCAATGGAAAGAAAAAAGTGGGATTCATTATTTATTCACAAAGTAGGAGCTGAAAACACACACCCAAATGGTTGACACAGTGTAGATTAAAGGACCATGAATACTTGATACATAAATAAATTGGAGAACCAATGTTTCGGCACTAAGTGTCTAATAAAGATTCCCAGAACGCCCTGCTGCAGTAGCTGTCTAGTACCTGTAGTAGGTGATGACGTCATTGTCCAGCTTGTGGTTGCCCTTTGCATCCTGGGCCAGGTGGCGGATGGACTTGCCGTGTGGCTCCTTGTGGCTGTCAATCCAGTAGAGCCACACCTCCTCGTCCTCCTCGGTGTCCTCCTGCAGCATGGACGACTGCAAGGTAGTCTCCATGCTGGGGATGAGCCTGGGGGGGGTGGAAGATGGCCAGAGGAGAAGAGCATTCGGACACATAGTGCCTACTACTATCCTGTAGTATATTTGAACTGTGTACAATTCTGCATACACCAGCTAACTGATATTCATCCAAGCTGTATTTTCATATAGATGTACCAGCATGATGGAATGTGAATTAGTGTACATGCCCAATGTCAGCGCTGCCCCATTGCACGGTAAAAAGACAAGTAACAGTCCCCAATCTGAGAAGCTGATTCTAAACAGACTGTACCTGCACTACAGTGTTAGGTAGAGAGCATAGGATGTGTGCGTGACTCACTTGGTCTGGATGAGGATCTCAGCGTTGGCGGGGTTCAGAATGAATTTACAGATGAGCTCCTGTGTCACTGGGATGGCCGTCTTATTGGACACGCACAGGTCTGACAGGTAGTCCAGAAACCTGATAGGAAGACAGAGGACAACCAAACTCAATGGACTTAATCTGCTGAAAGACTATGAACCCAGTAGAGTGGCTTTAAAAAATCTCACAACCACAAGCAACACAAAAATACAGTATTAGACTTTTATTTTTTTTGCACATTGTGCGTTATAGCCCCAGTTTGTATATCTAACCCAAACATTGGGATCATTGTGGATAAAATGTGTGTGTGTGTGTCATATGCATATTATAATGTGTGTTATGTATTGTACATCCCTCCTCTGCCCTGACCTGGGCTCTCGGTTGCGACGCAGCAGATTGACGAAGGTCTCGATCTCCTTGGCTGTGATGTGTTTCTCCAGCAGCTTGCGGTTGTTGTGGAGCAGGGCAGTGATGGTGTCCTCCGCCAAGATTTCATAACCGATCTGAGACTGCATGATGGAGAACTTCTTGGCTATGTACTCCTGGAGGGCAGAATGAGACCAATCGAAACCATCACAGGAAAACATACGTTCTAGAGGGATAGCAGAGCGAAGAGCATAGCAATGGAACTGCTAGAATGGGAAAGCCCTTCAGGCCACAACAATTTGACTTCACTCTCATGGGTATCCTCTAAATGACAGATGGTATTCTCTCTCTACATTAACCAAAACACAACAATGGATTTTCATCTCTCACATTCATGTGACTGAATTAACTAATGATGAGATGTGAGATATGCTAAAACAAATCGATATACTAGTATGGTACTATAGTATCTGAAGTTATTGACCAAGTAAGGTAGGTTTTGTGGACAACTACAGTAGGGAGTACTACTAGCCTGGTTCTTGCGGTAGTCCTGTTGGGAGTGGCGCAACACTCGGTAGCACAGCCGCAGCATGTACTTAAAGGGAGCGTAGCGCTGGTCCCCCAAGTCCTCCAGCTTCAGCATGGGACCCTCCCCCTGGTCTGTGAACGGGGCCTTCAGAATACCAAAAATCTGGAGACAGAGACATTTCAGAGGTTACAAGATTATGACATGATAACTTGCTGATGCCAAAGAAAATGCACTTCAAAAGGAGATGGTGTTGATGTTGTCCGCATCCTTCCTAATCCCGATAATGACCACTGCCAGCATCATTAGCGCTAACAATGCTATTAGCGTGGCCTTTGGCATAATGGACTGGAGTTATTGCTCCCTTGAATTTCTGCTATCAGATGGACCGCTTACTCCCTGCACTCTAATCCCCATAAGTCACAGTGTAATGACCCTGAGGGAAGAGACAGTGAAATTCACCTCCCTCTAGCTATGCGTGCCTGTCTGCTTCTGCACTAGCCTATATGTCTGTGACGTTAAAAGAAATATGCACAGTTGTTGTTAACCTTAACAGCTGTTGAAGATGTAAATCTGAAACGGTCAATGAAGAAAAAGTGATAAAGGTCTGCATGCATCGCTGTCATCATTACCCAATATATTTGTTAAGACAACGACAAACGACACAGAAACTGGCCAAAGCAGAAGCAAGACCAAAGCTAGAGGATACATGTTTAGGTGATTTTCTGGGAGTGTGTGTGTGTGTGTGTGTGTGTGTGTGAGAGAGAGAATGACTGAGCTGACCTGGGCTAGAATGTTCTGTTCCCTCATTAGTTTCTGCCTCTCTCTGTTCGGGTTGGAGATGACCACAGACAGTACGTCCTGACCGTTGTTGGGGACCTCGCACACAAAGAAGATCAGGTCCTCCAACAGCTTGGTCACAAACCTGGGAAACAGGGGCCCGCAAAAGAGCATTGGTACACTTCCTTCAGCAGTCTGAAATAGAGGTCGACCGATTATGATTTTTCAACGCCGGTACCGATTATTGGAGGACCAAAAAAGCCGATACGTCGGCCGATTTTTATTTGTAATAATGACAATTACAACAATACTGAATGAACAGTTATTTTAACTTAATATACAGTGGGGGAAGAAAATGTATTTAGTCAGCCACCAATTGTGCAAGTTCTCCCACTTAAAAAGATGAGAGAGGCCTGTAATTTTCATCATAGGTACACTTCAACTATGACAGACAAAATGAGAAAAAAAATCCAGAAAATCACATTGTAGGATTTTTTATGAATTTATTTGCAAATTATGGTGGAAAATAAGTACTTGGTCACCTACAAAAAAAGAAAGATTTCTGGCTCTCACAGACCTGTAACTTCTTCTTTAAGAGGCTCCTCTGTCCTCCACTCGTTACCTGTATTAATGCACCCGTTTGAACTTGTTATCAGTATAAAAGACACCTGTCCACAACCTCAAACAGTCACACTCCAAACTCCACTATGGCCAAGACCAAAGAGCTGTCAAAGGACACCAGAAACAAAAATGTAGACAGAAACAAAATTGTAAGCAGCTTGGTTTGAAGAAATCAACTGTGGGAACAATTATTAGGAAATGGAAGACATACAAGACCACTGATAATCTCCCTCGACCTGGGGCTCCACGCAAGATCTCACCCCGTGGGGTCAAAATGATCACAAGAACGGTGAGCAAAAATCCCAAAACCACACGGGGGGACCTAGTGAATGACCTGCAGAGAGCTGGGACCAAAGTAACAAAGCCTATCATCAGTAACACACTACGCCGCCAGGGACTCAAATCCTACAGTGCCAGACGTGTCCCCCTGCTTAAGCCAGTACATGTCCAGGCCCGTCTGAAGTTTGCTAGAGAGCATTTGGATGATCCAGAAGAAGATTGGGAGAATGTCATATGGTCAGATGAAACCAAAATATAACTTTTTGGTAAAAACTCAACTCATCGTGTTTGGAGAACAAAGAATGCTGAGTTGCATCCAAAGAACACCATACCTACTGTGAAGCATGGGGGTGGAAACATCATGCTTTGGGGCTGTTTTTCTGCAAAGGGACCAGGACGACTGATCCATGTAAAGGAAAGAATGAATGGGGCCATGTATCGTGAGATTTTGAGTGAAAACCTCCTTCCATCAGCAAGGGCATTGAAGATGAAACGTGGTTGGGTCTTTCAGCATGACAATGATCCCAAACAAACCGCCCGGGCAATGAAGGAGTGGCTTCATAAGAAGCATTTCAAGGTCCTGGAGTGGCCTAGCCAGTCTCCAGATCTCAACCCCATAGAAAATCTTTGGAGGGAGTTGAAAGTCCATGTTGCCCAGCAACAGCCCCAAAACATCACTGCTCTAGAGGAGATCTGCATGGAGGAATGGGCCAACATACCAGCAACAGTGTGTGAAAACCTTGTGAAGACTTACAGAAAACATTTGACCTCTGTCATGTCCAACAAAGGGTATATAACTAAGTATTGAGATAAACTTTTGTTATTGACCAAATACTTATTTTCCACCATAATTTGCAAATTAATAAAAAATCCTACAATGTGATTTTCTGGATTTTTTTCTTCTCGTTTTGTCTGTCATAGTTGAAGTGTACCTATGATGAAAATTACAGGCCTCTCATCTTTTTAAGTGGGAGAACTTGCACAATTGGTGGCTGACTAAATACTTTTTTGCCCCACTGTAATACATCAATAAAATCAATTTAGCCTCAAGTAAATAATGAAACATGTTAAATTTGGTTTAAATAATGCAAAAACAAAGTGTTGGAGAAAAAAGTTAAAGTGCAACATGTGCTATGTAAGAAAGCTAACGTTTCAGTTCCTTGCTCAGAAGATGAGAACATATGAAAGCTGGTGGTTCCTTTTAACATGAGTCTTCAATATTCCCAGGTAATAAATTTTAGGTTGTAGTTATTATAGGAATTATAGGATTATTTCCCTCTATACCATTTGTATTTCATTAACCTTTGACTATTGGATCTTATTGGCACTTTAGTATTGCCAGTGTAACGGTATAGCTTCCGTCCCTCTCCTCGCTCCTCCCTGGGCTCGAACCAGCAACACAACGACAGCCACCATCGAAGCAGCATTACCCATGCAGAGCAAGGGGAACAACTACTAGAAGGCTCAGAGCGACTGACGTTTGAAATGCTATTAGCACGTGCTAACTAGCTAGCCATTTCACTTCGGTTACACCAGCCTAATCTCTGGAGTTGATAGGCTTGAAGTCATAAACAGTGCAATGCTTGACGCACAACGAAGAGCTGCTGGAAAAACGCAGGAAAGTGCTGTTTGAATGAATGCTTACGCGCCTGCTTCATCCTACCACCGCTCAGGTAGATACTTGTATGCTCAGTCAGATTATATGCAACACAGGACATGCTAGATAATATCTAGTAATATCATCAACCATGTGTAGTTAACTAGTGATTATGATTGATTGTTCTTTATAAGATAAGTTTAATGCTAGCTAGCAACTTACCTTGGCTTACTGCATTCGTGTAACAGGCAGTCTCCTTGTGGAGTGCAACGAGAGAGAGGCAGGTCGTTATATTGCGTTGGACTAGTTAACTGTAAGGTTTGCAAGAATAGATCCCTCGAGCTGACAAGGTGAAAATCTGTCGTTCTGCCCCTGAACAAGGCAGTTAAGCCACCGTTCCTAGGCCGTCATTGAAAATAAGAATGTGTTTTTAACTGACTTGCCTAGTTAAATAAAAGGTATAATTATTATATAAAAATCTTAAAAATTATCGGCGCCCAAAAATACCGATTTCAGATTGTTATGAAAACTTTAAATCGGCCCTAATTAATCATCCATTCCGATTAATCGGTCGACCTCTAGTCTGAAAGTTTGTTTTATGGTAGTAGGAGAAGAACATTGGTGGATGTGACAGTAGTACACAGAATACCTTGTCTGTCAGAGAGCCATGGTTGTTGCGGAAATAGAACAGCCACAGGGAATGAGGAAATGAATAAACCTGATTGGTTTGTTAAGAATACTTAGTAATCAAAATACACAGCATAAGTAACCCTTTTGGATGTGTCACTCGGGGGCATACTGTCCCTCCTAAACTGACTGAAGGCCTATCACATGTTGTGTTGTCCTCAGGAGCTATTTTCAGTTACATTGCTCTGTCTAAAAACGTTGCTAGCAGTCAAATCCTTGCTTTCTCATTCCGAATTTTCTTCACTCTCAGATTCTGTCACTCAGATTCTGCTCTGTCTGAAAGAAAGGAAGTAGATGATCCAAAGTCCCTCCCCTCCGACCTCCAATGCGCTTTAAGGCGATTGGCGTAAACAATAAAAGAGGAAGCGAGGATTTGATGGCTAGAAACATTTTCAGACACAGCCAGGGTGTCTTGGTTGTGTCAGCAGGACTGTACTTAGCTCTATATAGGATGACGCATATTCAATCATGGGTGTCCTAGAAGGCTACAATGTGGAACCTAACTTTTCTCCGAACGGGCACCTGCAGTATAACTCGGCTGGGGAAGACAGTGGCAGGCTTCGCGGAAGGTGCCGGTTTGGAGAAAAGTTAGGCTCAGATGGTTTCTTTACAGATATTCACACATTATACAATACGGATGGACGGACAAGGAGATACGGTTATAGATATGCCTTCAGTGAGAGGATTTTCGGAAACAAGTAGCCCCTAAAAAAATGTAACCAGTTATTTACCAGGCTCTGCATTGTAGCCTTCTAGGACATCCATGCACTGAAGCACAGCATCCTACATAGAGCTAGACTGTTCTGCACCTCCTATTGTTTTGAGCAGCATCCTATATAGAGCTAGACTGTTCTGCACCTCCTATCGTTCTGAGCAGAGCCCTATACAGGGCTAGACTGTTCTGCACCTCCTATCGTTCTGAGCAGAGCCCTATATAGAGCTAGACTGTTCTGTACCTTCTATCGTTCTGAGCAGAGCCCTATACAGGGCTAGACTGTTCTGTACCTCCTATCGTTCTGAGCAATGTTGCCACACTGCAGCTGCCTCACGGTCGACTCCAGGACCTTGTTGGCATCGTTAGCAAAGTCCAGGTCTCGGACCTCAGACAGGGGAACAGAGACAATGGCAAATGCCTCCTTGTCCTCCTTCGTACGGCAAGTGCCAATCTGTGGGTAGAGGGCAGGGTAGCCTAGTGGTTAGAGCATGTGACTAGTAACCGGAAGGTTGCGACTACATTTGATAGGTGAGTTTTGATGCACAAAAAAGCAACAATCGTGGAACTGAAACAGCAGGGGGAGTAATGTGGGACCTTGAGCATGACGGGGCGCTCCTCCTCAGTGTCGATGGGAAAGTTGGTGCTAGTCACCCAGGTGTTGGTACATAGGTGCCTCAGCCGTACATAAGAGTTCCTGTTGGGAAAGCAAAATAGTGTTTAAAGTATATTAGGCTGTAATTGAAATCTCTTCCAAGAGTCCTTTAAAAGTGTTCCAAGAGTTTTGGATATCTTAAGTGTGTTTCAGGGGTCAGTCTGACCTGGGCACCAGACAGTCAGCCCTCTGCAGCGTGGTGGCGTCCAGCTCAAACAGAGAGGCGATGTCGTTGCCATGGGGCACAGACACCAGGGTGTAGGCTATCTTCTCTGCAGCCTGACCCTTCCTCTGGGAGTACACTGTATCCATCTCCGTCTGCAGACAGATAGCACAGACACGCACAAGGAGGTGGATACCAAAGTTCTTACGACTAGCATTCTCCATGCTAATATCAACAGGCCTGTGCCACAGATCTACAACACTGTAGAAGAAAAAAACAATGGCGGCTTATGTAATAACAATGAGACAGTGCATGAGGTTTGGACTGCACTGTGTGGATGCTGCAGACAGATAATAGGACAGCACAGAGAGTTAACCGCTGCAGCGCGCTCCGCATGTCAATGGGAAGTAGCTCCACTGAACCGCCCCCGTGCCTCCGCACCTCTCCTTCCCTCTGGTGACTCACTCCATCCAGCAGCATATAACAGCAGAGCAGAGCAGACAGCACGTCTGTCTCCCCTCCCTCACCGGGCACCCCCCAGACGTTATGTAAGGAGCCCCCTGAGTGTCTGAGCCAACACGGGGGGTGTGTGTGTGTGTGTGTGTGTGTGTGTGTTGCCGCTTGCAGAGGCAGAATACCAATGCAGAAGAAGCAGACAAAAAGTTCAGAAAAAATCTGTCTGGGAATAAATGTGGTACATTGTATCTGTGTGTGTGTGTGTGTGTGTGTGTGTGCATGTGAAAGTGAGTGACCGAGAAAAGGTCTAGAGAGAGAGAGTTTGGATGCAAGCAGAAGCATCTGTTCTTGCTGGTGAGTGTGAGAGAGGATTGTGTAATAGGACTTGTGATGTGAGAGAACAAGGTGGCCCAGTGTTTGACAGGCAAAATCCCTCTTCCACCAGAGAGAAACGCACACGCAAAGTCACTCTCTTAGCAGAAACACACTGTTTGTAGAGGATTCACAGGTCCCTAAGCTTTTGATCTACCCTTTATGCAGTTCTGTTTGTATTATCTTATCACGGATTGCATTCAATTTTCTAGGAGAGACGATTGTCATGTGTTGTTCAACTGCTCAAACAAATCTATTGAATGACCTTCATTTATCATTAAGTAAACATCACACATAGCAGAATACTCAGATACAGCGCATTCGGAAGGTATTCAGACCCTTCACTTTTAGCATTTTATTAGATTACATTCTAAAAATTTGATAAAAATCTGCACACAATTGCCCATAATCACAAAGCAAAAACAGGTATTCAGACCATTTACTCAGTACTTTGTTGAAGCACCTTTGGCAGCGATTACAGCCTAGAGTCTTCTTTGGTATGACGCTACAAGCTTGGCACACCTGTATTTGGGGAGTTTCTCCCATTGTTCTCTGCAGATCCTCTCAAGCTCTGTCAGGTTGGACAGGGAGTGTTGCTGCACAGCAATTTCCAGGTCTCTACAGAGATGTTTGATCAGGTTCAAGTCCAGGCTCTGGCAGGGTCACTTAAGGACATTCAGAGACTTGTCCCAAAGCCACTCCTGCGTTGTCTTGGCTGTGTGCTTAGGGTTGTTGTCCTGTTGGAAGGTGAACCTTTTTCCCAGTCTGAGGTCCAGAGCGCTATGGAGCAGGTTTTCATCAAGGATCTTTCTGTACTTCGCTCCGTTCATCTTTCCCTTGATCCTGACAAGTCTCCCAATCCCTGCCGCTGAAAAACATCCCCTTAGGATGATGCTGCGACCACCATGCTTCACCGTAGGGATGGTATTGGCCAGGTGATGAGCGGTGCCTGTTTTCCTCCAGACGTGACGCTTGGCATTCAGGCCAAAGAGTTCAATCTTGGTTTTATCAGACCAGAGAACTTGTTTCTCATTGTCTGAGAGTCCTTTAGGTGCCTTTTGGTAAACTCCAAGCAGGCTGTCATGTGCCTTTTACTGAGGAGTGGCTTCCGTCTGGGCACTCCACCATAAAGGCCTGAATGGTGGAGTGCTGCAGAGATGGTTGTCCTTCTGGAGCTCTGTCAGAGTGACCATCGGGTTCTCCCACAATTTGTCAGTTTGGCCGGGCGGCCATCTCTAGGAAGAGTCTTGGTGGTTCCAAACTTCTTCCATTTAAAGAATGATGGAGGTCACTGTGTTCTTGGGGACCTTCAATGCTGCAGACATTTTTTGGTACTCCTGTCACGGAGCTCTACAGACAATTCCTTTGACTTCATAGCTTGGTTTTTGCGCTGACATGAGCTGTCAACTGTGGGACTTTATATAGACAGGAGGGTGTCATTACAAATAATGTCCAATCAGTTGAATTTACCACAGGTGGACTCCAATCAAGTTGAAGAAACATCTAAAGGATGATCAATGGAAACAGGATGCTCCTGAGATCAATTTCAAGTATATCAAAGGTTCTGAATACTTACGTAAATATTTAATACATTTGCAACATTTCCTAAAACCTGTTTTTAGTTTGTCATTATGGGGTACTGTGTGTAGAAAAAAAACATTTAAATCAATTTTAGAGCAAGGCTGTAAAGTAACAAAATGTGAAAAAAGATCAAGGGGTCTGAATACTTTCCGATTGCACCGTATACCATTTTGTTAAAATCAGTGGACCTGAGGTCCAGACTAAGGTCCATCAGACAGGACTATGAAAACATGAATAGTATATCACTGACCTGACTCACCTCTGCTTTAGAATCCAAACTCTCATCCCGGAAATCAGGATTCATCTATAGGAAGAGAAGGATTTCAGACCCACACACAGCAAACCATTGACTGACAAACTATTCTACAAGAACATATTGTTGATTGTGACTAAGTTGACCGATTTGATCAACTTTATTATAGCCTTGGGGAAATTCTTATTGCAGTGCTGCACCTGTACAACACAATACAGGACACTGCAGAGAGAGAACCATAACAATGGGAACACCGCCATCAACAGCACGTCTGGAACCTCAACATCTGCTCACCTCTCACTACTAGCCTTATCCCAGACATATAATGAGACTAAACAGTCGGTAACGAGAGGCCTAGTCAAATCACAACTCCTCTGATTACATTTTTCATGCCACACATGAGTACATCAGTAGAGCACACAAAGTACACACAGTATTCAGAAAGAGTCTGATATAAGAGAATAGAAGTGCTGATATAGGATCAGTGTTTACTTTCAGATCACAAGGAATAAGATCAGCACCCCCAAAGCCAGGCCACTGAGAGGACTGACATAAGAGACAGTACAGAGACAGCAGTGTAGACAGAGAGTTGCATTGTGGTGTGTCGGCATCTCCCAGTTCCATGTGAGGTAGGCATTATAAACCAGTAGGGACAGGATGTTAACCTGAGTTGTTAACACCCATACACTGGCAATCAGTCAAGTCAGAAAAAATGATCTAATAAGGGTTGGGTAGTGTCGGTCATTTGAATAATTCCACGTATTTAGTCAAATATCTTGTGATAAGGAAAGCAATGTACATGTGATAAGGAAAGTAATGTACGTGAACAACACCCTGTAATACCGATGAGTCATTCATGGTTAGTCTTTAAAATGATCGGTATTCAAATTCAACCACTGACCGAACAGCAAAGTCAAAACACACTGAATAGACAACACAGCTGAACTAATACTGCAAGACATTTAAACAAAAACGATAACCGTCTGACTGTCAATTGTGTGTGTGTGTGTGGTGTGTGTGCGCGCGCAGGCTTGGGCAGTATACCTTATACCGGAAAATTTGGAAATAGCCACGGGATGGCTTGTCAATATCGTCAAAACTATTTCTTTCAAGGTTTAAAAAAAAAAAAACTTGTAATATTTGTAGCTACTTTTAAATGAAATACCTACAGTGAACTTGTGCAATACATTGAGATAAAAAAAATATTGCCTTGTTAATTTCACCTGTCACATAATTTTGCATTCTGCAGCATACAGGTAGTCAGTCCGCAGTCAAGTGATGTTTACAAACATACAACAACAGTGAGTCACTCACTGTCGTGCAGCACGCGTCAGGTGATCTAGTTACAGCACGGAATTCACAACTAAATGTTTGCCAGGTAGATATCTTATAACTATTAAGTTAAAATGTCTAAAATGTGCTAAACGCTCTACAGTTGCACATTTGGCTTGATAATTTAGTAGCTAGTTAGCCATGTAGCCAAGTGGTTAGCTTCTTCCAAAATCAAACTTCGCTTGGTAACAGCAGAGAATCCCCTCCTGGATCTAGCCTTACTGTCTAATATTTGTATCGAGCGTGCAGCAAACTGTGAGTAGCAGTTTTGAGTTAATTGTATAACTTTATGAGCTGGGATGTCTGTCCTGCAAATCGTTCAGGTCAGACTGTATAAAAAATTTCACAATGCGTTCTCTATGGGATTTGAGATATACTTGTTAGTATTGCTAACCTTCGGATTACAGAGGCTCAGTGGGGTTTGAAAAAATAAAACGACCCTGGTGTTCAGGATGGCACAAGGTTGGCATGAAGGTGAGAGCCTGGAAACCGCCTAAGCCTGTGCGTGCATGTGTGCGAGTGAGCGAAGAGAAATGAACAGCCTACCTCTGCAGCCAGGTAGCTCCCAGTGGCCAGGTGTTTGAAGCGAAACAGGCTGTTCCACTGGCCAGCACCCCCTCTGCAGGGGTCGTAGTGCACAACCTACAATGGAGAAACACATTTTTTCTAAACGCACAAATCATACCAGAAAGATCCCACAAAGCCACTCACAATGGCCCTTACGGTCATCACTAGTCAGCCAATTCATAACACTATGATGTAGGACTTAATGTATTTGTTCACAAGGCAGATACTCATTTCAAATCTTAAAATAGGTGTTTCTACTTGTCAAACCATATCAAGAGCTAAATTCAGAGCAGACAAAGTACTTCTTGCTCCATCTCAATTCCATGTCCTAAGTATGCACTTGTTCAAATGTCTTTGTTGATTTAAAAAGAAAAGAAATGGTGTAAGAAATATGGTGGAAACTCCCTCTAACCCACACATGTGTGGGGAGGAGGGCACTTTTGGAGAAATGGAAGGCAATCATTGCGATGCGAACAGTAGGGTACCTCTATTTCCCAGAGTGCTTTGGAGCTGGTGGCGGAGGTGGCAGACTGTCGCAGGGTGGTCCTGAGGAAGATGTGCTGCTGATTCCTGTACTCGTCACATGTCAGGAACTTCTCCTGCTCGGCGTGGAACAGACGCACCACATCACCCTGACCAATAGAGAGACGACAACATGGTTTAGCTGTTTGGGATAAGAAACTGAAAGGAAACATTTCAATTAAATTAACACTTTATTTGAGTGAGTTCTTGAAATGAGTCATTTTGAGCATGTAATCGAACCCACAAATGCTGATGCTCCAGATACTCAACTAGTCTAAAGAAGGTCAGTTTTATTGCTTCTTTAAATCAGCACAACAGTTTTCACCTGTGCTAACAATTTCAAAAGGGTTTTCTAATGATCAATTAGACTTATAAAATGATCAACTTGGATAAGATAACACAACGTGCCATTGGAACACAGGAGTGATGGTTGCTGATAAATGTAGCTATTCCATAAAAAATCTGCCACAATAGTCATTTACAACATTAATAATGTCTATACTGTATTTCTGATAACATTTTATGTTATTTTAATGGACAAAAAAAGGTGCTTTTCTTTAAAAAACTAGGACATTTCTAGGTAACCCTAAACTTTTGAAAGGTAGTGTATATTTAAAACATCCTGCTCTCTTAATTTCCATAATTAACCAATAATATTCGTAATAATGTAGGCAGTTCATGCAAAGGATTGTTACCTCTAATCAGGATTGCCATTACAAAAATGTATTTTTTGGCAAGCAATTATTATTTTAGCAAATAATTACTGTGATTCAACCTATATTTTCCCGAACATCTTTACTCCCTAGCAACAGTTGTTGGACACACACACTATCCCTTTCCCCCACAAACAACCATAAACTCAGATCATCAGCTCCCCATCTCTGAGACCAACTCAAGAAAATACTTGATTTGCATATGCTGCATATACAGTTCTAGCTGTTTGAGAAGGCATGCAAAATAGAGCTAAAACAGGGAGATTTGATTAACCATTGCCAAGTACTAGGTGAAGGAGATCAGATACACCCCGTTCCCCTGAAACACACATGCTGGTCCCCCGCTGTGACCATCTTCCCCAAGCATCTCTGTGCAGTCAGACCTTTGATTATTTTGTGCCACAATAATATGCACAGAGTGTGACACCCTCCCCATGGGTTACTGCAGCTAGTGTTGCCAGCACTGCCACTACCTGGGTGGGGGCACCCCACCGGAATCCCCACCGGCTAGGTATAAGGTCGTCAAGGTTCCCATTAGCAGCTTTGAGAATTTCCTTGTACATTATGCTCTCCCATCAGGGGGCTTTGGCTTTGTAAGACCAACCCTGCCAGGCAGGCTCAGAAACTTGAGAGCGGGGGTGCTGCTTTAGTCGGTCTCTGACCGCATTCATCTTTCTGATTTGGCTGCATACAGGCTACTTACAGTAGGCCCATAAAACATATAAGGACTCCTTAGCGTATGAGTCGCTCATGTGGGTGCCTAGGTTATAGGGTTGGGGACCGTTCCATCATGATAGGGCAATAAATAAATATAATTATAAATCTGGTTATTTTAAAATGTATATCTGCACAAAATTAAACGCTCTCACAACCCCTGCTCACAAACACACCTGGGCTCCGGGATTTGCAACCATCATCCTTTTTCACTCACTAAACTCCACACTTTTCCTAACACAAAAACTCACCCCACCTTCCATCACAATACATCTGCACATACTTCGGAAAGTATTCAGACCACTTGAATTTTCCACATTGTTACGTTACAGCCGTATTCTAAAATGTATTAAATGTATTGTTTTCCTCGTCAATCTACACTCAATACCCCATAATGACAAAGCAAAACCAGGTTTAGACATTTTTGCTAATTATAAAAAAATATTTTCATAAAAAAATCTTACAATGTGATTTTCTGGATTTTTTTCTTCTAATTTTTGTCTGTCATAGTTGAAGTGTTCCTATGATGAAAATTACAGGCCTCTCATCTTTTTAAGTGGGAGAACTTGCATACTTGGTGGCTGACTAAATACTTTTTTGCCCCACTGTAGGTATTCAGACCCTTTACTCAGTACTTTGTTAAATCACATGTGGCGCGATTTCAGCCTCGAGTCTTCTTGAGTATGACACTACAAGCTTGGCACACCTGTATTTAGAGAGTTTCTCTCATTAATCTCTGCAGATCTTCTCAAGCTCTGTCAGGCTGGATGTTAGATCGAGTTCAAGTGCGGGCAATGGCTGGGCCACTCAAGGGCATTCAGAGACTTGTCCCGAAGCCACTCCTGCTTTGTCTTAGCTGTGTGCATAGGGTCGTTGTCCTGTTGGAAGGTGAACATTGGCCACAGTCTAAGGTCCCGAGTGCTCTGGATGAGGTTTTCTTTAAGGATCTCTTTGTACTTTGCCCCGTTCATCTTTGCTTCTATCCTGACTAGTCTCCCAGTCCCTGCCGGTGAAAAACATCACCACAGCATGATGCTGCCACCACCATGCTTCACCGTAGGGATGGTGCCAGGTTTCCTCCAGACGTGACGCTTGGCATTCAGGCCAATGAGTTCAATCTTGGTTTTATCAGACCAGTGAATCTTGTTTCTCATGGCATGAGAGTCCTTTAGGTGCCTTTTTGGCAAACTCCAAGCAGGCTGTCTTGTGCCTTTTACTGAAGAGTGGCTTCCCTCTGGCCACTCTACCATAAAGGCCTGATTGGTGGAGTGTTGCAGAGATGGTTGTCCTTCTGGAAGGTTCTCCCATCTCCACAGAGGAACTCTAGAACTCTGTCAGAGTGATTGTTGGGATCTTGGTCACATCCCTATCCAAGACCCTTCTACCCCAATTGCTCAGTTTGGCCGGGCGGCCAGCTCTAGGAAGAGTTTTGGTGGTTCCAAACTTCTTCCATTTAATAAGAATGATGGACTCAGTTTTCTTGGGGACCTTCAATGCTGGAGACATTTTTTGGTACCCTTCCCTAGATCTGTGCCTCGACACAATACTGTCTCGGAGCTCTACGGACAATTCCTTCAACCTCATGGCTTGGTTTTTGCTCTGACATACACTGTCAACTGTGGGACCTTATATAGACAGGTGTGTGCCTTTCCAAATCATGTCCAATCAATTGAATGTAACACAGGTGGACCCCAATCAAGTTGTAGAAACATCTGAAGGATGATCAACGGACACAGGATGCACCTGAGCTCAATTTCGAGTCACAAAGATTCTGAATACTTATGTAAATAAGGTATCTTTTTTATATTTTAATACATTTGCAAACATTCTAAAAACCTGTTTTCACTTGGTCATTATGGGGTATTGTGTGTAGATTGCTGAGTATTTTATTTGATACATTTTAGAATAAGGCTGCAATGTAACAAAATGTGGAACAAGTCAAAGGCTCTGTCTACTTTCCAAAGGCACTGTATGTCCTCTGTTTCCTGCTATTTGTAAATCAAAACAGTTGTAGCCTAAACGTGGGTGTGCAAGCAGAGCCCTCATCAATACACTGTGTGTACAACCCTCTGCATAAAAAAAGGTAAGCATAGATGGGAAGCATTTAGGTAAGATAAAGTGCACTCACTCCTTTGAGGACGTCCTCTCTGTAGTCACTGAACTTCATGAACAGAGTGACCTTCCAGCTGGTGTTGCAGTTCAAAGCGTTCACCTACAGTTCAACCAAGGAGAGGAGCAGGGAGGAGCAACAGACTGTCATGACTATACAAATCTTTGCAGAGCCTCAGACACAATATACAGTGGGGAGAACAAGTATTTGATAACCTGCAAAATCGGCAGTGTTTCCTACTTACAAAGCATGTAGAGGTCTGTAATTTTTATCATAGGTACACTTCAACTGTGAGAGACGGAATCTAAAATCCAGAAAATCATATTGTATGATTTTTAAGTAATTAATTTTCATTTTATTGCATGACATAAGTATTTGATCACCTACCAACCAGTAAGAATTCCGGCTCTCACAGAACTTTTTTTAAGAAGCCCTCCTCTTCTCCACTTATTACCTGTATTAACTGCACCTGTTTGAACTCGTTACCTGTATAAAAGACACCTGTCCACACACTCAATCAATCAGACTCCAACCTCTGCACAATGGCCAAGACCAGACAGCTGTGTAAGGACATCAGGGATAAAATTGTAGACCTGCACAAGGCTGGGATGGGCTACAGGACAATAGGCAAGCAGCTTGGTGAGAAGGCAACAACTGTTGGCGCAATTATTAGAAAATGGAAGACGTTCAAGATGACGGTCAATCACCCTCGGTCTGGGGCTCCATGCAAGATCTCACCTCGTAGGGCATCAATGTTCATGAGGAAGGTGAGGGATCAGCCCAGAACTACATGGCAGGACCTGGTCAATGACCCGAAGAAAGCTGGGACCACAGTCTCAAAGAAAACCATTAGTAACACACTACGCCGACATGGATTAAAATCCTGCAGCGCACGCAAGGTCCCCCTGCTCAAGCCAGCGCATGTCCAGGCCCGTCTGAAGTTTGGCAATGACCATCTGGATGATCCAGAGGAAGAATGGGAGAAGGTCATGTGGTCTGATGAGAGAAAAAATTAGCTTTTTGGTCTAAACTCCACTCGCCGTGTTTGAAGGAAGAAGAAGGATGAGTACAACCCCAAAAACACCATCCCAAACGTGAAGCATGGAGATGGAAACATCATTCTTTGGGTATGATTTTCTGCAAAGGGGACAGGACGACTGCACCGTATTGAGGGGAGGATGGATGGGGCTATGTATCACGAGATCTTGGCCAACAACCTCCTTCCCTCAGTAAGAGCATTGAAGATGGGTCGTGGCTGGGTCTTCCAGCATGACAACGACCCAAAACACGCAGCCAGGGCAAATAAGGAGTGGCTCCGTAAGAAGCATCTCAAGGTCCTGGAGTGGCCTAGCCAGTCTCCGGACCCGAACCCAATAGAAAATCTTTGGAGGGAGCTGAAAGTCTGTATTGCCCAGCGACAGCCCCGAAACATGAAGGATCTGGAGAAGGTCTGTATGGAGGAGTGGGCCAAAATCCCTGCTGCACTGTGTGCAAACCTGGTAAAGAACTACAGGAAACGTATGATCTCTCTAATTGCAAACAAAGGTTTCTGTACCAAATATTAGGTTCTACTTTTCTGATGTATCAAATACTTATGTCATGCAATAAAATGCAAATGAATTCCTTAAAAATCATACAATGTGAATTTCTGGATTTAGATTCCGTCTCTCACAGTTGAAGTGTACCTATGATAAAAATTACAGACCTCTACATGCTTTGTAGGTAGGAAATCCTGCAAAATCGGCAGCGTATCAAATACTTGTTCTCCCCAATGTATATACAAAAGTATGTGGACATCCCTTCAAATTAGTGGATTCCGCTATATCAGCCACACCCGCTGTCTACAGGTGTATAAAATAGAGCACACAGCCATGCAATCTCCATAGACAAACATTGGCAGTGGAATAGCCTTACCGAAGAGGTCAGTGACTTTCAACGTGGCATCATCATAGGATGCCACCTTTCCAACAAGTCAGTTCATCAAATGTATGCCCTGCTAAAGCTCCTTCGGTCAACTGTAAGTGCTGTTATTGTGAAGTGGAAATGTCTTGGAGCATCAACGGTTCAGCCGCAATGTGGTAGGCCACCCAAGCTCACAGAACGGGACCACCGAGTCCTGAAGCGCATAGAGCATAAAAATCCTGTCCTCAGTTGCAACACTCAATACTGAGTTACACACTGCTTCTGGAAGCAAAGTCAGCACAACTGTTAGTCGGGAGTTTCATGAAAAGGGTTTCCATGGCCATGGCTTAAGATCACCATGAGCAACGGCATGCGTCGGCTGGAGTGCTGTAAGACTCGCCATCATTGGACTCGAATCTGGGTTTGGCGGATGCCAGGAGAACGCTACCTGCCCAAATGCATAGCGCCAACTGTAAGGTTTGGTGGAGGAGAAAATGGTCTGGGGCTGTTTTCATGGGTCGGGCTAGGCCCCTTAATTCCATTGAGGGGAAATTTTAACGCTTCAGCACACAATGACATGATGATTCTGTGCTTCCAACTTTGTGGCAACAGTTTGGAGGAAGGCCCTTTCCTGTTTCAGCATGGCAATGCCCCAGTGCACAAAGCAAGGTCCATACAGAAATGGTTTGTTAAGATCTTGACTGGCCTGCACAGAGCCCTGACCTCAACCCCAATGAATACCTTTGTGATGAATTGGAACGTCGGCTGAGAGCCAGGCTTAACATCAGTGCCTGACCATACTAATGATCGTGGTTGAATGGAAGCAAGCCACTACAGAAATGTTCCAGCATCTAGTGGAACACCTTCTCAGAAGAGTGGAGGCTGTTATAGCAGCAAAGGGGGGACCCACTCCATATTAATGCCCATGATTTTGGAATGAGATGTTTGACAAGCAGGTGTCCACATACTACACGTTGTTCTGTAGTGTAGCTGCTGGTCAGCAGGTATGTCATACCTGCAACTTTGCCAGTTCTGCAACCAGAAAGTATTTTTTTATGGACAGTGATAGTCGGAAGGTAGAGGGAGAGACAGAGTAGGGGCAGAGGTGGCATTCGTAACCCCGTTACCAGTGCCTGTGTGTGAACTAGAGTCTGAGGCACTACCACTAGACTTAATGTTCTTAATAATACCTATAACCAGGCAGCTTTCCAAACGCATGTTATGATACAGTTGATTTAGCAAGTGGTTTAGGTATACTAGCAAGTAGTTACGGTTAGGGTTAGGATAAAGTTAGAAAACCAAAACATGCCGAGATTCAAATTGCCGCCTGGACTCGAAACAATGCCACTCGCTCATCCTACGTGCTTCAAAGGCAAACCTGCTGACCAGCAGCTTTTTTGGAGTCTTCAAAAACACGATAGTACAGGAATTGTTGGAGATTGCATGCTGAAACAGATAACATGGCTGTCATTCTTCCGCACCGTTTTGCCATGCATAGTATCCAGTAAATGTTTTACATAGTCACTCAGCTCTAAATAAAACAGTTCAATGGATCGTACCTCCTTGCAGCCGGGGTTGTCTAGCAGCTCAATGTTGCTGGCGTGGAGAGGCTGTCCTGCATTCACAGGCATCAGGACCACCTTGTCTCCCACCACCACCTAGGGACCAAGCACACAGGTCAGACACTAGCATACACATTATAACGAAGAGAGTAAAGTAGAATAAAACATAATACACATGAGGCAGATCAGAGGACAGAGGAATGAGATGACCTGACACACATCAAACAGCAAAGGTCCACAGTCACTCCCTGTCCCATGCAAAGGGTTACCAATCTATCTAGAGATAAGTATTCCCCACAACAATAGCAGATGAGCACAACCCATGGTAAAATGAAGGAAGTGTAGCCTGTGGGGTGTACACAGCGCATTGACATTCATTCATACAGTAATGTGTGTGGCAGCAGGAAATCGCTGAACGCAGTGTACTGTATGCACCATATAGTCTCAAGCATCTCCATTCAAACCACTTACATATCATAATAAACAGACTAAGTATCTATAGCATTGCTGTATTCTAAATTGCGCAGATCTTGTTAGTCAATAACAGTTAAGGGGGAAAAGAATTGTAGAAGAGTCGTGGAAATGCAAACACGTACTTAAGTTTTTCCAATGCTCATGCAAAGCTAGTGCTACCATGCTTTCACAGCAAGTTTCATGGCCTAAACTTCCACCATGCACTTCAAACAAGAAGAATACCTTCCACCATAGGATGCTAAAGCAAAAGGAGAGGAGACAACCAGTCTAGTTATTTCAGCAGGATGAAGACATTACGTTGACATGGACATAATACCAATCTAATTAAAACAGGACAATTGCAATATTTTTTTTATTTTACCTTTATTTAACTTGGCAAGTCAGTTAAGAACAAATTCTTATTTTCAATGACGGCCTAGGAACAGTGGGTTAACTGCCTGTTCAGGGGCAGAACAACAGACTTGCCAGCTTGGGAGTTTTGAACTTGCAACCTTCCGGTTGCTAGTCCAACACTCTAACCACTAGGCTACCCTGCCGCCCCGATATATTAAGACAGCCCCTAAAAAAATGTTTGTTTTTTAAAGATTCTCACAACTTAAACATCTCAACAATACTGAGTTTCATCATGAGGTTTGGTTTGCCATAACATATCTATGATAAGTAGGGCTAGGAGTTGTTCCACGTTTGGTCACATGTTCGGGATTGCAGTGGCCTGTAGTTACAGTCAGGTCAGGACCCCTTTTCATAAATATTCTCAGAGTAAGAGTGTAGATCTAAGATCAGTTTTGCTTTTCAGATCACAAATTATTACGATTGTATAGACAAAGGGAACTTGATCCAAGATCAGCACAAAAGGTACCTACATTATCACCCTCGCTGCGGAGCTTCCAGAAGGGCTGGATGTAGAACCAAGAGCCCTCATTGCCGGATGGGTCCAGAGACACACGCATGGCGTTCTTCTCCAGCAGCGCCGGCAGACGCTTGTTCACCGTCAGGTACTTGTTACTTTTAATATGCAGAAGCTGAGGGTGAAAAGAAAAATGGGGCCAATTCACGAGGACACATCATTAACAACACAAGGTCATGCACAAGGTCCCTGGTTCGAATCCCACCCCAACACCTAACTCTAATATTTACCAAATCACATGTATTGCTAGGAAACAGTTACCGTATGAAATTGGTACTCTTTATTAAAGTGAGATTAAGGGCTAATTTATCATTTCATTTTGTTATGAGCTCAGAATTTGTCAATACTTTATTTGGAATTGACCACAAAATCCTTTCAATTCAGTTTCTGCTTGGCATTAGGGATCAGAACATTACCGAAATCCTATTTATCACATAAAATATTCTGTTTTCTGAATAGATCATTCAAATTGGCTTTAGCTTTAAAAATGCACACAGAGCACTAAATGAAAAAGGCTCATCTTTTAACAGCCAAATCATGTGGCAAGAGACTGGACCTGACCAAACCAACTCCTTTGAAATGCTTTAAAACAACAGTTTTAAGCCAAGTTGGAGGCCACGAACCTCGTGAAACCACATGGAACAAACCCACAGTTGACTGAAAATTGAAAATGATACAAGTTCAATTTACTATGTGCCATACAAAATGTTGCCTGTTAAAGCACCTCATTGGCAATGTGAGGCACTAGAAGCCAGACTACAGACAGAAAGTCAGCCTTGGTAACAAAGTGAAAACATACACAAGGTTACGGGCACAAAGCAAACCGAGATATCGTCTCTGATAAGAAAGGGGAGTTGGCTGTAGTTGGCCGTTACCTGGATGACGTTACTGTACTTGACCACCTCTCCAAGCAGCTTCTTATTCTCGGTGTCGTTTTGCTTCTGTTCCAGTTCTGCTGCATGCTGGGAAATTAAGAAAAACATGCTTGATGCTAACTACATTGTAGCCAGATTGTGCAGAATCACCGATCTACAAATCACGTTGCATCACCAATGACTAATTCTTATGTGATCACCATCAGCGAATCTGTGCCTCGCCTTGCTCAAACTGATTCTGATTCCCTTAAAGCAGTGCTTGTCCATCCAGGTCCTGGGGAACCACAGGGTGTGCAGACTATTGTTCTAGCCCACTACTAACATACTTGATTAGACGAATCAACTGCAGTAATGATCAAACCCTTGATTAGGTGAATCAGTTGTGTTCGTACTGGGATGGATCTAAATCCTGTACACCCTGTGGGTGTCGTGCCCAGGACCGTGAATTAATTACACTAGGACTTGGAGAAAGGTCATACCTGTAACTTCTTAAATAGGTCTGCTTCTGTGTAGTTGTTGCCTTGTTTGCCCTGTTTGGCCTTACAGAACTGCTTCTGAGCCGAGTACCTGTTCATCGGACATACCTTGAACAGGCAGTCTGGAGAGAGAAAGAGAGATGAATAGTGGGAAAGAAATTGGGAGAAAAAGAGGAAGAAAGACACAAAGAAACAGAAAGGGAGGTGAGTGAGGAATACATATACATGCATCACACAGACAAACATACTACATATAATGTACACTGAATATAAATATAAACGCAACACAAAACAATTTTTAATGAGTTCATATAAGGAAATACATTTATTAGGCCCTCATCATGGCTTAATGAGGTAAAAAAAAAAAAAATAAGATTCATATTGCATTTTAAGCGTTTATGAATTATAGGTTGGGGCGGCAGGTAGCCTAGTGGTTAGAGCATTGGACTAGTAACCGAAAGGTTGCAAGATCAAATCCCTGAGCTGACAAGGTAAAGATCTGTCGTTCTGCCCCTGAACAAGGCAGTTAACCCACTGTTCCTAGGCCATCATTGAAAACAAAGAATTTAGTTAAATAAAAGGTTAAAAAAAAAAAAAAATCTATAGATTTCACATGACTTCATAGATATGCATCTGTTGGTCACAGATTTAAATGTAAAGGTAGGGGCGTGGATCAGAAAACCAGTCAGTTTCTGGTGTGGGCACCATTTGCCTCATTCAACGTGCAACATCTCGTTTGCATAGAGATGATCAGGCCGTTTATTGTGGCCTGTGGAATGTTGTCCCACTCCTTTTCATTGGCTGTACAAAGTTGCTGGAAATTGGCGGAAACTGGAACATGCTGTCGTACAAGCCTATACACAGCATCCCAAACAGGCTCAATGGGTGACATGTCTGGTGAGTATTCAGGCCATGGACGAACTTGGGCATTTTCAGGTTCCAGGAATTGTGTACAGATCCTTGCAACATGTGGCCGTGCATTATCATAGTGAAACATGATGTGATGGCTGCGGATGCGGATGAATGGCATGATAATGTCCCTCAGGATCTCTTCACGGTATCTCAGTTCATTCAAACTGCCATTGATAAAATTAAATTGCGTTTTTTGTCCATAGCTTATGCCAGCCCATACCATAACCACACCGCCACTGTGGGGCACTCTATTCACAAAGTTGACATCACCAAACCTCTCTCCCACACAACCTCTCTGCCCGGTACAGCTGAAACTGGGGTTCATCTGTGAAGAGAACACTTCTCCAGCGTGCCAGTGGCCATCAAAGTCAGTCAGTTAACGACACCGAACTGCAGTCAGGTCAAGACCCTGGTGAGGGCGGCGAGCACGCAGATGAGCTTCCCTGTGACGGTTTCTGACAGTTTGTGCAGAACTTCTTCGGTTGTGCAAACCCAGTTTCATCAGCTGTCTGGGTGGCTGTTCTCAGAAGATCCTATACATTTTAGAGTGGCCTTTTATTGTCCCCATCACAAGGTGCACCTGTGAAATTATCATGCTGTTTAATCAGATTCTTGATATGCCACACCTGTCAGATGGATGGATTATCTTGGCAAAAGATAAATACTCACTAACAGGGATGTAAACATTTCTAAGAAATAAGCTTTGTGCGTATGGAACATTTCTGGGATCTTTTATTTTAGCTCATAAAACATGGGACCAACACTTTACATGTTGCACTTATATATTTTTTCAGTGTAATTTGCATGGCAGTGTGTCACTAACTGACTTGAGTGTGTGACTGGGTGGGGGTATATAGCATGTGTGTGGTTTGTGGCTGTTTACTCAATGGTATTCTGTAAAGTCAGTTAAACACTTAAACCTCATCCTATAAACCACACTGTTAAAACAACATGGGGCTATAGTGGCCTGCTAGGCCTTGGGAGGGTGTCTGTGTGTGTGTGTGTGTGTGTGTGTGTGTGTGTGTGTGTGTGTGTGTGTGTGTGTGTGTGTGTGTGTGTGTGTGTGTGGACTGCAGTAACTTTGGCACGCTCCACTACTAAACTGCCCATCACTGCTAACTTGGCAGAAAAGCGGTGAGTTAATTCAATCAAATACAACATCTATATGAGTTACAACGCAGTCCTCTGCGGTTGGCCAGCTAGTCATTGACTCCTCCCACTCACCTCTGAACTTTTTGGGCGGAATGGCCAGGTCTCCTGCGTCCGGCTGCACCACACACCTGTCATCAACAAGCCTGGGAAGAACACAAAAACACCCTACATCACACACACCATTTTTGTTTTTTTTTATAGAAATTTCATTTAACATTTATGTCAATTACCTAAAAATGTTTCAATTCTTTTCATATTCGCATGTTGTAGCTTCGACCAGGTTTTCCCAAACTCGGTCCTGGGGCCTCCCCCCCGAGGTGTAACGTTTTGGTTTTTGCCCGAGCATTAGCTGATTCAAATAACCAACTCATCATCAAGCTTTGATTATTTGAAAAGCAGCTACGTAGTGCTATGGCAAAAAACTAAAAACATGCACCCAGGGGGGGCCCCAGGAGAGTTTGGGAAAACCTGCAAGGCTTAGACCCTATTTTACGTCTGAGGTTTTTGTGTTGTGCCCGCCCTCGGTTGAGACATTTTTTATTATGTGTGTGTCATGTTTTGGCTGATCAATATACTAACATTGGAATAAAATAGAAATGTCAACTTTCAAATGGTACCACAAAGATGGTTGGAGGTCCAGACATCAGAGAAAGAAATAGAAATATAGATAACAGAATAGACATGACCATTTAAGTTGACAATCAACGCGGTGGGTGGACTGGCAATCATCTTTGTGGTAGTAATTAGAAGTTAGTTTAATTTCAATGGGGTACCAGATATGCAAAATGGGTATACTTTGAGCACCATTATTTCCTGAATGTTGTGTAATAATTACGTCCAAAAGGTCCCTTTCTGGCCACTTATTCCATGGGCAAACATGTATGGAATTTGTTTAAATCAAAAAGACATGCTGTCAAGAACTGATTGATTTCAAATGGATTTACCCACTACCAACATACAGGGAACTGCCAAAATAAAGATAACAGTTGAGTAAATGAGATGGATAAAGTATATTGAAAGCTGGCACTTCCACACAGCTGTGGTCCCTGAGGTAATTAAGCAATTAACATCCGATCATGCTTAGGGGCATGTATAAAAGTGCAGGGCAGGCCCAGTTGCTCATTATTTTGTCTACCATGGCTAGAAGAGATCTTCGTGGCATTGAAATAGGGGTAATTGTTGGGGCACATTTGACGGGAGCATCAGTGACGAAGACTGCTCAACTTGCTGTTTCACGATATGCTATGGCTATTTCAGTCACCAGATCTCAACCCAATTGAACACTTATGGGAGATTCAGGAGTGGCGCCAAAACACCAAATTATGGAATTTCTCGTGGATAAACAGTGTCGCATCCCTCCAATAGAGTTCCAGGAACTTGTAGAATCTATGCCAAGGCACATTGAAGCTGTTCTGGCAGCTCGTGGTGGCCCAACACCTTAATTAGATTAGGACACTATGTTGGGGTTTCCTTTATTTTGTCAGTTACCTGTAGCATGTAAGGAAGAAATCGGCACGCATCGCATGTGATGCTCTTTATTGGATGTCATGTTGAATTCAGAGCATTGCCAGGTTTCATTATTGTGTAACTAACTATAACAGATAGTTACTGTGTTCTACAATGATAACTGGGCCAGTATACAAAAAGCGCTAGAGCATGTGTGCTGATCGAGTATCAGGTTGACACCTATCTATGTAATCATATTAATTCAGATCTAAAATACAACAACTGATCATAGATCAGCACTAATACTCTAAGATGCTTAGTGAATACAGGTCCTGGTCTAGTTGAAAAGGAAACTGTCGATTGTGTAAATGCTGTGGTGGGGCACAGGCTGGTGCGGCCACAGGAAAAGCGCATGGCTTCTGTGTGTGACTGATAAGGCCTAGATGTTGATGGGTTAACATCTAACCGCCTTGTTTCCGCACCGCATGCCTGGCTTTTGCAGTCAATGTCTAAATTTGCTATGTAACCAGCCCACCAGCCTGCCACAGCAATTGTTTTCTGACAATTTACAAAAAAAACATCTTCAGAAGAATTATTTGACTGTATTTGACTGACACACTCTCCATCCAACTATGTGTCCGTGTTTACTAAATTCCCACAGGTTTTGAAACCACAAGATCAACTAAACATGATTCTGTTGGCAGAGAATGTGCCGCTGTTCTTCACTTCTAGCTTTTATAGGGCGGCGCACAATTGGCCCAGTGTTGTCCGGGTTAGGGTAGGGTTTGTCCGGGGTAGGCCGTTATTGTAAAAAAGAATGTTCTTAACTGACTTTCCTAGTTAAATAAAAGGTTAAATAAATGGTTTTAAAATAGGACCTGGCTACATCCTGTGAAAGACTGTGTTATTATGCTAGCCTCGTCACAGATCTGTTTGTACTCTCTTGCCAACTCCTTCGGTGGTCATTGTAATGCCCAATTGACCATATACAGTGCATTTAGAAAGTATACACACGCCTTGACCTTTTCCACATTTTGTTGTTCTACAGACTGAATTGATAATAGATTAAATTGAGATTGTTTCACTGGTCTCCACAAAATACCCCATCATGTCAATTTGGAATTGTTTTCAGAAATGTTTACAAATTAAAAGCTGAAATGTCTCGAGTCAATAAGTATCCAACCCCTTTGTTCTGGCAAGCCTAAATAAGTTCAGGAGTAGAAATGTGCTTAACAAGTCACATAATAAGTTGCATTGACTAATGGCAGTAATAGTTTAAACATGATTTTTGAATGACTACCTAATCTCTGTACCCCACACATACAGATCCCTCAGTCGAGCAGTGAATTTCAAACAGAGTCAACCACAAAATACAGGGGAGGTTTTCCAATGCCTTGCAAAGGACACGTTGGTAGATGGGTCAAAACATATATTTTTTAAAGCAGAGATTGAATATCCCTTTGAGCATGGTGAAGTAATTAATCACACTTTGGACAGTGATACAAGGCATCCAGTCACTACAAAGTTACAGGTGTCCTTCCTAACTCAGTTGCTGGAGAGAAAGGAAACCTCTCAGGGATTTCACCATGATACCAATGGTACTTTAAAACAATTACAGAGTTTAATGGCTATGATAGGAGAAAACAGAGGATGGATCAACATTGTAGTTAAAATTGCAAAAAATGTGTCATAACATTTGGGGCAAATCCAACACAACGTCACAGTACCACTTCATATTTTCAAGCATGGTCGTGGCTGCATCATGTTATGGGTATGCTTGTCTTTGGCAAGGAATAGGTATTTTTTTATATAGTTAAAAATAAACAGAATAGAGCTAAAAACCTGGTTCTGTCTGCTTTCCAACAGACCGAGATTAATTCACCTTTCAGCAAGACAATAACCTAAAAACACAAGGCCAAATACAGACTGGAGTTGCCTACCAAGATGACATTGAATGGACCTGAGTGGCCTAGTGGGTTTTTCACTTTGATATTATGGGGAATTATGTGTAGATGGGTGACCAAAAAATTATACAGTATATTTTACCCGTTTTGAATTCAGGCTGTAACGCAACAAAATGTGGAATAAGTCGAGTATGAATACTTTCTGAAGGCACTGTAGTTGGCATGACAGCACAAAGAGATCTGGGACCAGGCTAATCTTGTGCCAGCCTTTAACAAAAACAGAACCATCTGGCAACTTGAAGATAAGTTGTGAAAAGGAAGCCCAGTATGTGAAAGGAAGCCCAGTGTGAGGCATCCTCATACTGTGTTGACTCAAGCTTCTCATCGTGGTCCAAGTTTCATCCTTGGTGTGTGTGTCAATCAATCATCTCTGGTAGTCTGCACTGCTACAGAAATCACTAGCAGATTGTTGTCTCAAATCACATTTCTCACATGAATCGTAAACAGGTGTAGACTACCAGTGAAAAGCTTACTTAAGGGTCCTTTTTCAACAATTCAGAGTTAAAAATTAAAAATAACATGGCTATATACAGGGAGTACCAGTACCAAGTCGATGTGCGTGTTTACGAGGTAAATGAACTAGCTATTTACATACAGTATAGGTAGGGATAAAGTGACTTAGGCAACAGGATAGATTAGACAGTAACAGCAGCGTATGTGGTGAAGGTGTGTGTGTGGCGTCAGTATGCATGTGTGTGCATGTTATGTGTGTGTGTTGGAGTGTCAGTGTAATTATGTATGGATAGACTCCAGTGTGTGCGCATAGAGTCAGTGCAGGAGAGTTAGTGCAAAGAAGGGTCAATGCAGGTAGTCCAGGTAGCCATTCGATGACTCCAGATTTGAACACATTCATAGATTTAAGCTCAGCCCGACTTAAACAGCAGTCTTGTTTAAAAAAAAAACATTTAAAAAATGTAAACTGTCCCCCCCATAAAATGTAAATCACAGTGCAGTTATCGCTAAACCTATTCTTTGCTGTGTTATAGCCTAACTAAACAATCAGGCTGTAAAAGGCCTGGGAAAGTTGTGTAATTTAAATAAAACCAGGGAAGAGGCGAACTTTAGGCTACTTTGGCAAATTTGCGAGACATGCAAGACAAGACAAGACAAGACATCAAGGGTATTACGGTATATTAAAATGGAAAAAAATTAAAATGGAAAAACAAGTTTGAAAAACGAACTATACTGAAACTATTATATTTGACTCTAAAATGACCTCAAATTTAAAAAACATGAATTATGTTCAGATGCTACTGAATCTGGCGGGTAAATGTGGCCAGGAGATGGTAATGTTGCAAATAGGCCTAGCTTATGCATCATCAACAGTAGCTATCACTAGCTAACAGGGGAGGGGAAATTGCTAGGAAGGCAAAAAACACCACCTAATTTCTGATGAGATTTCAGGATGATTGTGCGAATGGTCGCATTTTTCTGCCACATGGCCAAAACTCAGAGCGCCACTAGGCAAAGTATGTGCTTTGGTTGAAACTAAACACAAGTAGGCTATGCTACAGTTAACACCCTCTGCTCCAAAATGTGCTCACTGTATACACTCAGTGGCCAGTTTATTAGGTACACCACCCCGTTCACAAAAATGGTTCACTCCTACAAAGTGAGTCACATGGCTGTGGCTTGCTATATAAAGCAGGCAGATAGGCATCCAGTTCCTGTTTGATTTTACTTTAGAATGGGCAAAAAAAATTGACCTAAGCGACTTTGAGTGTGGTATGATATTCAGTGCCAGGTGCGCATGTTCCAGTATCTCGGAAACAGCTGGCCTCCTGTGCTTTTCACGCACGACCGTGCCTAGAGTTTTCCGAGAATGGTTCGACAAGAAAAAAAAGAAAAAAAATACATCCAGTCAGCGGCAGTCCCGTGGTCTGAAAAACTGTCTTCTGACTTTAAGGTCTGTAACACTGGCCTAGAAGCTATTATACCCCTCTAGGCCAAATTCAATGTTCCATCAAATAATACCAATTATACCTTAAGGCAGGGTTTCCCAAACTTGGTTCTCGGGACTCCAAGGGTGCACTTTCTGTTTCTTGCCCAAGCACAACACAGCAGATTCAAAGAATCAACTAATCATCAAGATCTGATTATTTGAATTAGCTGTGTAGTGTTAAGGCAAAGACCAAAACATGCACCCCTTCGGTTCACGAGGACTGAGGTTTGGGAAACGCTGCCTTAAGGGATTTTAAAAAATCGAAATCAAAACAATCCTTAGTATGACCATCTTAAAACAATTCCACGTTAGATTAGTAGAACTCTCAACCTCGGCTTAGACTCTAAGGATTAAACAGTAGTGTGCAGAAAGGAATCGTCGGTCCTCGTCACGGATGGGCTATTGCAGCAGACGGCCACACCGGGTTCCACTCCTATCAGCTAAAAACAAGAAGAAGCAGCTCCAGTGGGCACGCAATCACCAAATGGACAACTGAAGAATAGAAAAACATTGCCTGGTCCAACGAAACCCGGATCATGTTGGATCATGCTGATGGCAGAGTCAGGATTTGGCTTAAACTGCATGAGTCCATGGCCACATCCTACCTGGTGTCAACGGTACAAGCTGGTGGAGGTGATGTAAGGGTGTGGGGAATGTTTCTGGCACACGTTAGGTCCCTTGATACCCGTTTTCATGCCCCTTCTTGTGGCAAAGGGGAGTACGACTGGGTACTAGATGTACCTCATAATATTTAAAAAACTGTCCACTGAACGTATAACTCAAAGCACTGTAGTCTACTTCAAAACAAAGTACAACTCAAGAAGATCTAAATAGTTATCCACATGAAACTGAGATCAAATGGTTGGTATGCAGACGATGCATGGACGTTTTCACCAACAAAATTATTATTCACGATTGACAGTGAGAAATGTGAATGGAGGGTGACCATACATTTGTGCATTTTAAATCCATCTTTATAATTTAAACCCATCACATACATATACAGTACCAGTCAAAAATTTGGAAACACCTACTCATTCAAGGTTTTTTCTTTATTTTTACTATTTTCTACATTGTAGAATAATAGTGAAGACATCAAAACTATGAAATAACACATATGGAATCATCTGTCTGGACCACTCAAGGACTTGTTCTGAAGCCACTCCTCCGTCAGAGAACGTGCAGTGTGGTGCTAGGACAACAACCTCTCCCTCAATGTGAACAAGACAAAAGGAGCTGATTGTGGACTACAGG
This sequence comes from Oncorhynchus kisutch, assembly GCF_002021735.2. Taxonomy (NCBI): domain Eukaryota; kingdom Metazoa; phylum Chordata; class Actinopteri; order Salmoniformes; family Salmonidae; genus Oncorhynchus; species Oncorhynchus kisutch. The sequence goes on from NC_034177.2 coordinate 40,158,966, forward strand.
AAAAGCCGCGACGAACAGGCCTCATTAACATCAACAGGGCTGTAGTGGAGAGAGTTGATAATTTCTAGTTCCTTGGTGTCCACATCACCAACGAGCTATCATGGTCCAAACTAGAGGTCGACCGATTAATAGGAATGGCTGATTAATTAGGGCCGATTTCAAGTTTTCATAACAATCGGAAATCGGTATTTTTGGGAGCAGATTTTTTGTTTGTTTTTATATAAAAAAATAATAATACCTTTATTTAACTAGGCACGTCAGTTAAGAACACATTCTTATTTTCAATGACTGCCTAGGAACGGTGGGTTAACTGCCTTGTTCAGGGGCAGAACGACAGATTTTCACCGTGTCAGCTTGGGGGATCCAATCTTGCAACCTTAACTTGTCCAACGCAATAACGACCTGCCTCTCTCTCATGCACTCCACAAGGAGACTGCCTGTTACTCGAATGCAGTAAGCCAAGGTAAGTTGCTAGCTAGCATTAAACGTATCTTATAAAAAACAATCAATCACTAGTTAACTACATTTGGTTGATGATATTACTAGATATTATCTAGCGTGTCCTGCTTTGCATATAATCTGACTGAGCATACAAGCACTCTTCGTTGTGTGTCAAGCATTGCGCGGTTTATGATTTCAAGCCTATCAACTCCCGAGATGAGAGTGGTGTAACCGAAGTGAAATGGCTAGCTAGTTAGCGCGCGCTAATAGCGTTTCAAACGTCACTCGCTATGAGCCTTGCAGTGGTTGTTTCCCTTGCTCTGCATGGGTAACGCTGCTTCGATGGTGGATGTTGTCGTTGTGTTGCTGGTTCGAGCCCAGGGAGGAGCTAGGAGAGGGACGGAAGCTATACTGTTACACTGGCAACACTAAAGTGTCTATAAGATCCAATAGTCAAAGGTTAATAGAGGTAAAGAGGGAAATAGTCCTATAATAACTACAACCTAAAACTTCTTACCTGGGAATATTGAAGACTCATGTTAAAAGGAACCACCAACTTTCATATGTTCTCATGTTCTGAGCAAGGAACTTAAACGTTAGCTTTTTTACATGGCACATATTTTACATGGCACACATTTTTACATGGCACATATTACTTCTCCAACACTTTGTTTTTGCATTATTTAAACCAAATTGAAGGCTAAATTGATTTTATTGATGTTTTATATTAAGTTAAAATAAGTGTTAATTCAGTATTGTTGTAATTGTCATTATTATACATTTTAAAAACCTGATTAATCGGTATCGGCTTTTTTGGTCCTTCAATAATCGGTATTGGCAGTGAAAAATAATAATCGGTCGACCTCTAGTACATACACACACAACATGGCAATGACACCCCTATAAATGAGTAGATTCTGCTATTTCAGCCACACCTATTGCTGACACGTCTATAAAATCGAGCAAGCCACCATGCAATCTCCATAGACAAACATTGGCAGTTGAATGACCATACTGAAGAGCTCAGTGACTCAACGTGGCACCATCATAAAATGCCACCCCAACGGGTGTCGCTGGGCAGCTTCAATGTGGTGCTCTTATTCTTCTCACTTTGCTGCTATAACTTGATGACCCTTCACATAGCTAACAATTTCCTTGGCTCACTTGTAGATTGTATCCATTGTTTTCAGTGACACGATGTTGCAAAAATAAAACAAATACAATTCCATGTACAGATAAATAGTTAGATTAAACAACTCCCTTGCAAGGTATATGTTTTTAAATGAAACATGTATGGAAACAGGTGAATTAACACTCCTTAGTTAGCAGGCTCAAGCAAGCTAAAACCTACATGGTTACTAGCAGAAATTGTTAACAAGTTAGAAATGATTTTAAACACACTTTGCTGTAGGCTACTATTTACTAACAAAAAATAATGTGTCATAAAATATATTCACCCCACCCAGTATTGTAATCAAAACTTACCATAAACCATGTAGTCCTTGGCTCAGACAGTGTAGAAGTGTGGAATCAATAGCATATCATTAGTGTGCCAGATCAGCTGCACGTGTGATGGAAGAATGGACTGTGCACGCAGAGGGTTGCAATTCCATTGAATTGGGGATAGTTTAACCAAAATATGCCACAGGACCTAGAATTGCCTTATGTATATCCCACAAAAAATGTTCACTCTTATAAGCTAACTTTTTTTGATGAATATAAGCTAAATTCCCTAAATTCCCTGGGCTTAACTTCCCATTGAAAAATTCAGGAAATTTATGTTAAATTAGAAGGGTGGTGAAATGCAAATTTTTCCAGGTGGAATTGAGGTACAGTAATGGTAGAACAGGTGCAATGCTTAACCACCTGAAAGGGACACATTGTGAATTCACATGGAATTCTATGAATTTTGTATTTTAACGGGAAACCGATATAAAAAAACATTTATGTTTAAACATTAAGAAATTGTTTTTAAATTTGTCACATCCCTAATTTATCTTAGACACTTTACTGGATTACAAGGACATAGTCGAGTAGATGAATGGCTAAGGGGAAAATGCAAGACAAAGTCCCTCTGGTTCAGACAAAACTAGCAGTCCTGTGCAGTGAGTCAGTCAGGTAGTTCCTCTTGCTGCCATGGCTTTTGATCATTCAATCCGAACTGGCTGGCTGTTGCTGTGCATATTTCCTATTCCTCAGCTCCCATATCAAAGTCTCATCTAAATGAGAAACAATAGGATGTCAAATCATGTCCTACACAGCAAAACAGGAAGACTCGAGATAAACTAAAGACTCCTCAGTTTGTTTAGCACATAAATGAGTAACCTCAAGTACAGAGGTCGCATTCATTAGGCACCAAATGGAAGAATAACGGACTGAAATAAGGATGGACTGCCTGAACCTTGTCGAATAAGAAACATTGAAATTTTACGTTACAAAATGTTTTACTACAGTGTGCCCTAATGAATAGGCCTATAACTTTGCTCAGTTGGAACAGTGGGGCTTTAACCAGTGCCATGACAGACAGCGCATTTCAAGTAACTGGGTCATATTCATTAGGAACCAAAATGGAAGACTGATGTAAACAGGGAAGGACTACTTGGACTCCAATAAGAAACACTTTTCATTGCATGACCTAATGAATGCGACCCTGGTCCTGGATCTCAGTTAAAAAAGAACCAGCAGCACATCCAGCTGACAGGATACGGACAAGGTAGGCAAATTATCGCTCCATTACACATTATAGCAAGACAAAGGACGCCAGACCGTGACAAGGCTGAGAAAATAAACAGTGTGACCACACTGAGATTTTCTGATAGTAAGAAGCTGTAAAATGGCCAAATTACTGGTCAATGAATTTTGTTAATCAACAGATCTCTGGACACGCTTCAACTTGCTGGTGATGCACAGCTCTCCTTTAACCTAATGATGTGTAACCTGCCAATACTGACATGTACATTACGTACCAGATAACATTTAGAGCATGGATGAAGTTAGCCTAAATGACTGTGGTTATGTAGCTGAAATAGTGGTCCATGAACAATGCATGCATAGTTCAGGCTACCTTATGCATCCAAATTAGCTAGTGCTACTAAACTAGAATGTGTGGACTTGTTTGGTCTGTTTGCTTGAGTATATCAGCAAGATAAGCACTGCAGAAGAGGATTGGACTTGGGCAAAGAATCAGCCTGAGGGGAACACTGAATATTTGTAAAAGGAGGTGTGAGCTGAGGAACTTATTTGAAGTAAGAGGTTATACGGTTATATATGATTCTCCAAGGTGGCATAGCAGTTCAGACGTCTTTTGTCCTCGTCTTGTCGTGTCCTGTATATATATATATATATTTACAACTTTTTCACATACATTTTATTTTTATTTTCCATCAACTCATCTTCAAAACACTCTCCTGCAACCCGCCTCACCAATGTATATTTATAAAAAAGTATTATTTACCTCAGATCTGTAATCCTCCAAGAAGCTAGCCAGAAACTCCAGGAGGCTGGCCTGAAACTAGCCAGAAGCTAATCCAGAAGCTAGTTCAGAAGCTAGTTGGCTCCTTTACTGGTAAGTCGTTGGTGTTCAGCTAACCACGGTTTGTGGTCATCGGCTATCCTTTGGCTCGAAAGTCTATCGCCAGTTCTGTACGGCGCAGCTCGGAGCGGAGCATACCGGACCAATTTTTCTCTCCATGTCCCTGGATTTCGACTGCTCTCTGGACATTCATGCCCGGATCTCACAGCTAGCTAGCTGCTATCCGTGTGACTATCGGCCTTCGTCGATTCCGGAGCAAACATCAATTGTTCCGGAGCTAGCAAGCTCCGTCAATCACTCCTGAGTTCCGTCAATCGCACCTGGGCTGCAGTCGCCTATCCGGACCCGTTTTGCTGCCTTCGCGGAGCCCCACCGGGCCTTCACAACTGGACTGCCGACGTTATCTACCCGAAGGAGTTATTCGGCTGGCTCCTCCGTCGCGACGTTACCTGAACGCCCATCTGCGGCCTGCTAACCGTTAGCTGTCTTACCGGCTGCTATCTGAATAGACAATCGGACAATTTTTTAATTTTATTATTATTATTATTATTATGTTTTCTTCTTGGGCCTCTATAACTATATCTATAACTATTTTTATTTTTGTTGTTGTTGTGTGATTTGGATTGATCCCCTCTACCACACGGAACCCCACTAATCTACTGACGGAGCGCAGGAGGTGGCTAACAACAGACCTCCATCCTATGCTAGCTTGCTACCGATGCCCTGGCTAGCTGTCTAAATCACCAACCAACCTCTCCACTCACCGGACCCTTTTGATCACTCGACTAAGCATGCCTCTCCTTAATGTCAATATGTCTTGTCCATTTCTGTTCTGGTTAGTGTTTATTGGCTTATTTCACTGTAGAGCCTCTAGTCCTGCTCACTATACCTTATCCAACCTATTAGTTCCACCACCCACACATGCAATGACATCTCCTGGTTTCAATGATGTTTCTAGAGACAATATCTCTCTCTTCATCACTCAATACCTAGGTTTACCTCCACTGTATTCACATCCTACCATACATTTGTCTGTACATTATACATTGATGCTATTTTATCGCCCCCAGAAACCTCCTTTTACTCTATGTTCCAGACGTTCTAGACGACCAATTCTCATAGCTTTTAGCCGTACCCTTATTCTACTCCTCCTATGTTCCTCTGGCGATGTAGAGGTGAATCCAGGCCCTGCAGTGCCTAGCTCCACTCCTATTCCTCAGGCGCTCTCTTTTGACGACTTCTGTAACCGTAATAGCCTTGGTTTCATGCATGTTAACATTAGAAGCCTCCTCCCTAAGTTTGTTCTATTCACTGCTTTAGCACACTCTGCCAACCCGGATGTTCTAGCTGTGTCTGAATCCTGGCTTAGGAAGACCACCAAAAACTCAGACATTTTAATTCCAAACTACAACATTTTCAGACAAGATAGAATTGCCAAAGGGGGCGGTGTTGCAATCTACTGCAAAGATAGCCTGCAGAGTTCTGTCCTACTATCCAGGTCTGTACCCAAACAATTTGAACTTCTACTTTTAAAAATCCACCTCTCTAAAAACAAGTCTCTCACCGTTGCCACCTGCTATAGACCACCCTCTGCCCCCAGCTGTGCTCTGGACACCATATGTGAACTGATTGCCCCCCATCTATCTTCAGAGTTCGTGCTGCTAGGCGATCTAAACTGGAACATGCTTAACACCCCAGCCATCCTACAATCTAAACTTGATGCCCTCAATCTCACACAAATAATCAATGAACCTACCAGGTACCTCCCCAAAACCTTAAACACGGGCACCCTCATAGATATCATCCTAACCAACTTCCCCTCTAAATACACCTCTGCTGTCTTCAACCAAGATCTCAGCGATCACTGCCTCATTGCCTGCATCCGTAATGGGTCAGCGGTCAAACGACCTCCACTCATCACTGTAAAACGCTCCCTGAAACACTTCTGCGAGCAGGCCTTTCTAATCGACCTGGCCGGGGTATCCTGGAAGGATATTGATCTCATCCCGTCAGTAGAGGATGCCTGGATATTTTTTTTAAATGCCTTCCTAACCATCTTAAATAAACATGCCCCATTTAAGAAATTTAGAACCAGGAACAGATATAGCCCTTGGTTCTCCCCAGACCTGACTGCCCTTAACCAACACAAAAACATCCTATGGCGTTCTGCATTAGCATCGAACAGCCCCCGTGATATGCAGCTGTTCAGGGAAGCTAGAAATCATTATACACAGGCAGTTAGAAAAGCCAAGGCTAGCTTTTTCAAGCAGAAATTTGCTTCCTGCAACACTAACTCAAAAAAGTTCTGGGACACTGTAAAGTCCATGGAGAATAAGAACACCTCCTCCCAGCTGCCCACTGCACTGAAGATAGGAAACACTGTCACCACTGATAAATCCACCATAATTGAGAATTTCAATAAGCATTTTTCTACAGCTGGCCATGCTTTCCACCTGGCTACTCCTACCCCGGACAACAGCACTGCACCCCCAACAGCAACTCGCCCAAGCCTTCCCCATTTCTCCTTCTCCCAAATCCATTCAGCTGATGTTCTGAAAGAGCTGCAAAATCTGGACCCCTACAAATCAGCCGGGCTAGACAATCTGGACCCTTTCTTTCTAAAATTATCTGCCGAAATTGTTGCCACCCCTATTACTAGCCTGTTCAACCTCTCTTTCGTGTCGTCTGAGATTCCCAAAGATTGGAAAGCAGCTGCGGTCATCCCCCTCTTCAAAGGGGGGGACACTCTTGACCCAAACTGCTACAGACCTATATCTATCCTACCGTGCCTTTCTAAGGTCTTCGAAAGCCAAGTCAACAAACAGATTACCGACCATTTCGAATCTCACCATACCTTCTCTGCTATGCAATCCGGTTTCAGAGCTGGTCATGGGTGCACCTCAGCCACGCTCAAGGTCCTAAACGATATCTTAACCGCCATCGATAAGAAACATTACTGTGCAGCCGTATTCATTGATCTGGCCAAGGCTTTCGACTCTGTCAATCACCATATCCTCATCGGCAGACTCGACAGCCTTGGTTTCTCAAATGATTGCCTCGCCTGGTTCACCAACTACTTCTCTGATAGAGTTCAGTGTGTCAAATCGGAGGGTCTGCTGTCCGGACCTCTGGCAGTCTCTATGGGGGTGCCACAGGGTTCAATTCTTGGACCGACTCTCTTCTCTGTATACATCAATGAGGTCGCTCTTGCTGCTGGTGAGTCCCTGATCCACCTCTACGCAGACGACACCATTCTGTATACTTCCGGCCCTTCTTTGGACACTGTGTTAACAACCCTCCAGGCAAGCTTCAATGCCATACAACTCTCCTTCCGTGGCCTCCAATTGCTCTTAAATACAAGTAAAACTAAATGCATGCTCTTCAACCGATCGCTACCTGCACCTACCCGCCTGTCCAACATCACTACTCTGGACGGCTCTGACTTAGAATACGTGGACAACTACACATACTTAGGTGTCTGGTTAGACTGTAAACTCTCCTTCCAGACCCATATCAAACATCTCCAATCCAAAGTTAAATCTAGAATTGGCTTCCTATTTCGCAACAAAGCATCCTTCACTCATGCTGCCAAACATACCCTTGTAAAACTGACCATCCTACCAATCCTCGACTTTGGCGATGTCATTTACAAAATAGCCTCCAATACCCTACTCAACAAATTGGATGCAGTCTATCACAGTGCAATCCGTTTTATCACCAAAGCCCCATATACTACCCACCATTGCGACCTGTACGCTCTCGTTGGCTGGCCCTCGCTTCATACTCGTCGCCAAACCCACTGGCTCCATGTCATCTACAAGACCCTGCTAGGTAAAGTCCCCCCTTATCTCAGCTCGCTGGTCACCATAGCATCTCCCACCTGTAGCACACGCTCCAGCAGGTATATCTCTCTAGTCACCCCCAAAACCAATTCTTTCTTTGGCCGCCTCTCCTTCCAGTTCTCTGCTGCCAATGACTGGAACGAACTACAAAAATCTCTGAAACTGGAAACACTTATCTCCCTCACTAGCTTTAAGCACCAACTGTCAGAGCAGCTCACAGATTACTGCACCTGTACATAGCCCACCTATAATTTAGCCCAAACAACTACCTCTTTCCCAACTGTATTTAATTTTAATTTATTTATTTATTTTGCTCCTTTGCACCCCATAATTTTTTATTTCTACTTTGCACATTCTTCCATTGCAAAACTACCATTCCAGTATTTTACTTGCTATATTGTATTTACTTTGCCATCATGGCCTTTTTTGCCTTTACCTCCCTTCTCACCTCATTTGCTCACATTGTATATAGACTTGTTTATACTGCATTATTGACTGTATGTTTGTTTTTACTCCATGTGTAACTCTGTGTCGTTTTATCTGTCGAACTGCTTTGCTTTATCTTGGCCAGGTCGCAATTGTAAATGAGAACTTGTTCTCAACTTGCCTACCTGGTTAAATAAAAGGTAAAATAAAAAATAAAATAAAAATAAAAAATACGTTACTATCATATGTCAATATGGATTTATAGACTTATCAAAGTCATTTGAGCTGAGGTTGCATGTGATGCATATTGTAATGGTAATGCCAGTCAACATTCACGATACCATGCCTGTCTGAAAATGTTACTAGCTGTCAAACCATTGGTGTCCTCAACTCCTCGCCTTACATAATTCTCAAATCTAATTGGAGGAGGTCTGGGGGAAGGATCTTGGATCCTCTCCTGCAATGTGCTTTGAGGGAGAGGTGAGCAGTTGGAGGGTACACTATATGGGGTGCCATTAGGGACAGACAATTGAGTTTCTGCCTAAATAGATGCACAGATGTTGCATGCATCAACTACTGTTGCGTGCCATGTCAGACTGTGCAGGCGGGTAGCAGATTGCTATAAGATATCAGATGTTGCTGACACCTGCCAGATCTTACAGCACCTGGATAGGTATTTTATGTATCAACCAACCACGTTGTAGCAATTTGGTGCCCGACGGCACAGTCAACGATGTGGCACGCAACCATTGGTTGATGCATGAAATGTCTGAGCAGGGGATGCGACCATGATGTGGTAAGCTGACAGTATGCCTGGATAGGTATTTTATGTAAAATCTGGAATGCATCTGCATCATCTAAACACGAGAACAACCTAAATCACATGATTAGGGCCATGATTTTAGTGCAGAAGCCAGCATTTCCAGCACTATCCACTAGTGTTGCTGCTGGTAGAAAATGTTCTGTAATTGACACAAGCTGTCTCCAATCAATCCATTACTGTCTGGTTGTGCCTGTATTTGCATTGCTCTGCAAATCTTAAAATTGCACAAAACCTATTACTTGGCAGGGAATACTATTTGTAGATCAGTGATTCTGCACCTCACTTTGCTCAAGCTGATCCTCTCCAACAGACTTGTTGAAGTTGTAGCTAAAAATTTGTCAAATAGACCTGGCTACGTCAGACTGCATTAGTTAATTAATCAGACTCATTACTGACTTTCGTTCAAAACAGCAGAGCTCTCTCCTACGCACTTTGCATTGACATTTTATGGCCCTGACATTTGCATTGAGATGGGCCTTGACAAGTTATCTGACTGCATCAACTTTCCAGTAAAACAATGTCAGTCATGATTCATATTGTTGGCACAGGTCCATTTGTGGCCTTTATAGGCTTCATCCACCCAGGTAACAAGCCAGTCTGTCCCAATCTAAAAACACTGGCCCCATTTCCATTCCTTCCTGCTTGGCATTGCTAATCTAGCATAGTATGGTGAAAGCAATGAGATTTGACTTATCCACTCATTTTACACATCAGTGATTATCACAAGGAAACAAGGAGGCATTTTGAAGCTACTGGAATGAGGCTGTTGTGTCTCATGAACACAATGGGGTTCCGAGTTACCAACATGATCGTAGACATCAAGAGGGGAGTTCAGGAGTGATCCCCTGCTCACGTTAGCCAGGAAACCCCACGTTGGATTGCATTGGATTCAACGTTAGGCAGAAATGAGCATTTGGATCAGGAAATGTTCCTCTCATCACCACTACAAACCAGAATATTGAATCAAATGCTATTTTAAAGGCCATGTGAGGTCAAAAACATGATTTTCCTGTGTTTTATATACATTTCCACATTGAAGTTGGAATAATACTGTGAAAATGAAAATGCCATTTTAATGTATAAACTTTTTGAATAGACCACCTGACATTTCAGCCTGTTTTAGTGGGATGGAGCTTTGGCCTACCTGGCGACATGACCAGGTGGTAAATGAGTTAATAGTCCAACAAGAGAGTTTCAAACCTCTGCCAATAACAGCTAGTTTTCACTTATTACAGCTACTTTTCAATGAACAGATTTCTATCACCTGAAGCATGCATCTCGTGCATGCATTTTCATCTTGCATGCTCCAATTGATAGAAATATGAACGCACAACCAGTTCTTTGAAAAGTTAACATAATTATACATTCCTGAGGATAGATTGTCCCACAAGGACCAACCACATGGACAACAGGTAAAGTTAGTTTAAATGTAATTTTATTCATCGTTCTGGCTTGTAGAGCTCATGAAATGAAACTTTCCTGGTCCAAACGCTTATTTATGCCCGACGTACAATTCAATATCGGGGTTTCAGTCTCATGTCTGCATAGCCTCTTTAGAATCCGAGAGGTAAATACTTACACATCTCTAACATGTAGGCTCAGCAGTCCCATTGCAAGTCAGAATGTTAAACTTCATTTCAACTTACTTTAACTGTTGTCCGCCAATTTGTCCCTATGTCAGAGGTATTCTGATACAAAATAGCCACAGGAATATTTTATCAACCCGACCTTCAGTACGCTGGTCCGTATTTCAGGTTTTTAAATTTTCAATACTGATGCAATTCGCACCTGGCCAACACTTGCACAATATGGCCAAGCCTAACCGAACCGCACACACTTCCAGCTGATTGCGAGGAAACGCGCTTCGGTCAACTACATTCGGCTATTGTTTACATATTGTGCATCAGGTGCAATGTGTCAACAGATTTCAAATACAAGCGACAGAACCTACCGGCGCAGCAAAAAGTCAGATAAACACTTTCCTGTGGATACCCTATCTCCACCAAAAGGACCAACAGCATGTTCAACCGGTAAAGTGTAAATATCATTTTATTCAACATTCTGCCTTGTAGAGACGACTGTGTCATTTTAACAAAGACTTCTTTCAGACTGATATCCATGGAGTAACTATGGTAACAGTGATGGTTAGGCAAATGCCTGCTATGCTTTTGGCGTGGCTGTTTAAAAGAACAGACAGAGAAAGTAGAGAGAGAATGTGAGGGAGAGGTGGGTAGGGCAGACTCATTCCACAGAACGAGTGCATTCACACCTGCCTGTTCTGGGGCCTAGATGGCAGAGCATAGAAATTATCTAAAGCGCTGGAGCCATTTCAACTAAGCACTATAGTGTTTACAAGAGGAAACTCTAGTCTTTGTGGTGCCTTGTAAGTTTAGGATAATATCAAAGCTGATGACCATTAGTCAATTATCTTCCGAGAGTCCATATTTGTAGAAAATCTCTGATGGTCCTTGGAATTAGCTGTTATTACTGATAGTAAACTTTCAATGGCTTAAAAAAAAGTACAATAGTACACCATTTCACCAAGTCAGTATTAGGCCTGCTCTGGTTCAGCAACCAGTACTCCCACACTCAGAGTAGGCTAGTAAATGATCTTCTGTACTCACAGAATGCCATACATTTACTTTAAACTAGAGTGCACCTGTAGGCATACCTTATTTGACCCTTCACTGTTTGATAAAACACATGAAAGTTCCTCTCAATTCTCTGTACATTTGGAAATGTGTTCATTGCCCCAAAGTCAAAAATGTGATGAACAAAACAAATAGCAAAAGTTCTTAAAGTTAAAGTTTTCTATCATGACTGTGTAGATTAAAGCATCGGCCACAAGAGTACATTCAACAACCTAACCATTATTCAAGTTGCATTGGGGACACCCTGGTGAACATATACAAAGTCACTACATCACAGGTCAAGGAAGACATGTTGAGCAAACAGCTGTGAGCAATCAAGTTAAATTCCTCAGCTGTCTCACAGTGCATGCTGCTCTGCCAAGACCTTCCGTGAAAAAGCTTAATACTATTTTGAGTACGTAATGGATCACAACGCGATATTTTCCCAGGAAACCATTTGGCGTCCAAAGAGTAATCAGGTGCCTGAAAGCATGTGTGACTGGACATTGCACACGCATTGGCTACACTGGAGCGGTACAGGCCTACTTACATGCAGTTTACTTCATAATGCTTTGCATTCCTGTTATATTTGCATAAAATGTGTGAGGCTCATAGGCGGCATTTCCTCCTTGATGGAATCGCTTGTGTTAGGCCTTTCCTTCAACTTCCGACTTTTGAACCTCACACCCATTGACACCGCCATGTGTTACCAACATTGACTCATTTCATGTATTGGCCAACAAACGAACTTGTAGGCCTACATGCCATGGTTGACACATTTTAATAAAACATGGTTAATATTTAATTAGAGGAACATACCCCAAAGTACTGATGAAGCCATTGACAGTGCCTTCCGCGTAAAGCGACACAATGTCTCCAATATGAAGAAAACTAGATCTGTTGTCTGACATTTTCGCTTAATTCTGTCCAAAAGTTGGCTTTCCAGGTAAGTAGGACATGCAGTAACTAGTCTTGCTCTGATGAAGTGGTCTGCTGACACGTTACAGTGTACCTTGGCAACAAACATGCGTTTCACTCTTCAAATTGAAAAGACTAACGCCCCAAAACGAGACATGTTTTGCTGTTTTCTCCAGTCCAAATTAGAAAAGGACGACAATGCAAAAACTTTGAGTTAGTGTAACAAAAAAAAACTAGTTTTAGTTCATGAATCCAACTTCTTCCCGTGTGACAGGCGGCATAATGTTCTTATTTTCGTATCAACTTTGGGGGAGGAGACTGGTTTTGTCAGAGCTGCAGATAGAGAGCAGCCTGCCTATCCCGTCAAAAGGGTTACCACAGTCACAAAGTCAAATTGGCTACATCTTAAACATTTATAAAAACGTAATGTTAGGGTTGGGTATAAGATTAGTATTGTGGTTAGGTTTAAATGCACATTTTAACAAGATAAATAGTAGAAACGGGGTTTATGACTTTGTGGCTGTGGTACCTAGTGACGACCCGTCTAAATTAGCTTAGGATAAGGTGTCTTGAAGTGAAACGCCCTCTGCCTGTAATTTTCACAGAAATCAAATCAAATGTTATTTGTCACATACACATGGTTAGCAGATGTTAATGCGAGTGTAGCGAAATGCTTGTGCTTCTAGTTCCGACAATGCAGTAATAACCAACAAGTAATCTAACTAACAATTCCAAAACTACTGTCTTATACACACAAGTGTAAGGGGATAAAGAATATGTACATAAAGATATATGAATGAGTGATGGTACAGAGCGGCATAGGCAAGATACAGTAGATGGTATCGAGTACAGTATATACATATGAGATGAGTATGTAAACAAAGTGGCATAGTTAAAGTGGCTAGTGATACATGTATTACATAAAGATGCAGTAGATGATATAGAGTACAGTATATACGTATACATATGAGATTAATAATGTAGGGTATGTAAACATTATATTAGGTAGCATTGTTTAAAGTGGCTAGTGATATATTTTACATAATTTCCCATCAATTCCCATTATTAAAGTGGCTGGAGTTGAGTCAGTGTGTTGGCAGCAGCCACCCAATGTTAGTGGTGGCTGTTTAACATTCTGATGGCCTTGAGATAGAAGCTGTTTTTCAGTCTCTCGGTCCCAGCTTTGATGCACCTGTACTGACCTCGCCTTCTGGATGATAGCGGGGTGAACAGGCAGTGGCTCGGGTGGTTGTTGTCCTTGAAGATCTTTATGGCCTTCCTGTAACATCGGATGGTGTAGGTTTCCTGGAGGGCAGGTAGTTTGCCCCCGGTGATGCGTTGTGCAGACCTCACTACCCTCTGGAGAGCCTTACGGTTGTGGGGGTAGCAGTTGCCGTACCAGGCGGTGATACAGCCCGCCAGGATGCTCTCGATTGTGCATCTGTAGAAGTTTGTGAGCGCTTTTGGTGACAACCTGAATTTCTTCAGCCTCCTGAGGTTGAAGAGGCGCTGCTGCGCCTTCTTCACGATGCTGTCTGTGTGGGTGGACCAATTCAGTTTGTCTGTGATGTGTACGCCGAGGAACTTAAAACTTGCTACCCTCTCCACTACTGTTCCATCGATGTGGATAGGGGGATGTTCCCTCTGCTGTTTCCTGAAGTCCACAATCATCTCCTTAATTTTGTTGACGTTGAGTGTGAGGTTATTTTCCTGACACCACACTCCGAGGGCCCTCACCTCCTCCCTGTAGGCCGTCTCGTCGTTGTTGGTAATCAAGCCTACCACTGTTGTGTCGTCCGCAAACTTGATGATTGAGTTGGAGGCGTGCGTGGCCACGCAATCGTGGGTGAACAGGGAGTACAGGAGAGGGCTCAGAACGCACCCATGTGGGGCCCCAGTGTTGAGGATCAGCGGGGTGGAGATGTTGTTGCCTACCCTCACCACCTGGGGGCGGCCCGTCAGGAAGTCCAGTTCCCAGTTGCACAGGGCGGGGTCGTGACCCAGGGTCTCGAGCTTGATGACGAGTTTGGAGGGTACTATGGTGTTAAATGCCGAGCTGTAGGCGATGAACAGCATTCTCACATAGGTATTCCTCTTGTCCAGATGGGTTAGGGCAGTGTGCAGTGTGGTTGAGATTGCATCGTCTGTGGACCTATTTGGGCGGTAAGCAAATTTAAGTGGGTCTAGGGTGTCAGGTAGGGTGGAGGTGATATGGTCCTTGACTAGTCTCTCAAAGCACTTCATGATGACGGAAGTGAGTGCTACGGGGCGGTAGTCGTTTAGCTCAGTTACCTTAGCTTTCTTGGGAACAGGAACAATGGTGGCCCTCTTGAAGCATGTGGGAACAGCAGACTGGGATAGGGATTGATTGAATATGTCCGTAAACACACCAGCCAGCTGGTCTGCGCATGCTCTGAGGGCGCGGCTGGGGATGCCGTCTGGGCCTGCAGCCTTGCGAGGGTTAACACGTTTAAATGTTTTACTCACCTCGGCTGCAGTGAAGGAGAGGCTGCATGTTTTGGTTGCAGGCCGTGTCAGTGGCACTGTATTGTCCTCAAAGTGGGCAAAAAAGTTATTTAGTCTGCCTGGGAGCAAGACATCCTGGTCCGTGACAGGACTGGTTTTCTTTTTGTAATCCGTGATTGACTGTAGACCCTGCCACATACCTCTCGCTTAGCTTGTTTGATTGCCTTGCGGAGGGAATAGCTACACTGTTTGTGTTCGGTCATGTTACCGGTCACCTTGCCCTGATTAAAAGCAGTGGTTCTTGCTTTCAGTTTCACGCGAATGCTGCCATCAATCCACGGTTTCTGGTTTGGGAATGTTTTAATCGTTGATATGGGAATGACATCTTCAACGCATGTTCTAATGAACTCGCACATCGAATCAGCGTATTCGTCAATGTTGTTGTCTGACGCAATACGAAACATATCCCAGTCCCAGGAAGCAGTCTTGGAGTGTGGAATCAGATTGGTCACCCCAGCGTTGAACAGACCTCAGCGTGGGAGCTTCTTGTTTTAGTTTCTGTCTGTAGGCAGGGATCAACAAAATGGAGTCGTGGTCAGCTTTTCCGAAAGGAGGGCGGGGCAGGGCCTTAAATGCGTCACGGAAGTTAGAATAGCAGTGATCCAAGGTTTTGCCAGCCCTGGTTGCGCAATCGATATGCTGATACAATTTAGGGAGTCTTGTTTTCAGATTAGCCTTGTTAAAATCCCCAGCTACAATGAATGCAGCCTCAGGATGTATGGATTCCAGTTTGCAAAGAGTCAAATAAAGTTCGTTCAGAGCCATCGATGTGTCTGCTTGGGGGGGAATATATACGGCTGTGATTATAATCGAAGAGAATTCCCTTGGTAGATAATGCGGTCGACATTTGATTGTGAGGAATTCTAAATCAGGTGAACAGAAGGACTTGAGTTCCTGTATGCTTTTGTGACCACACCACGTCTCGTTAGCCATAAGGCATACGCCCCCGCCCCTCTTCTTACCAGAAAGATGTTTGTTTCTGTCGGCGCGATGCGTGGAGAAACCAGCTGGCTGCACCGACTCCGATAGCGTCTCTCCAGTGAGCCATGTTTCCGTGAAGCAAAGAACGTTACAGTCTCTGATGTCCCTCTGGAATGCTACCCTTGCTCGGATTTCATCAACCTTGTTGTCAAGAGACTGGACATTGGCGAGAAGTATACTGGGGAGTGGTGCACGATGTGCCCGTCTCCGGAGTCTGACCAGAAGACCACTACGTTTCCCTCTTTTACGAAGTCGTTTTTTTGGGTCGCCAGCTGGGATCCATTCCGTTGTCCTGGGTGAAAGGCAGAACACAGGATCCGCTTCGCGAAAGTCATATTCTTGGTCGTACTGATGGTGAGTTGACGCTGCTCTTATATTCAGTAACCACTGGCACCTGGCTGGCACTACTCTTTTTGAACTCAACAAAACATTTATTAATCTGTCTCATCTCAAATGTTTAAATCCCCCCAACAAAACGATTGAGGAAAATTGATGTAATATTTTCTATTTAGAAAGTGTTGTGTGTGTTAAAAAAATATATATAACCGTTTGTCACCATTATTGTGCAATTAATGTATTGTTTAGTGTTGTGGCTTTGCTGGCATGCATCCCATTTTGTTTTTGTTTTTTACCCTACCAAGATTTACATGCAAAAATCGCCATATATATATATACACACACATACATACATGTATTCACAGTTGAAGCCGGAAGTTTACATATACCTTAGCCAAATACATGTAAACTCAGTTTTCACAATTCCTGACAATTAATTCTAGTAAGAATTCCCTGTCTTCGGTCAGTTAGGATCACCACTTTATTTTAAGAATGTGAAATGTCAGAATAATAGTAGAGAGTGATTTATTTCAGCTTTCCTTTCTTTCAACACATTCCCAGTGGGTCAGGAGTTTATATTCACTCAATTAGTATTTGGTAGCATTGCCTTGAAATTGTTTAACTTGGGTCAAACGTGTTGGGTAGCCTTCCACAAGGTATCCACAATAAGTTGGGTGAATTTCAGCCCATTCCTCCTGACAGAGCTGGTGTAACTGAGTCAGGTTTCTAGGCCTCCTTGCTCGCACTTGCTTTTTCACTTCTGCCCACAAACATTTTATAGGATTGAGGTCAGGGCTTTGTGATGGCCACTCCAATACCTTGACTTTGTTGTCCTCAAGCCATTTTGCCACAACTTTGGAAGTATGCTTGGGGTCATTGTCCATTTGGAAGACCCATTTGCGACCAAGCTTTAACTTCCTGACTGATGTCTTGAGATGTTGCTTCAAAATATCCACATAATTTCTCTTCCTCATGATGCCATCTATTTTATGAAGTTCACCAGGCCCTCCTGCAGCAAAGCACCCCACAACATGATGCTGCCAACCCCGTGCTTGGGATGGTGTTCTTCGGCTTGCAAGCCTCCCCTTTTTTCCTCCAAACATAACGATGGGCATTATGGCCAAACAGTTCTATTTTTGTTTCATCAGACCAGAGGACATTTCTCCAAAAAGTACGATCTTTGTCCCCATGTGCAGTCGCAAACCGCAGTCTGGCTTTTTAATGGTGGTTTTGGAGCAGTGGCTTCTTCCTTTCTGAGCGGCCTTTCAGGTTATGTCGATATAGGACTTGTTTTATTGTGGATATAGATACTTTTGTACCTGTTTCCTCCAGCATCTTCACAAGGTCCTTTGCTGTTGTTCTGGGATTGATTTGCACTTTTCGCACCCAAGTACGTTTATCTCTAGGAGACAGAATCTCCTTCCTGAGCGGTATGACGGCTGCGTGATCCCATGGTGTTTATACTTGCGTAGTATTGTTTGTACAGGTGAACGTGGTACCTTCAGGCGTTTAGAAATTGCCCCCGAGGATGAACCAGACTTGTGAAGGTCTACAGTTTTTTTTCTGAGGTCTTGGCTGATTTCTTTTGATTTGGCCATGATGTCAAGCAAAGAGGCCCTGAGTTTGAAGGATAGGCCTTGAAATACATCCACAGGTACACCTCCAATTGACTCAAATGATGTCAATTAGCCTATCAGAAGCTTCTAAAGCCATAACATCATTTTCTGGAATTTTCCAAGCTGATTAAAGGCACTGTCAACTTAGTGTATATAAACTTGTGACCCAATGGAATTGTGATGCAGTGAAATATAAGTGAAATAATCTGTCTGTAAACAATTGTTGGAAAAATGACTTGTGTCATGCACAAAGTAGATGTCCTAACCAACTTGCCAAAACTATAGTTTGTTAACAAGAAATTTGTGGAGTGGTTGAAAAATGACTTGTTGAAGGAATTCTAAATTCCTCTGTTTTATTTCCCAATCAAAATTAAACACTCTGTCTATGCATTTAAGGGTTTGTAAGACCCTAATATTTTATAAGAATGGACAGAGCCCCGGTCTTAAAAGTCAGGTAACAGCGTTTAATTCAAGAGAGTACTGCTTCATACACATTTTGCCACAGGTTATAAACTGAAAATGACGTCAGCGTTTTCTAAATGTTCTATCTCTTCTTGACACTGGTAGAGAGGCCCTATAGTTCTCGAGACTTCCCTCCTCGCCTAAAGCCAAGGTCAGTCAGTGTAGATAGCATTCTAGACAGTCTGGAGATAGTCCGTGCCTGCCATCTGGAGATAGTTCATTCATTTGTACCAAGGCATTGTTCTAAACTCCTGACTATATTATATACAATTGGGAATGGGAGCAAGAGAGAAAATGCATACATGTACAGTACATGATAGCATTTGGACTAGTCAGTCCTGATTGAAATGTATACATAATTAGTCATCATTGATTAAAAAAAAATCCCTTAACATGACTCCAACCTAAGTGTATGTAAACTTCCGACTTCAACTGTACATACATACACATAACCGTTCAAAAGTTTGGGGTCACTTAGAAATGTCCTTGTTTTTGAAAGAAATTGTCATTTTTTGTCCATTAAAATAACATACAGTGTAGGCATTGTTAATGTTGTAAATGACTATTGTAGCTGGAAACGGCAGACACTTTTATGGAATATCTACATAGGCGTACAGAGGCCCATTATCAGCAACCATCACTCCTGTGTTCCAATGGCACGTTGTGTAAGCTAGTCTAAGTTTATAATTTTAAAAGGCTAATTGATCATTAGAAAATCCTTTTGCAATTATGTTAGCACAGCTAAAAACTTTTGTGCTGATTAAAGAAGCAAAAGGACACCAATAAGAAGAAGAGACATGCTTGGGCCAAGAAACATGAGCAATGGACATTAGACCGGTGGAAATCTGTCCCTTGGTCTGATGAGTCCAAATTAGATTTTTGGTTCCAACAGCCGTGTCTTTGAGACGCAGAGTAGGTGAACGGATATTCTCTGCATGTGTGGTTCCCTCCATAAAGCATGGAGGATGGTGGTTTGATGGTGTGGAGATGCTTTGCTGGTGACACGGTCTGTGATTTATTTAGAATTCAAGGCACACTTAACCAGCATGGCTACAACAGTATTCTGCAGCGATAGGCCATCCTATCTGGTTTGGGCTTAGTTGGACTATCATTTGTTTTTCAACAGGACAATGACCCAACACACATCCAGGCTGTGTAAGGGCTATATGACCAAGGAGAGTGATGGAGTGCTGCATCAGATGACCTGGCCTCCACAATCACCCGAGCTCAACCCAATTGAGATGGGTTGGGTTGAGTTGGACCGCAGTGATGGAAAAGCAGCCAATAAGCACTCAGCATATGTGGGAACTCCTTCAAAACGGTTGGAAAAGCATTCCTCATGAAGCTGGTGGAGAGAATGCCAAATGTGCAAAGCTTTGTAACGCCATGTATTTGCTATTTGTGTTTACGGCTAAGACCCCTCATGTTCTCCAATTATGAGGTGATGACCACTCCACTACCAGTGTCAACTCTCTCCTGACATGAACTGATGCCATGTCCCATCATCCACTAGAGCATTTAATATTTCCTCTCCAAGCACTATGCTTAGCCCTATGCATTTTTTTTATTACTTAAATTCATTAACACAATCACATTATTACACATCAATTCAATTTCACACCCTGCTTGGACTGTCATTCATAGCCCTTTTGTCTAACTGTGTTGTGTACTGTTTTGTATTCCCAGACAAATATTTTCCTGCCCTCGCGGAAGAGTTGAGCTCTTCTCCAACACCCTCTATCCATGATGAGCCCATCATGTCCTGAAGTCAAGCCACTGAAGACATCAACCCATCCTGTCATGTCCTGAAGCCAAGCCTCTGAACACATCAAGTCTCGCAGCACTCGGACTGGTCAGACACCAAACGATATCCTGTACCTGGCAGCAGCTTCCATGGTCAACTTGGACAGCCTGATCCCCCAGCATCTGTCCATACAGTACCGCCTGCTGGCTTGTGAAAAATAAAGACCCATTGTACCTTGTTTTCTGTGTTTCTATGAACATGATACTCATGTGAACAACCTGTTCATTACTGTTTGGTTACATGAGGATTCAACAGACACTACAAATTATTACCTTTACAACTATAGTTTATTTGAGATGTAATACATTCACTATACTTGCTTATTCAGTCCTCTCAGATGCAGTTTTGTGAAGAACCATAATCTTACCTGTATACACAAAATATTAGGAACACCTGCTCTTTCCATTACATAGACTGACCAGATGAAAGTTTATGATCCCTTATTGATGTCACCTGTTAAATCCACTTCAATCAGTGTAGATGAAGAGAAGACAGGTTATAGAAGGATTTTTACACCTTGAGACATGGATTGTGTATGTGTGCCATTCAAAGGGTGAATTGGCAAGACAAAATATTTAAGTGCATTTAAATGGGGTATGGTAGTAGGTGCCAGGCGCACTGGTTTGAGTGTGTCAAGAACTGCAATGCTGCTGGGTTTTTCACACAACAGTTTCTCGTGTGTATCAAGAATTGTCCACCACCCAAAGGACATCTAGCCAACTTGACAATTGTGGGAAGCATTGGAGTCAACATGGGCCAGCATCCCTATGGAACGTTTGACACCTGACGAATTGAGGGTGTTCTGAGGGCAAATGGGGTGTAACTCAATATTAGGAAGGTTTTCTTAATGTTTTGTACACTCTGTATGTTCATGACATGTTGTAATGCATACCCATTGACACAGAATGTCACAAGACCGGGGTGATCTACCATGCAAGGGCATGGCTCTTCTGGAGGCACCTGCGGACATCTGATAAACTATTGAAATAAGTTATACTGTAATATTGAATGGTAACGCTGATCGAGTATCTTACAATGAACTACAAAGTATCCTACACAACTGTGGAATCTCCTGGCAGCAAATGTTCTCCACCTCGGTTGGCATTGTCTGACAATGCCCACAGGTACACCTACTGTACATAAAGAAAACTAACATCAGACAAAATACAGCAGGTCTGTTACTCACTGTCCACAATTTCCGGTAAGGACACAAACATTCCAGGCAATATTGTCCTATAACACTGCTGTCCACCAAATGCTCAATTCTAATCACATATAGTTTGCTATGGAAAGCATATTCAGATGAAATCATATCTAGCCAAGATGATAGTTAGGCCGCAATAACGTTTGATCTAAAATAGCTTATTTGTTGAGTATAATGTCAAATCTAACAAGCTAATAGGCATGCATGCTGTATCAGCTTTCACAATTATAGCATCGCAACAAATTGTCATAAAGGATTTGGGATATTTTTTGTATTTTGTTGTCCGGTTGAACTTTCAAGCGATGTGAAATGGAGCATGCACTGGGATCAAGCAAAGCTAGTTAGTTAGCTATAGACACATTAATGTTACGGGTTGCAACCATTTCCAAATAGACTTACTGCATACCTCTTGGGATTTGCACTGGCTCATCATCATCTTCCTCATTAATTTCAGTGTCAGACTGGCTCATACATGTAAGGCTGGCTGTATACTACCTTGCACCATTGCTGGGCTAATGTTACAGTAGCTTTTCTGATTAAGTGGAGAGTTTGTTTTGGTTTGTATCAACCAATCATAACTAAAAATCATTCATATTTATCATGTTATCCCCATGACTAGTGTTTTTCCAGGAGAGATTCTGGCTTCAGTACAAGCTGTTTTTAAAATACCTATTGATCAGTATGATTGAAGAAAATGACAAGTAACAGCTTGATGATACTTCGAAATAATTTATTGAAATCAAGTAGATCTAAAACAGCTGGCGTGAACCTTTAATTAAATAGTACAATTTACGGTGAGCACGTTTGGGGCAAAATGCCACAATAAGTCACTTTATTGGGAACACAATACATTTTTAGAAACTATAGGATCATTTGGACTGGAAGAACAAAAATGAAAAGAGGGACCTTTACATCAAAACCTCATCATAGTGAGGGTATTAATAGTGAGATGTGCAATGCCATTTTGTTTCAATATTTGCTTTATTTAATTAAAAATTAGATACCTAGACTTTAGCTTTCAAGAGTCAATAACAGAAAATGTCAATAAAAGGTATAAATTGGATTTTAAGACAATCTTCAGGAAGCATTTTGCCCAATAGAGGGGGGTGTTTTGCCCCGTTAATGGGGCGAAAACACCCTGTTTCGAAGTTTCTGTTTTTATCAAATAACAAAAAACTATTCATTATGCCCACTTATTTCCATTCTAAATGTGTTTGCCCAAGGATAGCCAGTATGCACATATCTAAATCTTTGAAAACGTAGCTTTTTTTGGGTCAGAAAATATACATTTTCCTTAAGAGGGTGTTTTCCCCCAACATACCCTACTCATGGGGAGAGGATGGTCATGCA
The DNA here is from genome assembly GCF_002021735.2 of Oncorhynchus kisutch. Taxonomy (NCBI): domain Eukaryota; kingdom Metazoa; phylum Chordata; class Actinopteri; order Salmoniformes; family Salmonidae; genus Oncorhynchus; species Oncorhynchus kisutch. Next base: position 40,181,857 of record NC_034177.2, read on the forward strand.
TTAATGGAAGTGAAGAGTTACATTCTGAATATGCCTGTAAATGACTGCAAAGCTAAATCAAAAATTTAATTCCTGACAGAATTAAAGATATCCTACTTCCATGGATTTTGCTTCAAGATGTGTGTGTGTGTTGTGTACAGCATCACATGATCCATAAAGATGAAGGTATATGTCATAAAAGTCCAACTCTGAAGGATATTTACCCTTGACTATTTAACCTTTAACCTCTTGGTGACCCCTGGTATTCTCCAGTGAGTCTGCGGTCCATTGGACAGCTTGCACATTTTGGAGACATGTTGGAATATGTTGTGACCCCTCCCTTTTCTCATTAAGGACGAATCAGGGGGCATGTTCAGGAAGGTGCAATGTTACAGAACCTCCAGATATAAATGAGTTGTGTAGAACTAATCTCAAGTGGACAGATGCAGGTAACATAGGATGGTATCGAGTATCTGATTAAATTACGCAAAATTGTAGTATGGGTTTCTGAGGTAAGTGTAGAACAGATATGATTGTCTTTCGTGTAGAATAAGGAATTGTGTACACTCTATTCATTAAATGTCTATCTCATGCAACTGAATACAATTCTCTTCACCACTCTATTCTCATAACTATGTAGAGAGATGATGATGCTGTTGCGGATAATTATAATGATGATGATGATTATTCTTCAGAACAGTGGTGAGTGCATGACAGATACTGAAACCAGAGGATGCCAATACTGACACCAGAGGACGCCATGGGGGCATCACTGATCATTTTAAAACGACACAGCCAGTGGCGACATGGTGATATAATCTATCCTACATTACCATCTAGTGTTCGCAGGTTATAACAATCACCTGCTAGTGAGGCAGAGTCAGTATAGAATACAGGTCTGGATTACAGTTATGAATGAATCAATAAATTAATTAATGACTATGCTCCATAGTCCATAGGATAGATAATCTTGAAGCTACAGGGTGGAAATATATTCTGGTGTGTGGTTCTTTCTTTTTTTTTCTATGTATACTGTATTTATATTGGATATCCTGTATGTTGACTATGTTGACTTTGTATCTGTATTCTGTCTGTACATTGTCTATTGCTGGTAGCACTTAGTCAAATTCTGGATATGTGTAAATAAATGTACTTGTAAAAGTGATTCTGATTCTCTTTCTTTTTTTTTCAGTCTGTTTCACACTCTCACACACGCAGACATTTGAGGGGGGGGGGGGGTTGCTCAAAATAAAAAAGGGCAGCCTCCCAACCTTTCATAACTAAAAACTCATAACCTATCAACTGCCTCTGTAGCCAAAATGTCAACATTTCTACAACAACACACTCACTCATCACAACACAGAGCAGTAGAGGTTGACATAGGAGTGAAAATGTATTCCTGCCCTGTTTTGTCCTGTCAAATTTGTTCCCGGTCCTGTGCTGATCCCGCAAACAATTCTATAAGCCTGACACTTAAAAAACAAATCACTACCGTCCTGTCCCATGCTCATCATTACAAGCAGAAATCAGATAATCTCTTCGTTAGCTGCTCATCTGCCTGTCCCCCGCTCTGCATGTGAGTAGCCATAGCAACTGCTCCATTTGGCTGCTGCTTAGTGCTCATGACACGGTTGCCTGCACTCACCCAGTTAGTACATCAAATCAAGTGTTATTTGTCACATGCTTCATAATTAACAGATGAAGACTAACATTGAAATGCTTACTTATAGGCCCTTCCCAACAATGCAGTTAGAAATGTTTTTAAAGGAAAAAAATACACAATGAGTAACGATAACTTGGCTATATACACACACGGGGCACCAAACCGAGTCGATGTGCAGGGTTACGAGCTAATTGAGGTAGATATACTACATGACCAAAAGTATGTGGACACCTGCTCATCGAAAATCTCATTCCTAAATCATCGGCATTAATATAGAGTTGGTCCCCCCTTTGCTGCCTTAACAGCTTCCACTCTTCTGGGAAAGGTTTCTACTAGATGTTGGAACATTGCTGCGATGACTTGCTTCCATTCAGACAAAAAGTATTAGTGAGGTCAGACACTGATGTTGGGCGATTAGGCCTGACTCGCAGTCGCCGTTCAATTCATCCCAAAGGTGTTCGATGGGGTTGCGGTCAGGGTTATACAGGCCAGTCAAGTTCTTCCACACGATCATGACAAACCATTTCTTTATGGACCTCGCTTTGGGCAAGGGGTTTTGTCATGCTGAAACAGGAAAGGGCGTTCCCCAAACTGTTGCCACAAAGTTGGAAGCACAGAAACGTCTAGAATGTCATTGTATGCTGTATCATTAATATTTCCCTACACTGGAACTAAAGGGGCTTAGCCCGAACCATGAAAAACAGCTACAGACCATTATTCTTCCTCCACCAAACTTTACAGTTGGCACCATGCATTTGGGCAGGTAGCGTTCTCCTGGCATCCGCCAAACCAGATTTGTCCGTCGGACTGCCAGATGGTGAAGCGTGATTCATCACTCCAGAGAAAGCGTTTCCACTGCTCCAGTGTCCAATGGCGGTGAGCTTTTCACCGCTCCAGCCGACACTCGGCATTGTGCATGGTGATCTTAGGCTTGTGGGCGGCTGCTCGGCCATGGAAACACATATTAATGAAGCTCCCGACGAGCAGTTCTTGTGCTGATGTTGCATCCAGAGGCAGTTTGGAACTCGGTAGTGAGTGTTGCAACAGAGGACAGGCTATTTTTACGGCTACGGGCTTCAGCACTCAACGGTCCCGTTCTGTGAGCTTGTGTGGCCCACCATTTCGCAGCTCTGCTGTTGTTGCTCCTAGAAATTTCCACTTCACAAATAGCCAAATCCACTCATTTGAAGAGGTGTCCACATACTTTTGTATATATAGTGTATGTACATATAGGTAGGGATAAAGTGACTTGGTAACGGGATAGATAATAAACAGTAATGCAGCGTAGGCGATGGGTCAAAGAGTTCATGCAAAAAGGGTCAATGCAGATATTCCGGTTAACTATTTAACTGGCACTCCTGGTTAACTGGTTATTGGTTAACTATTTAACTAACTATTTAGCAGTCTTATAGCTTGGGGGTAGAAGCTCTTCAGGGTCTTGCTGGTTCCCGACTTTGTGTATTGGCACTGCTTGCGTGTGGTACCTGAGAAAACAGTCTATGACTTGGGTGGCTGTTGTCAGACAATTTTTTGGGCCTTCCTCTGACACCGCCGGGTATAGAGGTCCTGGAAGGCAGAGATTTCAGCCCCAGTGATGTACAGTCTGCACTACCCTCTGTAGCGCCTTGCAATCTATATTATTTATATTATATTTATATATATTATTATATTTCAAGCATTTCAAACACCAAGCGGTTGTGCAGCCAGTCAAGATGCTCTCAGTGGTGCAGCTGTAGAACTTTTGACGATCTGAGAGCCCATGCCAAACATTTTCAGCCTCCTGAGAGGGAAGAGTTGTTGTGCCCTCTTCACAACTGTGTTGATGTGTGTGGACCATGATAGTTCCGTAGTGATGTGGACACTGAGGAACTTGAAGCTCTCGACCTGCTCCACAACACCCCTGTATATCCTGCTTGAGCATTCTAAATGTAATGAGTACTTTTAGGTGTCAGGGAAAATGTATGGAGTAAAAAGTACATTATTTTCTTTAGCAATCTAATGGAGTAAAAGTTGTCAAAAATATCAATAGTAAAGTACAGATACCCCAAAAAATACTTAAGTAGTACTTTCACGTATTGTTACTTTTAGGAAACACTCTGTTAAAGTAATGAAATATCAAGAAAATAACGTTTTTTGGTCAAATTCCTTAAAGGGGATTAGAATGTTACAAAGTCAATAAACTATCCTGCACCATTCCCAGAAAATTGTCGAAATGTTGTATGCAAATAAACTATAGGAAAAACATGCTCTCAGCAAACTCTAAGAAAAATATGGTTCTCAGAACGTTATCTGCTAGCTGGGATGTGTGCGATAAACTCTCTCTGATTTCTACACATAAAGAATTATACGGGATGGGAGGGATTTTTATCGGGTACGGAACAGGAAAGTCCCGGGGTTATCGAACTGTTGCGGGATCAGGTGAGGACAATACGGGAAAAAATTGACAAAACAAGTTGCGGACTGGAATGCATTTTCACTCCAGTGTCAACCGGTTTCCACTAGTTACCACAGCCACAAAGAAAATGGGGGTAAATCGAAAAAATGTATGAAATCAAAAAATCGCTTGTTGGTCTTAATTTAGGGTTAGCCATAAGGTTAGTCGTGTGGTGAGGTTTAAAACACAGTATTAAAAGAGAAATAGTAGAAATAGGCCGGGTGTACGACTTTGTGGCTGTGGTAACTAGTTACTACCGTGTCATCTGCTTACATTGGGAATAACAAGTGTGTTTGTTGTAGAAAATAAATAGGCATATGTTGACATTTTGGCTACAGAGGCAGTTGGTATGTTATGAATCATGAAAGTCGATTTTTTTTTTTAGGGGGGGGTAGCCCTTTATTAAAAAACATTTTTAAGCAACCCCCAAAGGTCTGTGCACGGCCCTACACGCACGTGATGTAGCGGATCCTCTCTTTGTTCACACACACATACATTTACCTCAACGATGTATAAAAAAGACTAGTAGTAAAACACATTAACCGTCCTTTAGTTCCTCCCACTGATTACACCGTACATGTCACAATAACACTGCGGACAAATCCACTGTCTGAGCTAAACTTTCTCGTTGACTCATAACACTCGTTCAAATGTCGTGTAGGAAACAATTGGACACGCACGCACGATATCTTTCCGAGGCATTACACAAATCTCTGAGCTTTGTCATGTGAAAAGGAACAGTATGAACAGTGGCCGAGACTAGTGCCAGGAGTTGCCTACACTTTTTTGTTTCACAGGGCGGTCTGATTGGCATGAACAACCTCGAGCGCAGCGCGACGGATGAGACATTGCGGAATAGAGAGGAGACACGACACACTGCCGGGAGTAAACACAGCTGGATTTGCTCTTCTTCAGTCGACACCTTTTACACTTTTGTCATGTGAGTAATTTGTTGTTATTTAGACTAACATTGGGTGATGGTAAATGTAGCCTAGATAATGTTTTTCTCACTATAATTACCTCGTGGGTTTGCGGGGTTTCTCCATTGCAATCCGCACACTGCGACAACGCTAAATTGCTCATAGGTCCTTATTTTTTATTGTTGGGAATTCTCATGTGTTTATGAAACAATCCTACCTGATTTGATTGAATAGCACTTTACATGGGTTGAAGTGGCCCAATGAAAACGTCTAATTGGAGTATTGGAAAGTTGGATCAGGTGCATGGGGCACTTGTGCCGTTCTTTGTTTCCCACGCGATAAACTGTCATTGCATTACACTGAACTGATACGGTATTGCAGTGTAGTGCAGCTCCACTGTTGCACTGTATTCAATAATACAATATTTGGGTTGTTTTAAGTGAGCTTTAAACACCATAACTATCGACAATGACGAAGGTAAGACTACAGTTTTATTTTTTTATTTTTTTTTACAGGCAACGATAGCTACAGATTGTTCGCCAAGATTTTTGGTATCCATTACTGGGCATTACAGGGTAGGTACTGTGTGGCGTAGCACAGTACATTTTCGAGCAACCATAACTTCGCGATAGTATCTATGTTCTCAATTCGGCCAAACATCTACACTATATATACAAAAGTATGTGGACACACCTTCAAATTAGTGGATTCCGCTATTTCATCCACACCTTTGCTGACAGGTGTTTAAAATCGAGCACACCGCCATGCAATCTCCATAAACAAACATTGGCAGTTGAATGGCCCATACTGATGAGCTCAGTGACTGTCAACGTGGCACCACCATAGGATGCTACTTTTCCAAAAAGGAAGTTAGTCCCTGCTAGAGCTGCTCTGGTCAGCTGTGAGTGCTGCTATTTTGAAGTGGAAACGTCTACAACAACGGCTAATCCTCTTTCTCAGAACGGGACCGCCGGTTGCTGGTGCATGTAAAAATCATCTGCCCTCTGTTGCAACACTCACAACGGAGTTCCAAACTGACTCTGGAAGCAATGTCAACACAATAACTGTTAATCTGAAAACGTGTTCTCTGGAGTGATGAATCACGCTTCACCATTTGGCAATCCGACATACAAATCTGGGTTTGGCGGATGCCAGGAGAATGCTACCTGCCCCAACACATAGGAGGAATAATGGCCTGGGGCTGTTTTTCATGGTTTGGGCTAGGCCCCTTAGTTCCATTGAAGGGAAATCTTAAAGCTACAGCATACAATGACGACATTCTAGACGATTCTGTGCTTACAACTTTGTGGCAACAGTTTCAGCATGACAATACCCCCATGCACAAAGCGAGGTCCATACAGAAATGGTTTGTCGAGATCAGTGTGGAAGAATTTGTATTGGCCTGCACAGAGCCCCGACCTCAATTCCATCGAACACTTCATCCCAAAGGTGTAACATCGATTGCTAGCCAGGCTTAATCGCCCAACCTCACTAATGCTTTTGTGAACGAATGGATGCAAGTCCCCGCAGCAATGTTCCAACATCTAGTGGAAAGACATCCTAGAAGAGTGAAGGCTCTTATAACAACAAAGAGGGGACCAACTCCATATTAATGCTCATGACTTTGGATTGAGATGTTTGGCCATGTCGTGTATCACATTATCTGGTGTACAATCTGTAGCTAAGGCGACAGTAGTCTTGGAGCTTGTTAGAGGGCCTACTTTCTGTACCTTATGAACACCAACTGTAAGCTAACTTCCCCCACCCTCTGTTGACAAAACATGTGCTAAGTATGCAGCTCACAAATCCATCATTTCAATGTTTCACAACGTGATCTGAACTCTGTACAAAAAAAGATTGACTTGACTGCACGCCCAGACTGCTTTGTTTAATTCGTAGGCTCTTGTATTAGACCTACCTAATACAGATATTTTGTTTATTTCCCAGAAACGTGTCTGAAACGTAGTTGCTTGCTGATAAACTGCCAGTGGAATGCACCTGGATTATCTGACCCCAACACACCTGGTTAAAGACAAGTACCAACGGAAAACACCAACGGACTACCCTTTTTCTGACATTAGGCCTATAATGCCGTCTTGCTCAATATGTCTACTCTGAAACAGGTTCTAGTGCATGAGAATGGCCAGGACACAGAGAGAATTTTGGACTGGAGTTACATTGAGTGGCTAGAGAATGAGGCTGTGACGGGGGTGACCAATGTTGAGACGCAAACGGTCTCGAAACCCACTGACGAAAAGGAGACGCAGACCAGCAACCCGTTTATCATGCATATAGATTTGGCCAGAACGCACTCCAAACTAAAACACACGTCGTTGGTCGAGGCCGACGGCTTGCTCACCCAGTTTGACCGACAGGCCCCGGCTCGCATTTCCACGTCCCCCACCTTGAGAAGGATGAGGAGCACGCGACGTCCGCAGGTGGACTTCCGGGACCCGGTGAGGATGGATAGCACACAAGAGGAGTCGGGTACGGAAGAGACACCATTCCTTTTGAGTCCCCTCTCGCCAGTACACAGGCACAAGTCTCCGTTAGCGGCCTGCCCCCCTCCCGATGGCGAAAACCACCATGATAATCAGGCCAATTCATCTGCAGGCCAGGGAAAAAGCAGATCGCATAGATCAAAGACTTTTAACAATGGTATCACTTGCACGAGACAAGAATCTCTGTCCGCACGTGGTGTGCAAAGATTTAGTAAAGACTTTGAATTTCCTGATGATCAGGTGAGTTAATGTTATAATCACAAATGATTCAGTTGAGCATGAATTGCGCCCATATGCCACACTGGCTTTATGAGTTTTTATCCGAGCCTTGTAAATCAGATGGCCAGTAGCTCCTCCACCACATTCCTCCTGTGTAGCAGCCCTCTCATTTTCCCTGGACTCCTGTGGTGGCTGCTCACAATGCCAGCTTTTGACAGCAAATGAATCAGCAGTTACATGCACTGACAGCTCAGCGCAGCCCCACCACCCAGCAAGCCTCAATCTTTCTCACTCACTCACTCACTCACTCACTCACTCACTCACTCACTCACTCACTCACTCACTCACTCACTCACTCACTCACTCACTCACTCACTCACTCACTCACTCACTCACTCAGACAGAGCTCCAAGGGGCCATGGGAAGGCAGTAAGGCTCCTCCACAAGCCTCCTATTCACCACTGTCAGCAGTCACCCAATAATGGGGGGGTCAGTGGTCAATAGAAAAATATAAAGGGGGGGGGATCTATTCATTGGGCTCCCGGCATTCAACCTGGGCCATTCTCAATAGTCACGACATTCTCAGCAGATATTAGAGGGCTATTCTAATTCAAACGACCACATGAAAAAAACACTGATTTGAAATGTTGAATTTGTTTGTGAGGGATATAGCCGTGTTATGTAGGACCAGGAGCCCTGTGTAATGTTGAGTTGTGTTATGTACACTGCACCTTTCAAATCACACCCAAGGCTCTTAATCATCATTGAGCTCCTAGGGCTGGGGTCCCAGACACCGATTAATCTTAGTCCTGGACTAAAAAGCATGTTCGATGGAGATTCTCTGTTGAATGTTCTTAATCCAAGACTATGGTTCATCTGTGTCCAAGAAACCAATCCTTAATGTTTAGATAGATGTACTGTGCTATTGTTCACTGTCTGTGTTTACTCTTTCACATTAGTATCTGCTGTATAACAAGCCATGTTCAACATATAATTATCCTAACCGATGCTCTTTCGTCTCTATTTTACAGGACAAGGTTTGCCATAATAGGTAGGTGTGTTGCATGCTATTCCACAGAATAATTTGAATGTTATGTGTCCCCACTTGGCTTAGCCAAAAAATACCTGCACTGTGGCTTGCAGTTACCACACTGCCTGGACATTATTTCATGGCAGGAAGGGAATTTGCCTATAACCGACTCGCTCTGAACTATGTCATACAGTTAGGAAACTGGGATCGTATTCATTAAGTACCAAACTGAGGGGGAAAAAACAGATTGTTTTGCTTTGTTGTGCCCTAATGAACATGACCAAGCATGAAATGCATTCAACCACAGAAAACCCTTCTATTTGCTGGCCAACAGATTTTCTTGTCGAGTTTTCTTTCAATAGGGTTTTCACTACATTTATCTTTGAACCTTTAATTGGCATTTTGTCAACAGACTCAAAGCAAATACATTGTATTTGTCACATGCGTTGTAAACAACAGGTGTAGGCTAACAGGGAAATCCTTACTTACAGGCCCTTGCCAACAATGCAGAGAGAAAATATAAATCATAGTAACACAATGAGCAACGCTAGCTTGGCTATATACACAGGGTACCGAGTCAATGTGCAGGGGTACGAGGTAATTGAGGTAGATATGTACATGTACTGTACATAGGGATAAAGTGACAAGGCAATAGGATAGATAATCAGCTTTAGCAGCAGTGTAGGTGATGACTCAAAAGAGTTAGCGCATAAAGGGTCAATCCAGATAGTCCTGGTAGCTATTGGTTAACTATTTAAGTAACTATTTAGCAGTCTTATGGCTTGGGGGTAGAAGCATTTTAGGGTCCTGTTGCTTCTAGACTTGGTCACCTAGAATACATTGAGAGAACGGGTTCAGAATATTAGGGATCAAAGAAGGCCATCTAAATAAATGCATATTTCTCTGTTTCAGCACTAACTGATAGATACTCAGATATTTTTTGTTTGTTTAGACAGTTTAGGGTGAGTAACAACTGGTTTGGAGAGCCTTTATGCACAAAAATGCAGTGGTTTGATTCATCCTGATTCAAGTTAAATCCATTAAATATTGGAAGGTGAAAAAAGTATACAATAGTGGTTGAATAATAGGCTAGTCCAATAAATCTACCCTAATCCTCACTAATCACGGAACTGTAATGACAACGGTCCAGTCATCGTAAACTGTGCTCCAGGTTTAACCCGCTGCGTGTGGTCTGAATTCCACTAGGTCCCAAGTTATTGCACAACGTTAACCTAACATGATCCACTAATGCTAGCCACCCTTAGGAACAACTACACAGACATGAAAGAAAGGTACTGATGGAAATAATGTCAAATGTGAGCTACATATTAAAGGAAACAAACACTTAAGTGACAGTTAGAAATGCACAGTACCAGTCAAAGGTTTGGAGACACCTACTCATTCAAGGGTCTTTCTTAGTTTTTTTACTGTTTTCTATATTGTAGAATAATAGTGAATACATCAATACTATGAAATAACACATATGGAATCTTGTAGTAACCAAAAAAGTGGTAAACAAATCCAAATATACTTTAAACTTTAGATTTTTCAATGTTGCCTTGATGACAACTTTGCACACTCTTGGCATTCTCTCAACCAGGTAGTCACCTGGAATGCATTTCAATTAACAGGTGTGCCTTGTTAAAAGTTCATTTGTGGAATTTCTTTCCTTCTTAATGCGTTTGAGCCAATCAGTTGTGTTGTGACTAGGTAGGGTATATACAGAAGATAGCCTTATTTGGTAAAAGACCAAGTCCATATTATGGCAAGAACAGCTTAAATAAGCAAAGAGAAATGACAGTCCATCATTACTTTAAGACATGAAGGTCAGTCAATATGTAAAATCAAAAACTTTTAAAGTTTCTTCAAGTGCAGTCGCAAAAACCATCAAGCGCTATGATGAAACTGGCTCTCATGAGGACCGCCACAGGAAAGGAAGACCCAGGGTTACCTCTGTTGCAAAGGATAAGTTCATTACATTTAACTGCACCTCAGATTGCAGCCCAAATAAATGTTTCACTGAGTTCAAGTAACAGAAACGTCTCAACATCAACTGTTCAGAGGAGACTGTGTGAATCAAGCCTTCAAGGTCGAATTGCTGCAAAGAAACCACGATGGTCTCTGCATGTGTGGTTCCTACCATGAAGCATGGAGGAGGTGATGTGGGGGTGCTTTGATGGTGACACGGTCAGTAATTTATTTAGAATTCAAGGCACACTTAAACAGCATGGCTGCCACAGCATTCTGCAGCGAGACACCATCCCATCTGGTTTATGCTTAGTGGGACTATCATTTTATTTGTACTTTTACAGGACAATGACCCAACACACCTCCAAGCTGTGTAAGGGCTATTTGACCAAGAAGGGTAGTGTTGGAGTGCTGCATCAGATGACCTGGCCTCGACAATAACCCGACCTAAACCCAATTGAGATGAGTTAGACCGCAGAGTGAAGGAAAAGCAGCCAACAAGGGCTCAGCATACGTGGGAACTCCTTCAAGACTGTTGGAAAAGCATTCTTAAGTGAAGCTGGTTGAGAGAATGCCAAGAGTGTGCAAAGCTGTCATCAAGACAAAGGGTGGCTACTTTGAAGAATCTCAAATATAAAATATATTTTTTGTTTAACACTTTTTTTGGTTATTACATGATTCAATATGTGTTATTTCATAGTTTTTATGTATTCACTATTATTATACAATGTTGAAAATAGTAAAAAAATAAAAAAATAAAAACTTGAATGCGTAGGTGTGTCTGGACTGGTACTGTATGTGGGTATTATTGACGGTGGCTCCCGATAGTTCTTATTTACAATTTGTATCATGTTAAATATGAGCCACTGAGGTAAGCCCGGGCATATAGTTAAAACATTATGAATAAACTCTGTAGGTTTGGCGGTACAGAAGCCTAAAGCTTGGGTCTCCAAATTTCAACCCCGCAAATTATGAGTTCATACAATTAAAATGTTGAATAGCGGCACAGCTATTTATAGCCTACTTTACTGTGGAAAAGAGGCTGCAACATGTTAAGTTGATATGATTTTCTGTTTGGCTCCAAAAACTGTTATCATATACATTTTTAAATTACAGTGTATTGAGAATACTGTTATTTCTATCTGAAAAAAATTAAGTAGATGCTTTTTCCACTTGGAACTTGTATAGACACCTCTTTCTTTGATCTCCACCCCAAATGTGTAACTTGCTCGGGCAATTTCCCCTTGCTTAAGTTCATGGTCAGAATACATGTAGAGAGAGAAGTGCATAAAAAGGGGGAAAAAAAGTACAATTTACTTGTGCATAACTGGTCTGAATTGCCCCCTTAGAAAGACTCAAATCAAATTTTATTAATCACATACGCCGAATACAACTGGTGTAGTAGACCTTATAGTGAAATGCTTACTTAAGAGCCACTAACCAAAAATGCAGTTTCCAAAGAGTCAATGTGTACAGTCAATGTGTGGGGGCACTGGTTAGTTGAGGTAGGATGTACATGTAGGTAGAGTTATTTAAGTGACTTTGCATAGATGATAACAGTGAGTAGCAATGCAAATAGCCATTTGACTAGATGTTCAGCAGTCTTATGGCTTGGGGGTAGAAGCTGTTTAGAAGCTTCTTGGACCTAGACTTGGCGCTCCGGTACTGCTTGCCGTGCAGTAGCAGAGAGAACTGGCTGGAGTCTTAGACAATTTTTAGGGCCTTCCTCTGACACCGCCTGGGATTAGAGGTCCTGGATGGCAGGAGGCTTGGCCCCAGTGATGTACTGGGCCGTTCGCACTACCCTCTGTAGTGCCTTGCGGTCGGAGGCCGAGCAGTTGCCATACCAGGCAGTGATGCAACCAGCCAGGATGCTCTCGATGGTGCAGCTGTAGAACCTTTTGAGGATCTGGGGGCCCATGCCAAATATTTTCAGTCTCCTGAGGGGGAATAGGTTTTGTTCACACTGTCTTGGTGTGCATGGAGCATGTTCGTGATGTGGACACTAAGGAACTTGAAGCTCTCAACCTGCTCCACTGCAGCCCCGTCAATGAGAATGGGGGCGTGCTCGGTCCTCTTTTTCATGTAGTCTACAATCATCTCCTTTGTCTTGATCACGTTGAGGGAGAGGTTGTTGTCATGGCACCACAATGCAAGGTGTCTGACCTCCCTATAGGCTCTCGTCATTGTCGGTGATCAGGCCTACCACTGTTGTGTTATCTGCAAATTTAATGATGGTTTTGGAGTCATGCCTGGCTGTGCAGTTATGAGTAAACACGGAGTACAGGAGGGGACTGAGCACGCATCCCTGAGGGGCCCCTGTGTTGAGGATCAGCATGGCGGATGTGTTTGTTATCTACCCTTATCACCTGGGGGCGACCCGTCAGGAAGTCCAGTATCCAGTTGCAGAGGGAGGTGTTTAGTCCCAGGGTCCTTAGCTTAGTGATGAGCTTTGAGGGCACTATGGTGTTGAACGCTGAGCTGTAGTCAATGAAAAGCATTCTCACGTAGGTGTTCCTTTTGTCCAGGTGGGAAAGGGCAGTGTGGAGTGCAATAGAGAGAGAATCATCAGTTGGGGTGGTATGCAAATTGGAGTGGATCTACGGAGAGCATGATCGAACAGTCTTCTGGAACAGCTGATGCTCTCATGCATGTTTCAGTGTTTTTTTGCCTCGAAGCAGTTTAGTTCGTCTGGTAGGCTCGTGTCACTGGGCAGCTCTCGGCTGTGCTTCCCTTTGTAGTCTGTAGTGGTTTGCAAGCCCTGCCACATCCGGCTCTGACGCTCGTCGGTGTAGTACAATTCAATCTTAGTCCTGTATTGGCGCTTTGCCTGTTTGATGGTTTGTCGGAGGGCATAGCAGGATTTCTTATAAGCTTCCGGGTTAGAGTCCCGCTCCTTGAAAGCGGCAGCTCTACCCTTTTAGCTCAGTGCGAATGCTACCTATAATCCATGGCTTCTGGTTGGGGTATGTATGTATGTATGGTCACTGTGGGGACGACGTCATCGATGCACTTATTGATGAAGCCAATGACTGATATGGTGTACTCCTCAATGCCATCGGTGGAATCCCGGAACATTCCATTCTGTGCTAGCAAAACAATCCTGTAGCATAGCATCTGCTTCATCTGACCACTTTTTTTATTGATTTATTCACAGGTGCTTCCTGCTTAAATTTAGCTTGTAAGCAGGAATCAAGAGGATAGAATTATGGTCAGATTTGCCAAATGTAGTGCAAGGGAGAGCTTTGTATGCAAAGTATGGGTGGTCCAGAGTTTTCCTCCTGGTTGCACATTTAACATACTGATAGACATTTGGTAAAATGGATTTACGTTTCCCTGCATTAAAGTCCGCGGCTACTAGGAGCGCCGCCTCTGGGTGAGGAATACAGCTCATTCAATGCTGTCTTAGTGCCAGTCTCTGACTGTGGTGGTATGTAAACAGCTACGAAAAATATAGATTAAAACTCTCGGTAAGTAGTGTGGTCTACAGCTTATCTTGAGATACTCTACCTCAGGCGAGCAATAGCTCGAGACTTCCTTAGATATCGTGCACCAGGTCTTACTTACAAAAATACCAGACGCCGCTGTTCTATCCTGCCGGTGCAGCGTATAACCAGCCAGCTGTATGTTGATATTGTCGTCGTTCAGCCACGACTCCTTGAAGCATAACATATTACAGTTTTTAATGTCCCGTTGGTAGTTCAATCTTCCGCGTAACTCGGCGATATGATCCTCCAAGGACTGCACATTTGCTAGCAGAATGGAGGAAAGTGGGGTTTTATTTGATCGCCTACGAATTCTCAGAAGGAAGCCCGCCCTTCGGCCCCTCTTTCTCCGCCTCTGATCACAGGGATCGGGGCCTGTTCCCGAGGAAGCAGTATATCCTTTGCGTCAGGCTTGTCAAACTCGTGAAAGGAAAAAAGTATTCTGCTTGTCCGTGGTGAGTAATCGCAGTCCTGATGTCTAGAAGTTATTTTCGGTCATAAGAGACGGTAGCGGCAACATTATGTACAAAATAAGTAATACAAATGTTTTGCAAATAAACAAACAAAAAAGCACAATCGGGTGGGGGCACGTAAAACGTCTGCCCTTTTCTCCAGCGCCATCTTACACTTACAGCTGTAATCCCTGCTAAATTTGAGTCTAACATGTATTGACTCATGGGGTTGAATACTTATCTAATCAAGATATATTAGTGTTTAATTTTCCATTAATAGTAGTTTTTTTGTTTAACTTTTAGGTAAAAAATGATATACTTTCTACCATAAATTACATAACTAATGCATTAGATGTCAACAACACATCAATTCCTCAAAGGCGTAGTGCAGTTTTTCCTTTAAAAAATATATATATTTCCATCACAAAAAAAAGTTTAAATAACACTCTGAAATTGCGAAAATGATGATAATTCCCTTGTGTATGAGCTGTGTAAATAATAATAATAATTTTTTAAATGAAGGCTGGATTTTCAGCCTGTTCAGGTGGGATGGAACTTTTGGCCCATGTCATAATGTCACAATATGACCAATGACTGTTCTTCTGGGTATGGGGGTGGGCTCTAGACCATCCTATTTGCCAATCACGCCTGTCTATGTCAATATAGTAATATTTGTTTCCTAACGCCCACATGATCAGACTTAGCATTTAACAGACCCAAGGAGGCTCAGGGAAATATATTATAAAACATTTATTTTGGGGTAATTTTCATAAAAAAAACACAATGATTTATTAGACATACAGCGATGATTTAAAAATACAATTACAAAGACTGCATGGGGGCTTTAATTGGCGGTCTTTAATTCATTAATTCGGCTTGATTCATGGTTAGAATATTCTCAGAGAATTGGATCTGTCTGTTGACCCCATGTTGATAAATATACCTAATTTATTACACCATTACTCATTGTCATTATTACTGGAGAATTTGCAAGAAGAAGGTTTAGCCAGAAATAACTGAATACCTTTAGGTATTTCTACATTTTTCTACATTGTTGAAATACCATGTGTACTCACTGCAATGTGAACAAGCAAGCGAATAAGGAGTTTAGAAACAGCGGTATGATTTGCCTACAAAATATGAGTGGATAGTGGTGGTAGTGGTAGTAGTCGTGGATATTGGTAGTGAATAGTAGGTGTAGTGGTAGTGGGTGTAGTGGTAGTAAAGCACTTTTGTTACCCGAAGGTGCAAAAATAATAATAACAAGCCAGAATATAAAACACAGCAAACAAAACTATATAACGGTATTGCCAGATCCGGAGGCATATAGTATGTCAAAATGAGGTATATCATTGTATAACAGTGAGTAATGGCGTAATAAGAGTATACCAGTGAGGTACAGCATAATACAGTTATAATAATCACTGAGTAATGGTGTAATAAATGAGGTACATTTATCAACATAATGTTTTATGCTGTACCTCACTCTGACCTACTCTATTCCTCATGTATTACACCTCACTCACTCTGATAACCTGATCTCTTCCTGTTTCCACCAGACTGCAGGAGAGGAGGCGGAGTTCTGTGGTGGTCAGTCTACCTGGATTGGACGTTTCGCCGGGGGACCTGTTTGTGTCCAATGGGGTGGCGGACATACTGAACTTCTCAGGTTAACGCCAAAGTTCCGTTTCTGCAGTTTTTTGCATTCCTTATAAGCCCAGGTTGTAGGCCAACAGTGATCAGTGTTATTTGTTACATTATTTTAGTTACCTACAAGGAGATCCTATTAAATTACTATTTAATATTAGGGATTAGAATACTAATTCCTATTATAGCTAGGTAAACACTTTAGTAACTGCATCAGAAGTTCACTTACCCAAATATATAAGTAACATTCCTTAACTATTTTCAGATTATTGCCACATTCAGGCAAAATGATAAGGCTGTTTACACTTGATTTCCTGTAAAATCCTATCTACATCCTGTGGATCACTTTTTTTTCTTCATCACATTTTCGCAACAGAAGAACTATGAAGCCAGGCCTTTGTAGATAATGACAAAACCATGTTCTCCATTTCCACAGACACCAAGAAACCCAAGTGGCCTTTCTCCAGACGTGGCACGGTATGTGTGCTGCCTGCTTGTTCTCCCCCTGCTACTCGCCCTAGCTAGCGTGACCTGCCACCAGTCAGCCTAGTTGTTTGTGGTTTTGGTTGCTATTGCTTTGAAGCTGTCAGCGTGCTCAGGAAGCTGCAATGAAATTAAGGATATTGTTCTCTGACCCACTTTTAATCAAAGCATATTCATGAATACACTTTCTTCCCCTTTGTTCTCATGGCCTTCTGAGATTTCATCATGTGTCAACAACACTAAGCTAAACCAATTCAATCCAAATCAATTCATATTGAAGGTGTTTGATCAGACTGATAGATAGATGGGAAAATATACAAACGAAACACTATTGGTGTGTACTGTCATTCACTGTTCCACCATGCACACACGCGAACACTCACACATGTTTTTGTGTACAGACACACTCGTACACACACACATTCACTCTTACTATACACACACACATTCCCACTTAGACAGACACTCATACCTATAGTAAAGAATGAATTGATTGTCCCAGTAATGTTTAACATTTAACCTGTATTTGTTCCTTTCAGACTAAAGGGACGACTACACGCACTGCATCTGATATTGAGAAATATCTATTGAAGGAACAGATTCAAGACTGGAGGGACACAGACTTCCAGAAGTACAAGGTGAGGAAAGCCATATGAACACCAGAGCTGAAGAAGCCTTTTTTCCTCCTAGCTGTGTAATATTTAATTGTTACGTGTCTGCGTTTGTAACTTGGGAGCCAGTCATCATTGAGTCAGTGCTCCTAGGAATTACTACAGGAACAGGGAAGCCCCTGAAACATATAAATGACACATTGAACGGGAATAAGACTTTTGTTGGCCTACGCACATGGCGTACATTTTTAAACTGTAGCTAGACAGCAGACGATAACACCATTGAGGATAGTAACAAGACAGGCTACAGAATGCTGTCACCTTGTACTTATGACCGCACTGGCACAGCCGTGTTAAAACCATCAGTCCCCCCCCCCCGTGCATTATGGTTTTAGTATTATTCAAATAACATCTATCCAACCATCCATCTGTCTTATCATTCCCTCCATCCCCAGGACTGTTCTCTAGAGGAGTTCCTGAGGGACTGCGATTCGTCTCAGCTGATGTCTGACTGTGACCCTCAAGACTACAAGAGACAGGAAGCTATCTGGGAACTCTTCACCAGCGAGTGTGTTTACTTCCTGGATCAGCTCATGGTGCTCAAAGAGGTGACTTACTAGATATATGCCCCCCCCCTCCACACACACACACACACATACTTTTGAACAGGAATGGCAGCTCACCATTTGCAACCAAACACCTTGTGCTTTGTGTGGCTTTTTGAACACAAATGTCATGTTGTGATGGTTCAAACAGACCTTTCCTTTGAATTGACACTGTCCCTTTCTAAAATATACTTTGTTGGGGGAACTCTTTCTTCAGCTTTGTGATGAAATTGAAAACAGCAAAAGAGATCCAACCCCTCCCTCTTGTTTGTGTTCCATTGTGTAATATATTTAATGTTTTTGTGTTTAATAAAAAATATAAATAAATATTGTGTCCTTCAGGTGTTTCTGGCCACGCTGACCAACCTGCAGATGAGGGACTACCTGTCTGACGTGGACACTTGGAGGATGTTTGCCAACCTCAACGAGCTGTGTCTGGTGAGACTGTAGAGATGCATACTGTATATTACATTAGATTGGATTAGTAGGGCTGTGAATGTCATGGAATTTTGGATGATGCTAACTGGCCAGCCAAATGGCCGCGTCTCCTTAATAACCATTAAAATACTTACTAATTTTCTCTCCTGACTGCATGTGCTGATATAGAAGTCAATGATGGCATAATGGGACTGGCAGCCATTGCAAGTGTACCCATTGGCGCAAAGCAGGAAGTGTAACCATCAATATGTGCAATGGTTTGTTGACAAAAATAAATGCATTCCATTGCATGAGCCACATCAGCTAACATCATTTGAATTAAAATTTTACATTACCATGGACATTTTTGCATCACAGTACCAGGCAGCCATTGAGTGTACCCATGTAATGAGTTGACCAATCAAATTGCCAGTTTCTATTCCTATGTGTGCTGCTGCTGCATTGTGGGGGGGCATTGCATAGGCAACCAAAGACTCATTTGCTACAGTACCTTGCTTGTTTCAGCAAGGAGCAACAAACTTGTATCATGTTGTTGAGTCCATTATCGCAGAAACTGTTCCATCTTCAGTCATATGTTTGTTCCTAAAGTGTATATATATATTTTTTTACCCCCTAGAGTCAATTGACGCCAACAGTGCATCAATCTAAGTAAAATACAAATATCCTCATCAAAATCCGTCAGTTTGGAATGTGTTTTTTTTGTTGCTTTGGATGCGTCTCAATCCATAGCATCCGCTGATGTTGCACTTCCACATCTGCGGTGAAAGGTGGCAGAGCTAGAGCAGTGTTTGTCAGACCATAAGACATCCCGAAAATCGGTGTTCTCTCAAAAACATCTGTAGCATCCGAATGATTTGACCTGCAAACTAATATATGACCACTCTATGTAAAGAGGAGACTGATGGTGGTCTCTGTTTTGCTCCCCCCTGTTTTGCCCCCCCCCCGCTGCACTATCAAATATCAAATCATAGACTTAATTATAATATAATAAACACACAGAAATACGAGCCGTAGGTCATTAATATGGTCAAATCATTTAGAAAACCAAACTTTTATTCTTTCAGTGAAATACAGAACCGTTCCGTATTTTATCGAAAGGGTAGCATCCATAAGTCTAAATATTGCTGTTACATTGCACAACCTATGTTATGTCATAATTTAGTAAAATTCTGGCAAATTAATTACGGTCTTTGTTAGGAAGAAATGGTCTAAACACTGTCTAAAAACTGCTGCATATTCCCTAACTCTGCTTGCACAAAACGCAAGAGAAGTGACACAATATCCATAGTTAATATTGCCTGCTAACATGAATTTATTTTAACTAACTTTGCAGGTTTAAAAAATTTACATGTGTATTGATTTTCAGAAAGGCATTGATGTTTATGGTTAGGTACATTGGTGCAACGATTGTGCTTTTTTTCGCAAATGAGCTTGTTAAATCATCACCCGTTTGGGAAGTAGACTTTATGATGATAATTAATGCGGTGCCTGTTAATTTATTTGCAACGCAGGACAAGCTAGTTAACCTAGTAATATCATCAACCATGTGTAGTTAACTAGTGATTATGTTAAGATTGATTGTTATTTATAAGATGCATTTAATGCGAGCTAGCAACTTACCTTGGCTCCTTGCTGTACTCGCGTAACAGGTGGTCAGCCTGCCACGCAGTCTCCTCGTGCAGTGCAATGTAATCGGCCATAATCTGCGTCCAAAAATGCAGATTTACCAATTCTTATGAAAACTTGCCGATTTAATCGGTCGACCTCTTATGTATGTATACAGTTAGACCTCCAAGTCTGGGTCATCCTTGGGAGCATTGAACGTACTTTGGTGTGAAAAGTGCAAATCAATCCCAGAACAACAACAAAAGACCTTGTGAGGATGCTGGAAGAAACAGGTACAAAATTATGTATATCCACAGTAAAACGAGTCCTGTATCGACATAACCTGAAAGGCCGCTCAGCAAGGAAGAAGCCACTGCTCTAAAACTGTCATAAAAAAGCCAGACTACGGTTTGCGACTGCACATGCGGACAAAGATCGTACTTTTTGGAGAAATGTCATCTGCTCTGATGAAACAAAATAGAACTGTTTGGCCATAATGACCATCGTTATGTTTGGAGGAAAAAGGGGGAGGCTTGCAAGCCAAAGAACACCATCCCAACCGTTAAGCACGGGGGTGGCAGCATCATGTTGTGGGGGTGCTTTGCTGCAGGAGGGAATAGGGGGACATCACAAAATAGATGGCATCATGAGGGTGGACGTTATGTGGATAAATTGAAGCAACATCTCAAGACATCAGTCAGGAAGTTAAAGCTTGGTCGCAAATGGGTCTTCCAAATGGACAATGACCCCAAGCATACTTCCGAAGCTGTGGCAAAATGGCTTAAGGACAACAAAGTCAAGGTATTGGAGTGGCCATCACAAAGCCCTGACCTCAATCCTATAGAATATATGTGGGCAGAAGTGAAAAAGCATGTGCGAGCAAGGGGGCCTAGAAACCTGACTCAGTTACACCAGTTCTGTCAGGAGGAATGGGCCAAAATTCACCCATCTTATTGTGAGAAGCTTGTGGAAGGCTACCCAAAATATTTGACCCAAGTTAAACAATTTAAAGGCAATGCTACCAAATACTAATTGTTTGCAAACTTCAGACTTCAACTGTATGTATGTGTATACGTGCATATATGCATAAACTCATCAAAAAAATTAATGTCCTATCACTGTATAATGTGTTTATTTTCAGCAAACTAAACAGGTGTAAATATTTGTATGAAAATAACAAGATTCAACAACTGAGACATAAACTGAACAAATTCCACAGATGTGACCAACAGAAATGGAGTAATGTGTCCATGAACAAAGGGGGGGGGGGGGGGTCAAAATCAAAAGTAGCAGTCAGTATCTGGTGTGGCCACCAGCTGCATTAAGTACTGTGGTGCATCTCCTCATGGACTGCACCAGATTTGCTAGTTCTTGCTATGAGATGTTACCCCACTCTTCCACCAAGGCACCTGCAAGTTCCGATCCAACAAGTCCCAGACGTGCTCAATGGGATTGAGATCCGGGCTCTTCACTGGCTGTGACAGAACACTGGCATTCCTGTCTTGCAGGAAATCACGCACAGAACGAGCAGTATGGCTGGTGGCATTGTCAGGATGATACTGCAAGAAGGGTACCACATGAGGTAGGAGAATTTCTTCCCTGTAACACACAGCGTTGAGATTGCCTGCAATGACAACAGGCTCAGTCCTATGATGCTGTGACACACTGCCCCAGACCATGACGGACCCTCCACTTCCAAATCGATCCCGCTCCAGAGTACAGGCCTTGGTGTTCCACTCATTCCTTCGATGATAAACACGAATCCGACCATCACCCCTGGTGAGACAAAACCGCGACTTGTCAGTGAAGAGCACTTTTTGCCATTCCTGTCTCGTCCTGCGATGGTGGGTTTGTGCCCGTAGGCGATGTTGTTGCCGGTAATGTCTGGTGAGGACCTGCCTTACAACAAGCCTACAAACCCTCAGTCCAGCCTCTCAGCCTATTGCGGACAGTCTGCGCACTGATGGAGGGATTGTGCGTTCCTGGTGTTACTCGGGCAGTTGTTGTTGCCATCCTGTACCTGTCTCGCAGGTGTGATGTTCGGATGTACCGATCCTGTGCAGGTGTTGTTTCACGTGATCTGCCACTACGAGGACGAACAGCTGGCCGTCCTGTCTCCTTGTAGCGCTGTCTTAGGCATCTCACAGTACGGGACATTGCAATTTATTGCCCTGGCCACATCTGCAGTCCTCCTGCCTCCTTGCAGCATGCCTAAGGCGCGTTCACGCAGATGAGCAGGGACCTTGGGCATCATTCTTCTGGTGTTTTTCAGTCTGTAGAAAGGCCTCTTTAGTGTCCTAAGTTTTCATAACTGTGACCATAATTGCCTAACGTCTGTAAGCTGTTAGTGTCTTAACGACCGTTCCACAGGTACATGTTCATTAATTGTTTATGGTTCATTGAACAAGCATGGGAAACTGTTTAAACTCTTTACAATGAAGATCTGTGAAGTTGTTGGGATTTTTACGAATTCTTTGAAAGACCGGGTCCTGAAAGGGGACTTTCCCTTTTTTTTCTATGAGTTTATATGTGTGTGTGTTTTTTTTCCTGCTCTTTCTTATATCTCCTAGATATAGGACAGACACTTCAAAACCTTGTCTTATGATAACATTTTTTGGACTGCTTTTTCTGAATGTGTTATTTTATTCTCATGACTGTCTTCATCCATAACCATCAGTTATATAATAATTGTGCTAGCCCTGTCGATTAGATTATCCCAAGCTTGGAAAATGTGTTTGGCATGTTCATTTAATTTTTCGTCTCTGTTATTGTGTACTATGATAGTATAGCATTCTATTAGGTGTCTTGTGAGACTGAGTCGTTATGGTAACACACTAGTCCCACTCCAACACCGCCCAGATCCGATTGGTACTGATCCTGTGTGGGTGCTGTCTTCCATGCAGAATGGTAGGATGATAGGGCCATGGCGTGCTGTCTTGAGGTAGACACTACTGTGAGTAAAGTAGGACTTGAAGTTGCATATTTTTTTATTAGCCGTATGTACGGGATACGCATGGTAAACTAGCTACCCACGTCCCAGATGGATGACTGACCATGGCAGTGAAGGGGGCGAAGGCGAATGCACTTTGTTTTGGGACTGGGCCTTGGATGGGAGATGGTTTACCACATGCTATCCACATATCAAAATGAAATTCCAAAGTTAAGTCACTAAATATTCCCCATCACGACGTCAAATCTTCATCGACGTCATCTTACTCTAGGCTACATGTTGAAGGATTGAATTCTCATACTATGACCTCTGGTCTCTTAGTGTTTACTGAAAAAAAATAGTCACCTGCAGTACAATTACAAGACATTATAGGATGGGATTATCTCCATTATACGAATAGTCTGTGGCATGACATCTTCATGTAGACTTTGTCTATCTATGATATCACATTTTCTTTTGGACTCTGTAATGTGATGTGTTGTTCCCCAGGTGAGCTTTGGCTTCCTCATCAGCCTGCTGCATGTCATCAAAGAGTCCTGGAAGATCCCGGTAGCAGGGGCCGGGCCCACCCTGCTGGAGCTCCTCCACAAGGTATGGACACACACACACACACACATTCAAAAACACTTGAATGCACAAGCACACACACGTGTTTACACGCACACACAGAATATTCTGTTCTACTGGACCATTTACTTTATATTCTTATCTTTTATTATTTTGTGTTTTGTTGTCGATAAGGAACCTGCAATTAAGCATTTGGTTGGACAGTGTATTACCATGTGTATCCTGTACATACAACTAATTCAACTTGAAACACACTCTATTATAAACCAGAGAACACGTATAAAATCATTAGTGTCTGTGTAATTAGTCTTATTTACTTCATCACCCTCCATGAAATTATCTATGAATACAAAGCACCGTTTTTCATGTGGCCCAGCAGCTTTTTTGTCTTTTCCAAATGATATACTTAAAAAAAATATATATATTTTACCTTTATTTAACCAGGTAGGCAAGTTGAGAACAAGTTCTCATTTACAATTGCGACCTGGCCAAGATAAAGCAAAGCAGTTCGACAGATAAAACGACACAGAGTTACACATGGAGTAAAAACAAACATACAGTCAATAATGCAGTATAAACAAGTCTATATACAATGTGAGCAAATGAGGTGAGAAGGGAGGTAAAGGCAAAAAGGGCCATGATGGCAAAGTAAATACAATATAGCAAGTAAAATACTGGAATGGTAGTTTTGCAATGGAAGAATGTGCAAAGTAGAAATAAAAAATTATGGGGTGCAAAGGAGCAAAATAAATAAATAAATTAAAATTAAATACAGTTGGGAAAGAGGTAGTTGTTTGGGCTAAATTATAGGTGGGCTATGTACAGGTGCAGTAATCTGTGAGCTGCTCTGACAGTTGGTGCTTAAAGCTAGTGAGGGAGATAAGTGTTTCCAGTTTCAGAGATTTTTGTAGTTCGTTCCAGTCATTGGCAGCAGAGAACTGGAAGGAGAGGCGGCCAAAGAAAGAATTGGTTTTGGGGGTGACTAGAGAGATATACCTGCTGGAGCGTGTGCTACAGGTGGGAGATGCTATGGTGACCAGCGAGCTGAGATAAGGGGGGACTTTACCTAGCAGGGTCTTGTAGATGACATGGAGCCAGTGGGTTTGGCGACGAGTATGAAGCGAGGGCCAGCCAACGAGAGCGTACAGGTCGCAATGGTGGGTAGTATATGGGGCTTTGGTGATAAAACGGATTGCACTGTGATAGACTGCATCCAATTTGTTGAGTAGGGTATTGGAGGCTATTTTGTAAATGACATCGCCAAAGTCGAGGATTGGTAGGATGGTCAGTTTTACAAGGGTATGTTTGGCAGCATGAGTGAAGGATGCTTTGTTGCGAAATAGGAAGCCAATTCTAGATTTAACTTTGGATTGGAGATGTTTGATATGGGTCTGGAAGGAGAGTTTACGGTCTAACCAGACACCTAAGTATTTGTAGTTGTCCACGTATTCTAAGTCAGAGCCGTCCAGAGTAGTGATGTTGGACAGGCGGGTAGGTGCAGGTAGCGATCGGTTGAAGAGCATGCATTTAGTTTTACTTGTATTTAAGAGCAATTGGAGGCCACGGAAGGAGAGTTGTATGGCATTGAAGCTTGCCTGGAGGGTTGTTAACACAGTGTCCAAAGAAGGGCCGGAAGTATACAGAATGGTGTCGTCTGCGTAGAGGTGGATCAGGGACTCACCAGCAGCATACTGTCTCTACACGCCACTTCTTTCTATTCTGGAGTCCCACACATGCTCACTCTAATATAGATCTGCTTTGGATTGTTATTTCTTGATGGGAATTGTTGCATTATTTGTGTTGTATTAGACATTCTACTGCACTGTTTGAGCTCGTAACATAAGCATTTCGCTGCACCTGCTGTAATAGTGGTTACCAACTAGGGGTACATTTTTGACGTTTGAGTCATTTAGCAGACGCTCTTATCCAGAGCGACTTACTTGGCCGGTCCATAGCGGGTACTCATGAGACCATATGTCTACTGGTAAAATGCACACGAGGGGGTACTTCAGGGGTACTCATGGCAGAGCAGTATTCAGTTGGGGATACAGTCACCAAAAAGATGGAAACCACTGTGGTATAACGCCGGCAAATCTGTGTAGACGGCAAATAAACGTTTTAATGGGATCTTTCTGTTTCTCTATGCGCTTACTGCTTAGCTAACCATTTATCATACATCTATCTGTTGGCAGGCGATCCAGGAGAGCATATGCCACTGTCTGCAGAAGTACTGCCTCAACTATTCCACTGCACTCTTTTATCTGGACAGCCTGAAGCACAGAGAGGACTTTGGCTCCTACGTGAAGGTACACTGCAGGCCACAGCCGCCAAGCGCTGCTTATTTGGAACTATAAATCAGGGTTGGTTGGGGCAAGGTTGCGCTGTTCCCTGTCCCTAACAACCACACACAATTATGCAGTAAGGTAGGATAGAACTGGGTCAAGTGTGAACGAACACCGAGTCACTGGGGCTTGCTGACAATTGGAATGTGACAATTAGTCTCCTGCGATTGAGACTCTTTTGCAAGCCTGCTGTTTTTTTGCTCTCAGCTGAGATAATTTGTCTTTCTCACAACTTCACTTTCACTCCTACCCTACCCCGTCCCTCAGTTCTCCCTAATACTTGCTCTCTTTCACCTTTTACTTCCTGACCTGTCTCTTCTCTTCTCTCTTATTTTCTCCCACGCTCTTATGCAATCGCTTTCTCTCTCAATATCTGATTTTGTCACACACCCTACTTATAGTACTTAATTTGGCTTTAACTCTTTCTCTCCCCCTACGCTCTCTCCCCTCTCTTGCTCCCTCCCTCTCTTTCTCTCTTTTTTCTCTTTCTTTCTTTCTCTCTCCCCATCTCTCTCTCTCCCTCCCCATCTCTCTCTCTCCCTCCCCATCTCTCTCTCTCCCTCCCCATCTCTCTCTCTCCCTCCCCATCTCTCTCTCTCCCTCCCCATCTCTCTCTCTCCCTCTCCCGTCTCTCTCTCCCACCATGCTCCCTCTCCTCTCCCCTACGCCTCTCCCCTCTCCTCTCCCCCTACGCCTCTCTCCTCTCTCCTCTCTCTCTCCCCTACGCCTCTCTCCTCTCTCTCTCCCCCTACGCCTCTCTCCTCTCTCTCTCCCCCTACGCCTCTCTCCTCTCTCTCTCCCCCTACGCCTCTCTCCTCTCTCTCTCCCCCTACGCCTCTCTCCTCTCTCTCTCCCCCTACGCCTCTCTCCTCTCTCTCTCCCCCTACGCCTCTCTCCTCTCTCTCTCCCCCTACGCCTCTCTCCTCTCTCTCTCCCCCTACGCCTCTCTCCTCTCTCTCTCCCCCTACGCCTCTCCCCTCTCCTCTCCCCCTACGCCTCTCTCCTCTCTCCTCTCTCTCTCCCCCTACGCCTCTCTCCTCTCTCTCTCCCCCTACGCCTCTCTCCTCTCTCTCTCCCCCTACGCCTCTCTCCTCTCTCTCTCCCCCTACGCCTCTCTCCTCTCTCTCTCCCCCTACGCCTCTCCCCTCTCCTCTCCCCCTACGCCTCTCTCCTCTCTCCTCTCTCTCTCCCCCTACGCCTCTCTCCTCTCTCTCTCCCCCTACGCCTCTCTCCTCTCTCTCTCCCCCTACGCCTCTCTCCTCTCTCTCTCCCCCTACGCCTCTCTCCTCTCTCTCTCCCCCTACGCCTCTCTCCTCTCTCTCTCCCCCTACGCCTCTCTCCTCTCTCTCTCCCCCTACGCCTCTCTCCTCTCTCTCTCCCCCTACGCTTTCTCTTTTTTATTTTTTAAGGGGCTTTATTGGCATGGGAAACATGTTTACATTCCCAAAGCAAGTGAAATAGATAAGAAACAAAAGTGAAATAAACAATAAAAAATTAACAGTAAACCTTACTCACCAAGGTTCCAAACTGTAAAATGTAATTGTCTATATACAGTGTTGTAATGACAAAAGGGAAAATTAATAAACATAAATATTGGTTGTATTTACAATGGTGTTTGTTCTACACTGGTTGACCTTGTGGCCACAGGACACACATCTTGCTGCTGTGATTGCACACTGTGGTATTTCACCCAATAGATCTGGGAGTTTATCAATTAGATGTATTTAATTTTTTGGGTGGATCTGTATAATCTGAGGGAAATATGTGTCTCTAGGCCATACATTTGTTAGGAGGTTAGGAAGTGCAGCTCAGTTTCCACATTTTGTGGGCAGTGTGGACATAGCCTGTCTTCTCTTGAGAGCCAGGTCTGCCTTCGGTGGCCTTTTTCAATAGCAAGGCTATGCTCACTGAGTCTGTACATAGTCAATGTAAGGTTTGGGAATCACTTCCTTTTAGGTGGTTGTAGAATTTAATGACTCTCTTCTGGATTTGGATAATTAACGGGTATCAGCCTAATTCTGCTCTGCATGCATTATTTGGTGTTTTACATTGTACACAAAATATATTTTTGCTGAATTCTGTATGCAGTCTCTCAATTTGGTGTTTGTCCTATTTTGTGAATCATTGGTTGGTGAGCGGACTCCAGAGCTCACAACCATAAAGGGCAATGGGTTCTATAACTGATTCAAGCACTTTTTGCCAGATCCTAATTGGCACATCACATTTTTGATGGCATAGAAGCGCCTTCTTGCATTGTCTCTCAGATTGTTCACAGCTTTGTGGTAGTTACCTGTGGCGCTGATGTTTAGGCAGAGGTATGTATAGTTTTTTTGTGTGCTCTAGTGCGACGGTGTCTAGATGGAATTTGTATTTGTGGTCCTGGAAACTGGACCTTTTTTGGAACACCATTATTTTTGTCTTACTGAGATTTACTGTCAGGGCCCAAGTCTGGCAGAATCTGTGCAGAAGATCTAGGTGCTGTTGTAGGCCCTCCATGGTTGGGGACAGAAGCACCAGATCATCAGCAAATGGTAGACATTTGGCTTCAGGTTCTAGTAGGGTGAGGCCGGGTGCTGCAGACTGTTCTAGTGCCCTCACCAATTTGTTGATATATGTTGAAGATTGTGGGGCTTAAGCTGCATCCCTGTCTCACCCCCTTGCCCTGTGGAAAGCAATGTGTTTTGCCAATTTAAACTGCACACTTGATTTTATAATGTCGTATATTTTCCCCACAACACCACATTCCATCAATTTGTTTAGCAGGCCCTCATGCCAAATTGAGTCTCGCTTTTTTGAACTCAACAAAGAATGAGAAGACTTTGCCTTTGTCTTGGCTTGTTTGCTTGCCAATTAGGGTGTGCAGGGTGAATACGTGGTCTGTCATACGGTAATTTGGTAAAAAGTCAATTTTACATTTGCTCAGTGCATTGTTTTCACTGAGGAAATATACAAGTCTGCTGTTAATGATGATGATGCAGAAGATTTTCCCAAGGTTGCTGTTGACTCATATCTCCCGGTAGTTATTGGGATCAAATTTGTCTCTACTTTTGTGGATTGGGGTGATTCATCCTTGGTTCCAAATTTTGGGGAAGATGCCAGAGCTGAGGATGTTGTTGTTAAAGATGATCTCTCTCTCTCTCCCCTTCCTTCCTAGTGGTGTGAGAGGAACCAGGAGTGTCGGAGGCTGCAGTTGCGTGACCTGTTGGTGGCGCCGTTGCAACGTCTGACCCGCTACCCCCTGCTGCTGAGGAACGTGGGGAAGAGAAGCCGGACGGAGGAGGAGGAGAGCGCCCTGCAGAGTGTGGTGGAGCAGGTGGACACCTCCATATGTGAGCATCCCCCTCCTTCACCCTTGCCACTGAAACACTGTATCGTAAAACCCCATCTCTACACAGGCTGCTGTTTCATATATAAACCTGTTTGGTTTTCCTGTCTTTTTCACTCAAACACCCACACAGCCCCTGTGCACTGCCCGCTCCACAGCTGTACATTTTCAATTAAAAACAGCGAGAGTCTTATTTCCCCGTAACTTCCAATGAGAATAACAAAATCGCTTTGCCAGACCATTGGCTACATCGTGTACAACATGGTCAGTCTCACAGGCTGATCTGATATTTCTACAAAACAGTGCAACCTTACCACACTACTTTATTATACATTCTTACTGCAACACTTAACTACGTTAACCCTCACCACCACACTGACTCTGTAAAGTCAATGGCTCACCACACATGTTATTAGTGTAAATGAAGCTGATTTGGGGTTCTGTGAAGCCATTATTGGATTATCTGGGTTATTTGCATAATCTATTTTTATCAGCTGAGGTGACTCACCTAAACCTAATTTAAGAGTAGTCAGTCATCACTAGAGGCTCCTCTCGCTCTAACCACAACAATGTTTTTGCCGTATAAGGAAACTTGAACATACACAAGCAGAGTCAGTCAGCCAGCCTCTTCTGTGTCTTACGATGGAGGAAACCTTTAGAAATAGGACGACCGGTGGCCATTTTGAATTTTATCACCACCCCTTGACTTGAATTGGGTTGCCATTCTAGGAGTTCTATTTCTACATAGGAAACAGCAGCTTTGCCATTCAGGTTCAGGCCATCAGCTCTAGGGTGTTTTCTGACAGAGCTATGTGGGCTTTTGACAGCCACTTATACCTCCTGGCTTAACTCACATCTTCACACCTGTAGCAAAATATACACTGGAAAAGTTAATTTATTTATTTATCCTGTACGGGATAGTCTCTACAAATACATGTCTCTTAGAAATGGTAACCAAATAGCCAGTTTGTTTGTTGGGCAGCAGCCAAAATCTGTGACAGTTGACGTCTTCTCTGCGTGCCTGTACTTGCAGACGTATTTTGGTGGTTCTCTCTATAACTAGATGGACAGGACCGGCTGTAGAGAAATATGTACCAGTATTGTACCTTGAATGTAATTGTTCTTGTATATCGAACCCGTTTTTCTAT
This sequence comes from Oncorhynchus kisutch, assembly GCF_002021735.2. Lineage (NCBI taxonomy): Eukaryota > Metazoa > Chordata > Actinopteri > Salmoniformes > Salmonidae > Oncorhynchus > Oncorhynchus kisutch. The sequence continues at coordinate 40,212,229 of NC_034177.2, forward strand.
TTTCTATTTTACTGTGTGCTTCAAAGTTCTTTCCCATAGCCAGGGTGTGACTACAGACAATAACAGAGGTATACAGTGAGTTGATGTGGCCTGGGAATAGCACTGTCACAATGGCAGGCTGGACTGAATCGGTCAATGTTCAATGGGTGTGGTGGGTGTCTACGGTAAGAGGTGGGCGCAGTCTAATCTATGACTAGAGCATTCATAGATCACACCCATGTTGAGACACAGTCAGCTGTCGTCATTATTTAATGATATCTGTATCAACATCAGAGGTACTATTTGAAATGTATTTGTTTCATTGCCAATGCCAGATGAATTGATAGTTTGATAAATTGTGCACATAGCTGAATATTTTACTAGTAGTAGTACTATATTATTAAACTAACATAAATTATATTAATTTAATCTGATGACAACAGTGACACCCTTGTTAAGATTGTTCTGTGTGTTCCAAAGCCAGGAATAAGCCTGCCAGAACCGGTGTTCATAATTAGTGTGCACTGCTCACTATCAAACAGAGAGGTGGAGTGGAATGCAGTTTAGTGTCCTCGTTGGTTTGTTTGTGTCACACACACCCCTCCCCCTGTGGGTGTGTTGTGTGTTGTGGGTGTGTGTTGTTTTATGTTTTGTGTTTTGTGTTTGTGTGTGTGTTTTGTAGGTGATCTGGAGGGCAAAGTCAAATGGCTGGACAACTACCAGAAGGTGAAACTACTGAGAGATGCCCTGGTGTGGCTGCCAGTGTGGGAGAGAGACAAGCGGGCCTTCATCCCTGAGGTAAGGTTGCATTCACTATAATGAGAGAGTTGAGCTTTGAATATCAAACTGGGTTTGCACAAAGACATAATAGAATAAAATGGACTTAATTGACGTAATCCTGTTAGTTCCTGGAGGAACATGGGCCTCTGTACTTAAGCTTTCCAATGACACTGGTCTTGGGCCAAGACAAATGGATCTTCTTGGGTTCGGATTCGAGTAGAACATAACATATGGTTAACGTTTTGATACACGAGTCAGATACAGTACAACAACAACTTAGCTGTATCTTGAATGATGTCAGTGCATTGATGTAAAGAGAGGGCTGTCTGAAGCGTCTTAGTTTTTTCAGATAAAGATCAAGTGATATCTGGTCATCGTGATCCGCAAAGCTAGATATGCATGCAAGAGACATAACGGCGGGATATGATCAAAATAAAATATACTGCCACCACATATGAAGTCGTAAGAATGCAAACAAATCATGCGTCTACCCACAACCTAACCTCAGCCCTTCATTTGGCTTTGAACAGAATCTGAAGCATCTCCTGAAAGCGGTCACCCTCGAAAACCTCATCGCTCATCGGTGCCTGCTGCATGAGGGCAAACTAGTGCTCACAGGTCGGTGACATACAGAGTAATCAGTCATGCTTAGTTAAAATACTGTTTAAGTACTAGTTTTACATCAGCCATGTCCTGACATCATCTCTACATATGTTACCACCAGAGAATGCTAAGCTGCACGATGTGTACCTGTTTCTCTTTGACGACTTCCTCCTCATCACCAAGATCAAGAGGAACAAGAAGGTAGGACTTATACCTCTACGATTTTCTCACATAGATACTTACCTACATATGTATTATAACTTAACTACTTTCGTATAGTACTTAATCCTCTTTGATCACTGAATTTGATTTTCTCTCTCTCCCGCGCGCTCTCCCACTCCACCCCCTTTCTCTCACTTCCTACCCCCCTCTAGAAGTCCACAGGTCCTGAACAGAATCCTTTGCGCCTCCCTCAGAACCAGGAGTTGGACCAGTTGCTGAAGGAGGGCTGTACCTTCACCGTCCTGGACCAGCCCATCTCGCTGGACCGCCTCCAGCTCAGGAGCGTAGACCAACTCAACGCAGCAGGTGAGGACGGATCAACACCTGCATGATACAGGAATTGAGAAAGTCCAGCATTCAATGATGTAGTTGCCACAGTTTAACCTCTCTAGGGTATGTGGGTGTCCCACCTGGCCAACTTCCAGTGAGATTGCAGAGCGCCAAATTCAAATACAGAAATACTCATTATAAAAAACAGTAACCAGCCAAGTAGAAGAGTTACACAAGTCAGAAATAGAGATAAAATGAATCACTTAGATTTGATGATCTTTATATGTTTGCACTCAGAAGACCTTCATTTATTCAATAAATGTTCCTTTTGTTCGATAGACTCTCTTATATCCGAAAACCTCAGTTTTGTTCGCGTTCTTAAGTAATCCACAGGCTCAAACGCAGTCACAACAGGCAGACCAAAAAAATCCAAATTGTATTGTAAAGTTCATAGAAACATGTCAAACGATGTTTATATTCATTCCTCAGGTTGTTTTCAACCTAAATAATCGATAATATTACAACCAAGAAAGGCACTCTCTCGGTCGTGCGCATGAAAAAGCTCTGTGACACGGCAGAGTCCACTCATTCAGAATGCTCTTACTCCCTCATTTTTCAGAATACAAGCCTGAAACAATTTCTAAAGACTGTTGACATCTAGTGGAAGGCATAGGAACTGCAATATGAGTCCTAAGTCAATGGATACTGTAATGGCATTGAATAGAAAACTACAAACAAAAAAACCTACTTCCTGAATTGATTTTTCTCAGGTTTTCACCTGCCAAATCAGTTCTGTTATACTCAGACATTATTTTAACAGTATTGGAAACATTAGTGTTTTCTATCCAAATCTACTAATTATATGCATATCCTATCTTCTGGGCCTGAGGAGAAGGCAGTTTAATTTTTGGCATGCTTTTCATCCAAAATTCCAAATGCTGCCCCCTACCCTAGATAAGTTAAGGCCACGTCCTAGTAACACACTAGCATTTTGGCTTTTGTCAATCTTAATGTGATTGTCGCATCAAAGTTTATTCGTCATATGCACAGGCTATAGCGGGGAGTAAACAGTAAAATTGCATGCTTAGTTGCAAGCTCTCCTCTCAACAGTGCAGTAACTTAACAGTCTGTGTGTGTTCTTATGGAAAATAATGTACAACCTGATCCTAGGACCTCATCACTGATTTAAACATAGGCCTATAAACATCTACTAATCTATTACATTTAGGCTATTTGGCACTTGTTCACACCTCTTGCTTTACTTTGGACCCAAGGGGTGTACGTTTTGGTTTTTGCCCTAGCACTACACAGCTGATAATCATCTAATCATGAACTTTGATCATTTGAATCAGCTGTGTAAAACCAAAATGTGCACCTTCTAGGGATCCCGAATACAGAGTTTGGGAAACGCTGCTTTACTTACTGATAAGATACTGAATTTATATCAATAATCAAACTTATGATAAAAACATACAGTGCCTTGCTGCTGCCTACCACCGCTCAGTCAGACTGCGCTATCAAGTCATAGACCTAATTATAATATAATAACACACAGAAATACGAGCCTTAGGTCATTAATGTGGTAAAATTCGGAAAACTATCATTTAGAAAACAAAACATTTATTCTTTCAGTGAAATACGGAACCGTTCCATATTTTATCTTAACGGGTGGCATCCATAAGTCTAAATATTGCTGTTATATTGCACAACCTTCAATGTTATGTTATAATTATGTCAAATTCTGGCAAATTAGTTCTCAACGAGCCAGGCGAGAGAAGTGACAATTTTCCTAGTTAACATTGCCTGCTAACATTAATTTATTTGAACTAAATATACAGGTTTAAAAAAATATACTTCTGTGTATTGATTTTAAGAAAGGCATTGCTTTTGTTAAATCATCCCCCCGTTTGGCGAAGTTGGCTGTCTTTGTTAGGAAGAAATGGTCTTCACACAGTTCCCAACGAGCCAGACGGCCCAAACTGCTGCATATACCCTGACTCTGTTGCACAGTATGCAAGTGACACAATTTCCCTAGTTAAAAGAAATTCATGTTAGCAGGCAATATTAGCTAAATATACACGTTTACAAATATATACTTGTGTATTGATTTTAAGAAAGGCGTTGATGTTTATGGTTAGGTACACATTGGTGCAACGACAGTGCTTTTTTCGCAAATGAGCTTGTTAAATCACCTGTTTGGCGAAGTAGGCTGTAATTCAATGATAAATTAGCAGGCACCTCATCGATTATATGCAACGCATGACAAGCTAGATAAACTAGTAATATCATCAACCATGTGTAGTTAACTAGTGATTATGTTAAGATTGATAGTTTTTTTAACCTTTTTTTTACAAGGTAAGTTTAATGCTAGCTAGCACCTTACCTTGGCTCCTTGCTGCACTCGCATAACAGGTAGTCAGCCTGCCACGCAGTCTCCTCATGGAGTGCAATGTAATCGGCCATAATCAGGGGTCCAAAATTTATCGGTCGACCTCTAGAGACTACCCCAACATATGGAAGAAGGTACTCTGGTCAGATGAGCCTTAAATTGAGCCTTAAATTGAGCTTTTTGGCCATCAAGGAAGTGCTTTGTCTGGTGCAAACCCAACACCTCTCATCACCCCAAGAACATCATCCCCACAGTGAAGCATGGTGGTGGCAGCATCATGCTGTGTGGATGTTTTTTCATTGGCAGGGACTGGGAAACTGGTCAGAATTTAAGGAATGATTTAAGGAATGACGGATGGCGCTAAATACAGGGAATTTCTTGAGGGAAACCGGTTTCAGTCTTGTATTTGAGACTGGGACGGACACCTTCCAGCAGGACAATGACCCTAAGCATACTTCTAAAGCAACACTTGAGTGGTTTAAGGGGAAACATTTAAATGTCTTGGAATGGCCTAGTCAATGCCCAGACCTCAATCCAATTGAGAATCTGTGGTATGACTTAAAGATTGCTGTACACCAGCGGAACCCATCCAACTTGAAGGAGCTGGAGCAGTTTTGCCTTGAAGAATGGGCAAAAATCCCAGTGGCTAGATGTGGCAGCTTATAGAGACATACCCAAAGAGACTTACAGCTGTAATTGCTGCAAAAGGTGGCTCTACAAAGTATTGCTCAAGTTTTCTGTTTGTTTATTTCATAAAAAATATTTTGCATCTTCAAAGTGGTAATTCCAGGTTTGTAAGGCAACAAAATAGGAAAAATGCCAAGCGGGTGAATACTTTAGGAAACCACTGTATTGTGCAATCCAGTTATCTAAACCGCAGATTAGTCATCTGTAATCGATTACAGTATCAGTCCTGAGTTATTTGTTCAGTACTCTTTCTTCTGTACTGCTTATGTGCGTGTTTTCAACAGACCTGGCCTTGTGACTGTTGGTAGAGCATGGCACTGGCAACGCCAGGATTATGGGTTCGATTCCATCAGGGACCAGTATGAAAATGTATGCATTCACTACTGTAAATTGCTCTGGATAAGAGCATAATTTATATGTAAACTAGGTTGTATTAATTAGAAACTAAATGGATGCAAACTGGCCAAAACAGGGAGGCACCACCTGAACTTTCAATATCAAGCCCCTTTTTTTCAAAAATATAAATTTTTCTATGGTGTGCACTAATGACACTGACATGTTTCATCCTTCTCTTCTCAGCATCAGGGCTATCCCAATCGTTCATTATCATGCACCAGAACCGCTACCAGCAGTGTATCGCTGCCTTCATTCTACAAGCACCGTCCGAGGCCGTCAAGGTACAGTAAGAGCACTCTGAACTTAAAGTAACACACTGTACGTGTTGTAGTCCTAACAAAAACACTGAATGGACAGTAGTCTTTTTACAATGAGAATTGGGTTGCATTCCAATTTAGTTGTTTGTGTGTTATTGTACCATGGTGACTGACAACATTTCATTATGTGGTCATATGTAAGGCGTGGATTTATCACGATCATGACATTCCCATCTCAACATACTCACAGCAGGTTCAAAGTGTATTAATCTGAGTTGCTAGTTGATTACTGCCATATAAATTCCTGTGTTATCCTTCATTCATCACCATGTTTCATTCCTTTGCCGGATGATAATAATCATTGTTGAGCTATTTACAGTCTATTTGTCTAGGAGATTTTCTCTGCGCAAACATACAAATGGCTATCTTTCCAAAAATCAAGTGACTCGATCCAGTTAGTGTTTGTCATAGTGCTGAGCGATTAGTGCTTATTGAGGACGGTTCGATTATTATTATTTTTTTTATCATTGCTTTTGGTTTAATGTATTTTTTACATTTAAAAGCACTGTGCATTATGTGGATTGCATGCTGTAACAACACAGAATAAAACAATTAATACAAGTCCCATGACGTTAGTGATCTCCCATTACTGCTTATGAACCATAATTTATTCACATTACTTTAATTTCATTGCAAGTCATCATCTCATTTCCATAGAGCTGCTGCCTATCAAAATCACTACTTTTGTAGTTATTCAAAGTAAATAAGGCATCATTTTATGACTGCTGAATACCAACAATCAAGGTCATGTATTTTCAGGCTCTCCAATTAACTGCTTTCTATCCATATCGATTGCTTGTTCTGTCTTGCTACGCACAGATGGACAAGTTTAAGAGGGCGCGCAATGGATTATTGTCATGATTTCTTTGCACCAAACTTTGCAAAATATTGGTGTATTGGAAACTACAACTCCCTACTACATTGCACAGTTCAGGCTTAATCTGATTTAATGAACGAAATGGAATTCAAATAATTGAACAGACTTAAGTCAATTAGTTTAAAAAACGAAAAATAACCTACATTTTGGTTAATCGCTCAGCACTAGTTGGTCATCAGATGATCGGACACTAGCAGAGAAGTCTGTATTCCAATACTGTCCGAGTCACCTTGCTCTTTGACACATCTAAATTAGGTGGAATTTCCTTCATTACTAGGCATGAGTAAGGTTGCAAAGGGTGGGTAAATTACTGGAAACGTTGAAAGTTTACCAGTAAATTACCTGAATTTTTCAAACTTTTCAATGATTTTAGGTAGTCTATCATGAGACATCTAGTGGCCCTTTTGGGTACTTCATATTGTCACTGCTGTCTCTCTCTGGCCTTGTCACATGGAAAATAAGATTATTAAAATAAGACTAAACTGTAAAACATTATCCGTAATATAAACCAGCAATTTATGTCCCGATTCCAACTTAGGAAGTTATACCTTTCCTACACACTTCTCACTAGTTGGTATTCAGACTTACCTTGTGCAGGTGCATAACACACTTTGCAGTCATGATTCCCTTCTGCACACTGAATAAATGTGGCCAACAGATTTTCTCTTGGAGTTTTCATTCAATAGGGTTGTCAGTGCATCTATCTTAATGGTGTACCTTTTAAAAAAAAAATTGGGATACATTGAGAACAATTTCGGAAAATAGGCATCAGTTTGCTGCAAAAAAAAAACACTAACTGGACAGTTTTCTCCATCTCTACACTCAATCATGGACACTCTTACTGACACATGGCTGCTTCACGTGATTTATTGGGTTGTCTGCCATTTTGTCCTCTGTGCTGTTGTCTGTGTCTAACAATGTTTGTGCTGCTAACATGTTGTGCTAATGCCATGTTGTTGTGTTGCTGCCATGTTTGTTGTTGTATGGAGTGTTGTGGTGTCTCTTGTTGTGATGTTTTTGTCCTACATTTTTCATCCCAGCCCCCATCCCCACAGTAGGCCTTTTGCCTCTTGATAGGCAATGCATTTGTTATTGACTTGCCAAGTTAAATAAAGCCATGTAAATAATATATGCATATTCATCTCCGTTTCAACACAAACTGGTAGATGTAAAAAATACTCTGATTGTGTAGATTATTTAGGCAACGTTTGTGGTTAGGAAAGCATGTATGACAAAAAAAAAACAGGTTTGGAGAGCCTTTACGCACTAAATATATTAAGGAATTAAAAAGTGGTTTGATTTATCCTGAAAGTTGTCATTCAAGTTCAATCCATGAAATATTGGAAGGTGGAAAAAAAGTTTACAATAAGGGTTGAACAAGTCCTATAAATCTACTCTAATCATTGAACTGTAATGACAACGGTCCAGTCGTCGTGAACTGTGCTCCAGGTTTAACCTGCTGCGTGTGGTCAATGCCATAATGTCCCACATTGCACAACATTAGTCTAATATGATCCACTAATGCTAGCCACCCTCAGGAACAACTACACGGATGTGACAGAGGAAAGAAAGGTGAATGGAATGTGAAAATAAAGTTAAATTGAAGTAAAGCTAACACTAAAGTGACAGTTAGAAATGTATGTTGGTGCCTGCTGATAGTAGCTAATATAACATAATACAAATTGTCACATAAAACAGAAAATAATAGGCTATAAACCATAGGCTATAAATCATAGGCTATAAACTATAGGCTATAAACCATAGGCTATAAACCATAGGCTATAAACCATAGGCTATAAACTATAGGCTATAAACCATAGGCTATAAACCATAGGCTATAAACCATAGGCTATAAACCATAGGCTATAAACCATAGGCTATAAACCATAGGCTATAAACCATAGGCTATAAACCATAGGCTATAAACCATAGGCTATAAACCATAGGCTATAAACCATAGGCTATAAACCATAGGCTATAATTAAAACATTCTAAAGCGCAGGCATCAAATTGAGGACACACAATTCTGAATAACGACACGGCTATTTATAGCCTATTTCGTTGTGGAAAAGGGGCTGCAAATACATGTTCTGATTTTCAGTTTGCTTCCATATGGCTGTTTTCACATTCATCTCCAGGGATCATCAGGAAAAATCATCTAAAACAATTGCTGTGTGTATTTTCCATCCTCTCCAAACGGATTACTCATTTACCTAGCTCTTATTTAGCTAGCTCTTATTATTACATCACAGTGCGTGGAGAATGCTATTATTTGTATTGAAACAAATATTCCTTTTCCACTTAGATCGGGCAGGTTCGCTCAACCTCATTCATGGTTTCCTTGCGTGTAAAGGTGGTGGAATTAAGACGAGGTCAAAATACCTCCGCCACACCTTTTTAATTTCTTAGATCTCCACCCCAAACGAATAGCATGCTATTTTCATACTTAAATTCAAGGTCAGAATATGCAGAGAAGTGCACAAAAAGGAACTCCCCATTTACACGCGCATCACTCTGGTCTGAATCTGGGCATAGTGAATCCATGAGATATAATTTCTGACCATGTATTTATCAATGTTTTAGCATCACAACTGTAAAGTCTAGTTGGTTGAGTTAGAGGTCATTGAAAATAACCTTCTCTTGAACCATCTGGTCTATCTACTAGAAACTCGTACATTTCTTTGTCCATATTAATACATACAATAAAATAAAGTTATTCAAGTATAAATGAAAGTATAAATATAAATTCAAGTATAATTGCCATAGATTGTTAATTAACAAAAATGTGTTCCTTTCCAGAGGGTGTGGATGTCAGAGATAGAGGGTGCAGTGACGACACTGAATTCTCAGCAGCCTCCCCGGGTGAAGAGCTCCTCACTGTGGGTAGAGTCCTCCCAGATCTGAGCCATCTGACGTTCACTACAACAGGGGACCACAAATACTGCTTCTGGGGCCTCCCACTATAGGTCCTGAACCATAGGTGGCTAAGATTTTCTTTTCACGCTGTCCTTTCTAGCAGAGTTCTAGAATTGTGGTGGATATGTAACCAGGCCAGCCCAGTACAACTTGGCTTGGCTCAGTTAGTCTGTAGTGTGAAAGGGGTATACGTATGCAGGTTCTAAGTACATACCAGCACAAATGCACTTGATTAAACTAGCTAGTTGTCGAGACCTTTGATTAGTTTAATCAGGTGCTGGAATGAAAACCTGCACTCCTGGTGAATTTCTCCAGTACCAGGGTTGGTGACCACTGCCCTAGACAAGGACTATTACTGTGTCTCCGCCTAAGCCGTTGTAAAGTATTAGCAGGATAATTTGTAAAATTCATGTTTGCTTTGAAAGTGCATTGTGGTACCATAAGATGACAATAAATTGTTGATAATGAGAAATGATGATTTTGTCCTGTGTTGCTGAATACATTCACTCAAAATGTGGTAATGTGGCTAACAGTACAACTGACCCATGTCATTATTACCCCAGTGGGTGAAAAATCATAGATAACTAGTTAACACACTGGTATACACACACAAAGGAAAATACAGACCCCTTTTATTTAGTCATGATGGAAAATTAGAAAATAAATGGTACATCTAGTCAAATTGTCTTTCCTTAATCAGACACACATCCCTTCTTCCAGGACAGGTAGTCAGTGGTCCAAGGGAACACAGGGTTCCCGACGGTCACCATGACAAACAAGGACTGCGTTTCAGAGCTTAGACGTTGCTGATGCATGACAGATCTTACAATGCCTGAATAGATGTTTTACATGTCAGTCTGACATGGCATGCAACCATTGGTTGACGAATGCAGGGTAACGTGACTCTTTCAGGCACAAAAGCTACACACGGGGCCCTGTTGCAATACACCAGAAATGTATCCTTCCTTGAAGTTACAGATGGGTGGAAGTGAGTGTTAACCTTCCTTTCATCTATCCATCCACTTAGATTTGTGCTTACCTGAAGGAAATGAGGAAGGACGACTTTCTAAAGTATATAAACGGTGCTATGATATCCTCTAAAGTGGACGAGGAATGAACAAGACAATCGATATCATGCATGACGACGGCCGGCATCCACGTGAAACAACCCAGATTAATTTGTGTAGTGCCATTCAGTAAGACTTTTTTTACATTACATTTGTCGACACTTCTTTATACACACGCAAGTGTTAACATGTTACAAAGATAATGACTACAGCCTTGGTATTAGTAAGTGACAATGTTGTACAATAAGATGGTAAACCCTATGACAGAGTTAGAGGGGCAGGTTTTTGACCAGGGTTGGTGACCACTTTTCAACTATAAGGGTGGAGTTAGTGGGCAGATACTTGGCACAGGCTGCGCCTGTAACGGCTCTTAACCCAGAATATGATGAGGCACGGCCTAGACCGCAAATCTCTTGGCCTTCGTGACAACCACAATATTAAATGCATCCAGCAAGCTGAGAAACCTGATCTGAACAACAGGGAAAGAAGAATCTTTCAGGTTAACCATAGTGCTATTTAAGTGCCTGTGCCAATCTGAGGTAGACTAAACCAATGTAATGCAGAAATGGATGCTAACGACACAGGAGTCTACTTGATCAAAATGATATGGTACAATGCCAAGTGTTTGAGAATGACCTCTTGAACCCAGAGTAGAGGGAGGACTGGCATTGAAAGAAAAAGGTGTTCAGGCCTTCAAAGACAGCTAGCCAGACACAGCTAGGCAGACACAGCTAGGCAGACACAGCTAGGCAGACACAGTCCGGGGGGGATTGGGAAACCCTGAGCTAGATGGACAGCCAGCCCGACATGTAGACATACAGCAAACCAGAAGCCAGACGGCTGACCAAGTCACTCACAATAACATGGCAGTCTTTCAACTAAGAGCCTTTGTCATTTACTGTGGATTGACCAGACAGTGCAGGAGCAGTTCAAATCAGTACAGTGCCTTCGGAAAATATTCACAAACCATGACTCTTTACATTGTGTTACAGCCTAAATTTAAAATGTATTTGTATTGAGTTAATCACGGGCCTACACACGATACCCCATCATTTCAAAGTGGAATTAGGTTTTTTTAAATTACAAGCTGAAATGTCAAGTATTCAACCCCTTTGTTATGGCAAGCCTAAATAAGTTAAGGAGTAAAAATGTGCTGAACCATTTACATAAGTTGCATGGTCTCTGTACAATGTGTTTAACATGATTTTTGAATGACTACCTCATCTCTGTACCCCACACATACAATTATCAGTGAGGACCCCAGTTGAGCAGTGAATTTCAACCACAAAGACCAGGGTGGTTTTCCAATGCCTCGCAATGAAGGACACCTATTTCATGATGGGTAAAAAATAAAGCCGACATTGAATATTCCGTTGAGTATGGTGAAGTTATGAATTCCACTTTGGATGGTGCATCAATATACCCCGTCACTACAGAGATACACGGGTCTAACTCTGTTTCCGGAGAGGAAGGAAAGTGACTTTAAAACAGTGAGTTTAATGGCTGTGATAAACTGAGGATGGATCAACCACATTGTAGTTACTCCACAATACTAACCTGAATGACAGAGTGAAAAGGCAGCCTGTACCGAATAAATATATTACAAAACATGCATCCTGTTTTGCAATAAGGGACTTAAGTAAAACTTCAAAAAATGTGGCAAATTAACTTTGTCCTGAATACAAAGTGTTATGTTCGGGGCAAATCAAACAATGCATCACTGAGTACCATTCTTCATATTGTCAAGCATGGTGGTGGCTGAATCATGTTATGGGTATGCTAATCTTCAGCAAGGACTAGGGAGTTTTTTTAGGATACAAATATAATGGAATAGAGCTAAGCACAGGCAAAGTCCTAGAGGAAAACCAAGTTGTCTGCTTTCCAATAGACACTGGAAGACATTCACTTTTCAGCAGGACGATAACCTAAAACACCAGGCTAAATATATAGAGTTCCTTACCAAGATGACATTGAGTGTTCCTGTGTGGCCTAGTTACAGTTTTGACTTAAATTGGCAGTCTAGCAATGATCAACAACCAACTTGACAGAGCTTGAATCATTTTTAAAAGAACACTGAGCAAATATTATACAATTCAGGTGTGTAATGCTCGTAGAGACTTGCCCAGAAAGACTCACAGCTTTAATCGCTGCCAAAGGTGAGTCTAACATGTATTGACTCAGGGTTCTTTACTTATGTAATCAAGATAGTTTTATTTTTCATAATTGTTTTTACATACGTTAGAATTTTACTTCCACTTTGACAGATCGTTGACAAAAAAATACAAATAAATATTTTTATCCCACTTTATAACAACAAAATGTGGAAAATCCCAAGGGGTGTGAATACTTTCTGAAGGCACTGTTTTTAGAGTCATTCTCATGAAACTGACATTTAAAAAATAAAATGTCCTCTTGGATCACCGAGATTAGAATATGTACTTTCCTGTCTTGTTTTTTGATCAGATAATGCGTTTTACAACTACCAATGCAACAATTCTCATTACCGCAACACTTTTTAAACTCCCAAAAAGTGAAACAAATCAATTTATAATATTTTTAACATTGCTTCCCTAATGAAAAGGCCTGAGTTAAACATTTAAAATGTATTTCGGGAAATATTACCATAAACCTTTTTAAATCAATAACTTTTGTATACATTCAAATTATTTAATTTAATTTACGTACACATCAGATTAAGACACAATTGCATAAATGTGTCCTAATATTTCCGCATTACGGTAATGATGAGCAGGTTTCGGAAATTAGTGTTGCATAATTTGCCATTGAAAAACCTGTACTGATCTCTACCAGAGATTCAGTAACCCAACAAATCAGTTTCATCATTTGTTAATCCCAAATAATCCTTGCATAGTACTAAAATCACTGATCTTAGTGTAACGGACTAAAATAGCACTTATTTCAGTAGAAGTACTGTAATTATATACATGCATTTTCAAAAGCGGACTTAAACGTAACTGCAAAAAAATACTTCTCCAAGGTCTTTACAGGTAATATTGGTGTATTAGGACGTGGATATTAAAGATGTATTTCTGGATTGAAAGGGATCCTATGGGCAAACGGCATAACACAATATGCCTATAAAGCATCTAAATACGTGTAACGACAACTGTCTTGGGATATTAAACAACAGTATAGGTAAGTGTGAAAAACAGGTACATGTCAAAATTGGGGATATTCTCCTTTGTGGTGGGGTTACTCTTTGCTGAAACACAAACTGATGATCGTGGCTTAAAAGTAATTTAAAACAGGGTTTTTACACCCCATATTTATTGAGACATTTGTTTTGGTAATGAGAGGCCCTTGGCTCATTCTGCAAATAATAGGAGACAGTCATTATGAGTCAAACAATTGACCACATCACTAAAGCCCATTCATGGCTCCATGTTTAAGGTAATGGTTCTGATTTTTCCCAATTTGAGCTTTTTAGCCAAATCAGTATTGAGAAGACCAAGTGGGGTAAAGGGGTTGTTTGAGAATAAGAACCCCATTCTGAAGGCATATAAAAGTGGATAAATTAACTTTAACTGCTCAGTTAAAGTTAAACCCCTAGATCAGGGTTTCCCAAAGTCGGTCCTGAGGCCACCTCTGGGAGCTCGTTTGCTTTGATTATTTCAATCAGCTGTATAGTGCTAGGACAAAAACCAAAACGTGCACTGGGGGGTGGCCCCAGGACAGACTTTGGGAAACCCTGCTCAAGATGATGCATCATGAGTGAATAAAAGTTTATTTTAAAACATTTTAGAGAGTTTTTACAGAAACTTGAAAGTGTTATGGTAATGAGACATGTCCACTTCAACTAGTATACAATTACCTCAGAATTGAATACAGATGCATTTCGGTAATGAGAATTTGGGGTGAAAACTTTATTTCAAATAAGACTGCCAAAAACTGGACTTTGTCTTCAGAATGATAGTTGATATTTGCTACAGATTCATGAGAATCACCCAAAAAATACTTGAATGAGGACCAGATTTTTAAAAAGTGTTATCAGTGCTGTTTTTGACGGGTTGTAAAGAGTTAGCAATTAGTGTAAATCAACATTGACATGTACAAAAGTGTCTTAAAGAGAAGGTTTAAACAGTCACCATGCAGACTGACAACACTGCAGCCCCTACACATACTGATACACATTCATTCCTAAAGCACCACATATACACACACAGACCAGATCCACGTGGACAGTTATTGCTGCTGCTTCAAAGCAGAGCCCACACAACCCCTGCAGTAGTCATGATGTTGAATGGGATACAGGCGACAGAAAAAGCACATGCAACCAACCACGTGGACAGTGAAAAACAAAAAAAGTGATTTCCGTTTTGTAGATAGATGAGCAGCATTGAAAAAAAAATACAACATTCTGATGTATATCAAGCATGTCTGAATTCTTGATAAAAATGTATGACCTTATGAGTCAAAGCTTTCAGCTAGATTTAAAAAGTAATTGAAACGAAATAAAGGTATGAAAAATCCAGGCTTTCCATTTAGCCTCACATCATGGCCATCTCTCAGGACTGTTGGACTCCAGTTAGACATTCTTTGGTCGTGAACAAAATACTTCTAAAACAAAGAACCACTGCTTTCCACCTTTCAAGGTAACTATATCCTTTCGTTAACTTAACCCGTTAGTCGGTACAACCCTTCAAGACCCAACTTACAGTCAACTGTCTTGTTAATGCTCAAGATGAAAACAATGCCAAACCAAGATGGCCGCCGTTCTAGCTAGATGTGTGGAGTAATGGATGGTGCTGTTGAGCTCTCCCTGTTACCATACTCTGTCCGACTGACTGACATGTCGACTTCAGGTCAGGAGCAGCAAAGGCACTATACAGATGCGGCCTATTCCATCACATAGCTCAGAAATGTCTGCAGTGCTTCTTTCATTATGTTCCCATCTTCTTGTGTGACCTCCATCGGCCCCTATAGTGACTGGCCACTTCTTCTGCACTCCCATCACCAGGTTACTCCTCTCCAAAGCTCAGTAGGTATGTTTGCTTCACATGGTCCAATGGGGTTCACAGAGAGACTGGTGTTGGTTCCTCAGTCCAGATGAATGCACATAGAAAATGGACATCATGAGACATGCCGTTGCTGGGCTACTGGGGGGAGGGGGCGGGAGGGGTGTCAGGCCTGGAGATCTTCGAAGCATGTTTCACAAACCCGCACAGGCTTCTTGGATGAGGGTATGAGGGCGTTCTTGGCGGAGCACTCTGCACAGAAGATGTTGCCACAGTGTCTGCAGTGGTGCTGCAAGGGGGAGTCAGAGTTGGGGAGTAGAGAGAGTCAGTTAGGAGGATGGGCAGTCAGGCTATGCCGACTATTTTGTTCTCTATGTATTTGAACTTTATTGAGACAGTTCGGAAATCAGAAAGACACAGAGGTAAGTGGGAGAAATAGTGGGAAGGGTGGACAGGGGGATGGAACACCGGTCACTGGTGAGGAGATTTGTACATGTGTTGGGAGCATTATCATTCAACCACGGCTCTGCACAGCAGTTAACACTTTTGTGAATTCCTTTGTGGCTCCTCCAACATTTACAATGGTCGTGTTCATAAGGCAGCAAACAGAAGAAAATGAACTGAAATAGGGAGGGACTACCTGAACTTGTCCAATAAGAAACATGAATACTTTGTTGCTAAACATTCCTGTTGCAAAAAGATCTGCCCTAATGAACACAACCCAAATGAACAGACCGCCGTGTAATACAACTCACCTTCCTAATGGCGAGAGAGAAGCCCTTCCCACAGTCCATGCAGTTCTGTACCTCGTGGTCCTCTGCCCACTTCCTGGTCAGAGACTGTGACTGCTTTATCTACAGACGGGGACAAGGAGAGGGGTTAGAGCACCTACTTACACACAGCATGAAAACAAGCTCCACTAACACGCATGCACACTCCCAACACACACAGCTCTATTGACGAGCTATTCGTCCTACAGAGTTCGAAGCCGCAGAGTCTATTGTGTCATCCATAACTCGATAACAGCCTATTAAATGAGATGAATACAATTACATAATGATTGGTCATTGGACTCCATGGATGTGGACTCCGTATTGTGCTTAATAAAGACAGAGTTCAGCTACAGGTCATAAAGAACGATGCATCTGAAGTCCTAATAGGTGCGTAACGTGGTGTTAAGTATCTTGTATTGTTACCTGTAGTGACTGGTTTTCTCTGCCCAGCTCCTGCATGGCGGCTGTCGTATCATCCAGTTTCCTCCTCATCTCCACTACTTTGGCCTGCAGTTTCTCCATCTCCCCCTCACCCTTCACACACCTGAAACACAGCCATAACAGAGTCAAAATGATTGAAGGCTAAAAGCTACCATAGGAGGAGAGAAAAAGGGGAAAGAGGGAGAGCGAGAGAAAATAAATCAAAGCACTAGTCACCTCCAAAGCAACTTCAACTGCATCACAGGGAGGTTATAATGACAGCACGACTTCTAGCAGTCAAACTACCGGAAATCAATTAGCCTATCCTGTCAGGTAGCCTAGTGGTTAGAGTGTTGGGCCGGTAACCGAAAGGTTGCTGGATTGAATCCCCGAGCTGACAAGGTAAAAATCTGTCTTTCTGCCCCTGAACAAGGCCGTTAAACCCAGGCCGCCATTCGAAATAAGAATTTGTCCTTAACGGACTCTAGTTAAATAAACGTAATAAAACCCAGCCAACTTCCCCTTTTGTTTCGAAGACACCCACAAGGGTAGATCTAGGCGATTTCCTGCTTCAAGGTAGTTTCTGGTATAAACACACCACACAGTCATTCTGGAGACAACTTCACACCCACTACCCTCTCTCTCACCTCTCCAGCAGCGTGCGCCTCTCATCCTGGTTGTTCTGCACGGTGGCCTCTAGCACGGCGATCTCGCCCCGCAGTTCATCCGTCTGCTTCTCCAGCTCGCCGCAGTGCCGCTGACTCTCCTGCCACTCCCTCTTCAGCGTAGCCACGTTCTCGTTGAGCGCCGTCACCTGCAGGCCCAGCCGCACCTCCGCCTCCTCTCCCCGCTTCGCCTGCCCCTCATGAGCATTACGCTCTGACGCCTGGGGAGGCGAGCGAGGGAGAACAGGGTATTTAGAAGTCTAGAGGAGAAATGCCACACCTACAGGAGCTCTACAACACATCTGAGTGACAATACCTAAAAGACAACATCACACAGTGAAACACAGCACGTAAAAGCACTAAGGGCTGGTAAGTGTTTTCTGTTAGTAGAGTGACTGTACATATGATACATTTCCACCAGCAAATAGCATTAAAATGTCAATCATCACATGTACAGTGCATTCAGAAAGTATTCAGACCCCTTCACTTTTTCCACATTTTGTTACCTTACAGCCTTATTCTAAATTTGATACAATTAATTTTTTGCTCATCAATCTACACACAATACCCAATAATGACAAAGCAAAAACAGTTTTTTAGATATTTTTGCAAATGTATTAAAAATGTAAAACAAATACTTTATTTACATAAGCATTCAGACCCTTTGCAATGAGACTCCAAGTTGAGCTCAGGTGCATCCTGTTTCCATTGATCATCTTTGAGATGTTTCTACAACTTGATTTACCACCTGTTGTAAATTCAATTGATTGGACATGATTTGGAAAGGCACACACCTGTCTATATAAAGGTCCCACAGTTAACAGTGCAAGTCAGAGTAAAAAACAAACCATGAGGTCAAAGGAATTTTCCGCTCCGCTCCGGTACGGACAGGTTTGTGTGTTGAGGGTTGAGGCACAGATCTGGGGAAGGGTACCAAAAAAAATTTCTGCAGCATTTAAGGTCCCCAAGAACACAGTGGCCTCCATCATTCTTAAATGGAAGAAGTTTGGAATCACCAAGACTCTTCCTAGAGCTGGCCTCCCGGCCAAAATGAGCAATCGGGGGAGAAGGGCCTTGGTCAGGGAGGTGACCAAGAACCCGATGGTCACTCTGACAGAGCTCGTCTGTGGAGATGGGAGAACCTTCCAGAAGGACAACATCTCTGCAGCACTCCACCAATCAGGCCTTTATGGTAGAGCGGCCAGACGGAAGCCACTCCTCAGTAAAAGGCACATGACAGCCGCTTGGAGTTTTCCAAAAGGCATCTAAAGGACTCTCAGACCATGAGAAACCAGATTCTCTGGTCTGATGAAACCAAGATTGAACTCTTTGGCCTGAATGCCAAGTGTCACGTCTGGAGGAAACCTGGCACCATCCCTACGGTGAAGCATGGTGGTGGCAGCCTCATGCTGTGGGGATGATTTTCAACGGCAGGGACTGGGAGACTAGTCAGGATAGAGGGAAAGATGAACAGAGCAAAGTACAGAGAGATCCTTGATGAAAACCTGCTCCATAGCACTCAGGACCTTAGACTGGGTCCAAGTTTCACCTTCCAACAGGACAACGACCCTAAGCACATAACACAGGCTTCGGGACAGGTCTCTGAAAGACCTTGAGTGGCCCAGCCAGAGCCCGGACTTGAACCAGATCGAACATCTCTGGAGAGACCTGAAAATAGCTGTGTAGCAACACTCCCATCCAACCTGACAGAGCTTGAGAGGATCTACAGAGAAGAATGGAGAAACTCCCCAAATACAGGTGTGCCAAGCTTATAGTTTCATACCCAAGAATACTCAAGGCTGTAATCGCTGCGAAAGGTGCTTCAACAAAGCACTGAGTAAAAGGTCTGAATACTTATGTAAATGTGATATTTCAGTGTAGTTGTAGTTCTTTTGAATTATTATTATTTATTTTTTTACCTGTTTTTGCTTTGTCATTATGGGACATTGTTTGAAGATTGAGGGGAAAAAAACGATTTAATTCATTTTAGAATAAGGCTGTAACGTAACAAAATGTGGAAAAAGTCCAGGTCTGAATTATTAGGTTGGTGAGCGACTCAGCGTACCAGCTGGGCCTGGATCTCCTGGGTCTCTGCCCGTAGCTTCTCCTCTCTCTGGGTAACACTGTTTCTGGTGGCCTGGTGCAGGGTCTTCTCCTGCTCCAGGGCTGCCTGCACCTCTTCCACCCGGCCCTGCATCTCCAGCTTCTGCTGCATCAACAGTTGCTTGGCTTCCCGCAGCTCCATCAACTCCTGGGGGGAAGAGGGTGAAATTGATAGGTGTAAGCCAGAGGTTCCCAACCTTTTTTGGTTACTGTACCACCAACTGAATTTTGCTCTGCCCCGAGTACCCCTGAAGTACACACGGATGTGCATTTTAGCAGTAGACCTATGGTCTCATGAGTACCCCTTATGGATAGGCCAAGTACCCCTGGTTGGGGACCACTTGTATAAGCAATATGATAGCAGTTCCATCTTGTCCTCAGAGGTCAGGTGGAATTGTGGCGATTTTGCTAACACCTATCCAATCATCTTAGATCTATAGGAGTACCTGGAGGATAGGGGTTGATATGGTATTCAGTTGGCTCAATTCAGAATCAACCCCTCCCCATTTCACTCAATGGAGTGACTATACCTGTGACCTGTTCAATGATCCCAGATCGAGGACCACTCCGTAAAGCAAAATAAGGGATTAATAAATGCATCATCCTAAGGAGGGCCTCACCTTGTCACTCCTCTCCCCGAGTGCCTTCAGCTCAGAGCCCAGTCTGGTTGTGTTCTTCTCCAGGGCAGCCTTAGTCTGGCTCAGCTCCTCTGCTCTGCTCCTCTCCTTCTGTAGCTCCTCCTGCGTCATACCCTAGGTGGGGGAGGGGGTGGGATGGCATCAGAGATTGATCAAAGTCCCCAAAACATGATGCTGTGACTAGGGTTGCAAAGGGAAGGTATATTACTGAAAAGTTTCTAAGTTCCCCATTAAACTAACAGAATTGTGGTATCTTTCAAGGATTTTAATCCCCTTTGGGTACTTCAGATTATCACAGGTGTTTGAAATCATCTCTGGCCTTATCACATGTAAAATATGAAAGAATTACATACGATTTTAAAATTTTAAAAAATTGCATGGCAAGCTTTAAAACATGATCCTACAGTGGGGCAAAAAATTATTTAGTCAGCCACCAATTGTGCAAGTTCTCCCACTTAAAAAGATGAGAGGCCTGTAATTTTCATCATAGGTACACTTCAACTATGACAGACAAAATGAGAAAGAAAAATCCAGAAAATCACATTGTAGGATTTTTAATGAATTTATTTGCAAATTATGGTGGAAAATAAGTATTTGGTCACCTCCAAACAAGCAAGATTTCTGGCTCTCACAGACCTGTAACTTCTTCTTTAAGAGGTTCCTCTGTCCTCCACTAGTTACCTGTATTAATGGCACCTGATTGAACTTGTTATCAGTATAAAAGACACCTGTCCACAACCTCAAACAGTCACACTCCAAACTCCACTATGGCCAAGACCAAAGAGCTGTCAAAGGACACCAGAAACAAAATTGTAGACCTGCACCAGGCTGGGAAGACTGAATCTGCAATAGGTAAGCAGCTTGGTTTGAAGAAATCAACTGTGGGGGCAATTATTAGGAAATGGAAGACATACAAGACCACTGATCTCCCTCGATCTGGGGCTCCACGCAAGATCTCACCCCATGGGGTCAAAATGATCACAAGAACGGTGAGCAAAAATCCCAGAACCACATGGGGGGACCTAGTGAATGACCTGCAGAGAGCTGGTACCAAAGTAACAAAGCCTACCATCAGTAACACACTACGCCGCCAGGGACTCAAATCCTGCAGTGCCAGACGTGTCCCCCTGCTTAAGCCAGTACATGTCCAGGCCCGTCTGAAGTTTTCTAGAGAGCATTTGGATGATCCAGAAGAAGATTGGGAGAATGTCATATGGTCAGATGAAACCAAAATAGAACTCGTTGTGTTTGGAGGACAAAGAATGCTGAGTTGCATCCAAAGAACACCATACCTACTGTGAAGCATGGGGGTGGAAACATCATGCTTTGGGGCTGTTTTTCTGCAAAGGGACCAGGACGACTGATCCGTGTAAAGGAAAGAATGAATCGGGCCATGTATCGTGAGATTTTGAGTGAAAACCTCCTTCCATCAGCAAGGGCATTGAAGATGAAACGTGGCTGGGTCTTTCAGCATGACAATGATCCCAAACACACTGCCCGGGCAATGAAGGAGTGGCTTCGTAAGAAGCATTTCAAGGTCCTAGAGTGGCCTAGCCAGTCTCCAGATCTCAACCCCATAGAAAATCTTTGGAGGGAGTTGAAAGTCCGTGTTACCCAGCAACAGCCCCAAAACATCACTGCTCTAGAGGAGATCTGCATGGAGGAATGGGCCAAAATACCAGCAACAGTGTGTGAAAACCTTGTGAAGACTTACAGAAAATGTTTGACCTCTGTCATTGCCAACAAAGGGTATATAACAAAGTATTTGATATAAACTTTTGTTATTGACCAAATAGTTATTTTCCACTATAATTTGCAAATAAATTCATAAAAAATCCTACAATGTGATTTTCTGGATTTCTTTTTCTCATTTTGTGTGTCATAGTTGAAGTGTACCTATGATGAAAATTACAGGCCTCTCTCATAATTTTAAGTGGGAGAACTTGCACAATTGGTGGCTGACAAAATACTTTTTTGCCCAACTGTATCTACCAGAAACTCATGGACAATACAAACACCAATATAAAAAATGAATACTATATTTGAATACATTTTAAAAGTTGTTAAAGTATAAATTACCAAAATGATGATAGATTGACAGTCTCTGATAATGACCTAAATTACCGGTAGCTTTGCAACCCTAGTTCTGGCTATGGGTTGGAATTAGATGTACAACAATTATAACAAGAGATTCATTACACAAAACTAAATGGGATACCCCCAAGTGAAACAATAATGTGTTCCCTCCTGGATCTCATAACCGATATGATTATAAGGACAGGGGAACCTTGGAGCAGGACCCTGGGTCTGCATGTACTGTGTGTGAATAAAATCAATCAACCTGTTGTTTCTGCAACTCTTTGAGGGCCGTCTCCTGCTGGCCAAGCTTCTGGTCCCGTTTAGCCAGCTCCTGCTCCAGGGAGGCCCTGGCAGCTTTTACCGCCTGCACCTGCCCCTCCAGACCAGTCAGCTGGATCCGGTTAGCAGATAACTCCTCCTGGGACAGGGTCAGCCTCTCCTCAGACGACTAGACAGAGGGTATACACAGGCATGGGTCACATACAGTACATACACACAGAAAACACGGGTCACACACACACACACTCGGCAGGTTTATGAGCATACCACACTTTCAAATTAGATTAGCATTATGTCAAAAAGGCTTTGATTTACGGTGTCCTGGTAGACCATTAGCCAGACACGTCAGATCATGATCAATATGTACATGCGGTCTGACACGGTCTTTGGTATCTCCATTGATTCCTCTTAACTGCCTTTGTCTTCTCACATATTTTTTTCTCACACAATGACTCTTCCTGTTTAACTCCCACTGACCCCAACCTCCCTCCATTGAAATATAATTGAATGTGGATTCCCGTTCGAGTAAGGATACTTCTATGCTTGCATGGTCTCCCACCCACCTTGAGGTCCTGTCTGAGAGATGACAACTCTGACTCCTTGCCATAGTAGTCAGACTGCAGCTTGACCAGGCCTAGCTGACTCTGCTCTAGAACCTCCTGCAGCTCAGTGGTCCTGGTCCTCTCAGAGCTCAAATCCTGGCCGAGGCCTGACACCTGTTCCCTCAGATGACCCTCCTCCTCAGCCTGGAACACACATTTAGTCCAAAACATGGAAAATACATGGAATGAAGTGTGTGTGTGTGTATGTGCATGCATGTCATCTTACCTTCTTGGCATGTGATCCTTGCAGCTCGGTCACTTGGCTTTCCAGCTTCTTCTTTTCCTGGCTGAAGGACCCCTGGGCTGTCGTCAGCTGTGCCTGTAGCTGCTGCACCCGCTTCTCCTTCTCTTTCAGGGCCTCCTGGGTCTTGGTGTGTTGCTCTGTTAACGCAGTCAGCTGCATATTCAGCCCTTTTTCTACCTGCAAAGGCAGACACAAAATAGAACCCATTGTGAGAGCATGGACAATAGGTATCTGGGTCATGTTAATTAGGGCACACCATAGCAAAACATTTTGCAACTGAAACAAAAATTATGCGTTTCCTATTGGACAAGCTCAGGTGCAAAATGAATGGGACCATGTAGTCATGCCTATGGGCTTCTTACCTCTCTGATCTTATCCAGCTGCCCTTTGACCTCTGCCATCTCCTTGGTGGTGGCCTCTGTGGCCTTCAGCAGCTCTCGTCTGGCCTTCTCATGGGACTTCTCCTAAAACAGGAACACATTCAAGACATTTTCACGTTAACACAGATATATTTAATGTTGGATTTGGCCTAGAGTCTAAGAGACTTCGGCTGATAACACTGACAAATACAATTCTATAAGAAAAGGGCCCTTAAAAAGTAGGAGTGTGGATCTCGGATCCGGTCATGTAATCTTATTCATTATGATCTAAAAAGGCAAAACTGATCCGACGGTATATTAGCATTCCCACTCTGTAACACTTTATGAATATGGGCCCAAGTAGCTTCCTGACTCCTTCACATTGCTGTCTGTGCCTTCCACATGGAGGTCTACCACGCTACACCACATTAAACCCACCTTCTCCTCCAGAACTGCCTTGCTGCTCTTCCTCTCCTTGTCCAGCTGGATCTGGCTGTCCTTCATGGCTTTGGAGGCCTTAGCCAGGCCATCCTTGACCGCCACCAGCTCTTTCCCCTGGGCCTCCTTCTCCTGCTGGGCCGTCTGGAGCTCTCTGGCCAAGCCCTGGGCTTTCCTGTCCAGCTCTGCCTGCTGCGCCTGCCCCTCCTGGGCTAGCTTGTCCAAGTTGGCCTGGAGGGAGGTCTTCTCCTGCTCACATTGCTCCAGCTGCTGTCGCGTGTCACTCAGGGAGGAGGTTTTTCTCTTCAGCTCCACCTGTAACGCAGCAGCTCTGAGAGAAGCAGAGACCGGTCACAAAGAGTACTGGATGTGGTACAATGACTAACAATAAGGAAATAAGCTTGGTTTATAGTCGATGGCCAGAACTACATTTAATTTAATTTATACTCAGGTGTACTGTCTATAGACTGCTGCTGCAACGGTCATTTTCCTTGTCGTCGGGAGATGATTCAGTGCAGTTCGAGATTCGACCCCTTTACCTTTCCCACATTTTGTTACCTTACAGCCTTATTCTAAAATTGATTCAACTGTTTTTCCTCATCAATCTACTCAAAGCAAAAACAGCTTTAGAAATGTTAACAAATGTCTAAAAAAGTTAACTGAAATATCACATTTACATAAGTATTCAGACCCTTTACTCAGTACTTTGTTGAAGCACCTTTGGCAGCAATTACTGCCTCAAGTCTTCTTGGGTATGACGCTACAAGCTTGGCACACCTGTATTTGGGGAGTTTCTCCTATTCTTCTCTGCAGATCCTCTCAAACTTTGTCAGGTTGGATGGGAGTGTTGCTGAACAGCTATTTTCAGGTCTCTCCCGAGATGTTCGATCGGGTTCAAGTCCGGGCTCTGGCTGGGCCACTCAGGGACTTTCAGAGACTTGTCCCTAAGCCACTCCTGCGTTGTCTTGGCTGTGTGCTTAGGGTCGTTGTCCTGCTAGAAGGTGAACCTTCACCCCAGTCTAAGGTCCTGAGTGCTCTGGAGCAGGTTTTCATCAAGGATCTCTCTGTACTTTGCTCTGTTCATCTTTACCTCTATCCTGACTAGTCTCCCAGTCCATGCTGCTGAAAAACATCCCCACAGCATGATGCTGCCACCACCATGCTTCACTGTTGGGATGGTGTCAGGTTTCCTCCAGATGTGATGCTTGGCATTCAGGCCAAAGAGTTCAATCTTGGTTTCATCAGACCAGTGAATCTAGTTTCTCATGGTATGAGAGTCCTTTAGGTGCCTTTTGGCAAACTCCAAGTGGGCTGTCATGTGCCCTTTACTGAGGAGTGGCTTCCGTCTGGCCACTCTACCATAAGGGCATGAATGGTGGAGTGCTGCAGAGATGGTTGTCCTTCTGAAAGGTTCTCCCATCTCCACAGAGGAACTCTAGAGCTCTGTCAGAATGACCATCAGGTTTTTGGTCACCTCCCTGACCATGGCCCTTCTGCCCCCATTGCTCAGTTTGCCCGGGCAGCCAGCTCTAGGAAGAGTCTTGGTGGTTCCAAACTTCATCCATTTAAGAAAGATGGAGGCCACTGTGTTCTTGGGGACCTTCAATGCTGCATACCTTTTTTGGTGCCCTTCCCCAGATCTGTGCCTCGACACAATACTGTCTCGGAGCTCTACGGACAATTCCTTGAACCTCATGGCTTGGTTTTTGCTCTGACATGGAATGTCAACTGTGGGACCTTATATAGACAGGTGTGTGCCTTTCCAAATAATTTCCAATAAATTGAATGTACCACAGGTCCAATCAAATTGTAGAAACATCTCAAGGATGATCAATGGAAACAGGACGCACCCGAGCTCAATTTTGAGTCTCATAGCAAAGGGTCTGAATACTTATGTAAATAAGGTATCCGTTTTTTATTTTTAATACGCAAAACTTTCTAAAAACCTGTTTTCGCTTTGTCATTATGGGGTATTGTGTGTAGATCGATGAGGATTTTTTTTTAATCCAGTTTAGAATAAGGCTGTAATGTGACAAAATGTGGGGGGGGAAATGAAGGGGTCTGAATTCTTTCCGAATGAACTTTGACCCTGTAGTGTCCATTGGCATGGTAACCTGACTGTGACAGCATAAAGAAGATGCAGTAAGTTCTCACCCAGACTTCTCAGTCTCCAATAGGCAACCCAGCTCCTTCAGCTTTCCCTTGACCTCCGACCCCTGCTTCTGGAGCTTCTGCACTTCCTGCTGGGCCTGCTTCCTGTCAGCACGCAGCTCCACCCCCTCCGCCTCCGCTTTCTGTCATACACGCACAAAGATCACACACAGCCACACACACACACAAACACACACACAGCCAATTCAGTGACCTCACAGTGACTTTCTACTACAACCCTGATTCCAAGATGTGTGTATGAGCTAAACCCCTTCATATCGTAATAAACAAAAATCGAATGTGTGTGTGAGTGCGTGCGTGCATTTAACTGACCTTGGCCCGCACCTCCAGCTGCTCTAAGCGCTGTTCTGAGATCAGTAGTTCGTCTTTGACCTCCTTCAGACTGGCCTCCAGCTGGCCACACTGCTCCTGTCTCGCCTGCAGCCTCTGGCCCTGCTCCTCCACACACGCCAGGCTCTTACTCAGCTCCTATAAGGACAGAAGAGATGAGGTTACTGGGGGCCTCATTCAAATTCTCTAAAAGCGCATCCTTCTTTCATTGAAGTAATCATTGACTAGACATGATTGGACAGGAGAATACAAGGGCTCCACCACATGACATTCCCCTGTCCTGTCTAATCAGTGATTACTTCAAGGAAGGAAGGAAGGATTTACTTTTAAAGAATTGGAATGGGGCCTAGTGTAACAGTATTTCTTCCGTCTCTCTCCTCACCCCTACCTGGGCACCCTTGAAGAATTGATACTTATCGCTCCACAAAAGCCGGCCCTTGCAGAGCAAGGGAAATAACTACTTCAATGTCTTAGAGCGAGTGACGTCACCGAATGAAACGCGATTAGCCCTCACCGCGCTAACTAGCTAACCTAAGGAGTATGGAGTATGGTGGTAGATCAGATGTTCATCTAGTATGAGTCTATTCTGCTGACGTCACCCATCTCAGCCTGCAGTACTATGAGTGAGCTGACCTCAGACATAGAAACTATGGCTGACCTGCTGCTTGTCCTGCAGTGCATGCTGGGCTGTATCCAGGTGGTTCTCCAGGTCTACTCTCTGGGTTGCCTTGGCTGCCTCGGCCGACAGCAGCATCTCGATCTTAGCCTTCAACTGGGGAAACAACAGCACAACTTTTCAGTGCCAGAATCTGGCTGAGTGATAAACGCTCTTAACCCTATGGTTGAGTGGTTAACACTCTTTCACATGACCGTCTGGCGACGGGGGTTCGACCCCCAGCTCAGCCACTTCTGTCTGTGCCTCTCTCCAGTCAAGGGTAAAGAGGGAGGTAGAATATTTATCCATCCATCAGTCCATTCACCCTACCTGTGTGTCCAGTTGGGCCACCTTCTCCCTGCTCTCGGTCAGCTGGGTGTTCACTTCCTTTATAGAGGTCTCCACAGCCTGGACTTGGTCCTGTGCCGCCCGCAGAAGGGTCTTCTGCTCCTGCACCTGCTTGTGGAGGTTGTCCTGGGCCTGCTTGTGGCTCTCCGATTGGTTCTTCAGTTTGTCTGTCAGGTGTGTGACCTATAGCCCCCAAAACAGAAAGACAGCAAGACAATTAGTTGTTTCTCAGATCATGATTAGGCCACTGTATGTTTTTACTGTGGTTAACACTACCTCAAAGCAAATCAAAGTTTATTGGTTCGGTACACAGATTTGCAGACGTTATCGCAGGTGCAGTGAAATGCTTGTGTTTTCTAGCTCCAACAGTGCAGTAATACAAAACAACACACATAATCCAAAAAGTTTAAAGAAATTAAGAAATGTCGGAATGAATCTAATTAACAACCCAAATAGCACTGCAACAGTAATCCACATGCAATCTATACGTATCTACACTGGATAAATTTACACCTATGCACATGAATTGAACAACACACTTCTACGGATCACCGTACTGCATTACGTGTGTGCTCTGTTTTGTGTGTGTGTACACGTCTGTCTGTGCATGTGGGCACGTGGATCTTGCTTGTACCGCTTCATGAGTAGTGCATAATCCATTCTTTCTGCTGATTGTTTTATACTGTTCAGCCAAAAATAAGTAGTATTTTTTTATGGATTCAATGGCAGTTCTTACTTTCGCCACAAGGGGCATTGTGCTGATTTCTATGGTGCTTTTTGGCACCAGCGCTGCCTCACAGGCACTATTCATGCCAAAAAAGTACATGTGTGCAGCTCTTGCTAGCACATTAGCAGTTCTCTACTGTTAGTTTCTTACTGGTGGTAAGAACAGAAGATTGCCACCCTTTTTTTGTTTTGTTTCATCACTCAGTTATGACATGAATATTACATTTAACAAACCAAACATTGAAATAATGTTATGTGAGGTAAAGTAAATATCCAAACCGGTCCGTGCATCAATACCATATATAGTCAAATACGGTTTACCGCCCAGCCCTACCTGCGTCTGTAGTGTGTGGTTCTTCTCCTGAAGCTGGTTGAGCACAGCCGTCTCTCCCTCCCCGGCCTGGATCTTGGCCACCAGGTCCTCCCTCTCGGCCTCCAGCTGACTCACGCTGTCCTTGGTCTTCTGCAGCAGGGCCTCCAGGTTCTGGATCTTCTGGTCCTTGTCCCCGATCTGACGCAGCACCTGCTCCAGGTCATTCTAACAGGCCAGGGACAAAGTGGCAGAGGGAGAAGAGTCAAACAAACCGAAGCACTTTCTAAGCAGAAGTCCTTAGTCATGTTCATTAGGCATCAGACAGGAAAAGACATAGACTGAAAGAGGGTGGGACGACATGGACTTGTCCAACAAGAAATGTTGTTTTCCGTTTTGCTAAGGTGTGCCCTAGTAAATGCGACCTTGTACTAATGCGTGGTGGGTTTTCTGGTGCTGAGAATCACTTCACATAGATTCTACACAGTGAAAGAGGTGAGTTGTACTGACAAAATACTTTTCTTGAACTGCTATGTTGACATGTCCGGTAGTACCTGTGCCTCTCTGAGCTTGGTGTTGGTGTTCTGCTGCAGGCCCTGGAGCTCCTGGTGTTGCTGCTTAGCTTTCTCTAGCTGGTGCTGCAGGTCCAATGTCTTACTGCTGTTCTCCTTCAACTAAAGCAAGACACACATGCAGAGGTCAAACCCAATACAGTAGCTCTGTTTATGGCCTCATTCTGAACCCCCACCTATAGAGAGTCACTTTTAATAGGCAGGCCAGTCTATAAAAGACCTTGTGCAACAATCCCGGGTCCTCCTATGTCAATATCCATCATATAACAGTATCGGTCTCTGTTCAACTTTACCGCTCCCAGAGAAATACATGGTCAATATGACCGCTGGTCCACCCATCAGAGAACATGGATTTAAAGGGATATTTGGGGATTTTGGAAACGAGGCCCTTTATCTACTCAGATTAACTTGTGGATACCATTTGTATGTCTCTGTGTGCGGTTTGAAGGAAGTTGCTAACTAGCGCAATTGCTAACTAGCGTTAGCGCAATGACTGGAAGTCTGTAGCAGATATCCATAGAATTCCAGTCATTGCACTAACGCTAGTTAGCATTGGCTCGCAAAACTCTAACTTCCTTCATACTGTACAGAGAGACATACAAATGGTATCCACAAGTTAATCTGCCTCTGAGGATCATTGCCAAAATCCCTAAGTATCCCTTTAAATGGGAATGTCCGTTCCAGTAATTCTGTCTATACCCATCCTATACGGAACTCATGTGGTGTCCCTACCTGTTCCTCTGAGCGGGACAGTTTGATCTGCAGGTCGGCGGCTTGTTGCTCGCGGTCCTTTAGTTTCTCCCCAGAGAGCTGCCTCTGCTCCTTCAGACGGCCCTGCACCTCCCCCAGCTGCCGCTCTGCCTCCAGCAGCTTAGCATGCAGCTACAACACAGGGGGAGGAAGAGGATGGGAAGAAGACGGGAGGAAGATTGGAAGGCTTATACCTAACATACAGTATCATTGATCAGCAAAGACTTGTGTGTCTGACCTGTGTGTGTGCATGAGTTTGCCTGTGCGCATCTCTCATTCAAGCGCGCGTGTGTGTGTGTATGGTTATAGTCATGGGTGAGTGTCTGACACGTAGGTTATTGGTGTCTGACCGTGTGCATGTGTTACTCACTAACCTGGCAGATCTCACTCTGCTGCGCCAGGCCCTGGCTCTCCCTCTCCTCCCTCTGCTGCTGCAGCTGCTTCCTCTCAGTCTTCACCTCCCTGTGCTTGGCCTCCAGCTCAGCCAACTCCCTTCGGAGCCTCCCGGCTTCCTCCCCCCGCTCCCCCAGCTCTGCCTGGGCTCTCTGCAGGCTGGCCTCGGCACTCACTGCCCGGGCCTGGAGCTCTTGCACCTCCAGCTCCCTCTGGTGCAGGCTGGCCTGGGCTGTCTTCTTGGAGACCTGCTCGGCCCTCAGGCCTTCCTCCAGCTCCTGAAACTCCTTCTCCCTGCGCAGCAGCTTCTCTGAAAGCATCTGGAGGGAACCAGAGGGGGTAAAGTGATTAGCTAGTGATTACGGTCCTGTGCGGCTCCGTCGGTAAGACGATGGCGCTAGCAACACCAAGGTCATGGGTACAACTCTGGCAGAGAACATCACAAACACATAGATGTATACGCTAACATAAGTTACGTAAGTTGCTTTGGATAAAAGTCAGCTAAATGGCATATATTAACAGGTTGTGAAGAGAACTGGTGTTTCAGAATGTTTTGAAAGACAGAAACGGATACACTGAACGGATAAGCATGAGGGGCAATCTGCTAAAAGGTGTAAGAACCCCTTGTAAACTAAATGTAATGGAAAGTGTTATACACACAGCTCCTTAAAATATTTGACATTGGGAGATGTTGACTAATATTTAAAAATTAGGATTAATTTAACAGCACTCTTATTAACAGCTCAGTTCCTGTTAAACAAAACAAAATGTACAGATACCTTCTCACGTATCATAGTGACATTGGTCGTTCAACCTCTGAAAAGAACACTGCATCCCTACAGACCTGCCGAGGGGGCAGGAATTACATTCCAGAGGAATACGTTTTACGACAGGAACTTGAATGCCGGGCTGTCTGTGTGTGTGTGTGTGTGTGTGCAGTAAACTTGGCACAAGGGGAATGATATATAATACAATGGTGTGAACAACAGTGCTGGTAACTGGGGGACATGACTGGGACATAGAAAATGCCAGACACTGATCTTTTTCCCCTCCGGTCCCACAGCAGCTGAGCCTAATTTATGAGTGGCTCTATCCCTCCCTCTTCAACTTCTTCCAACCCCTCTGTCCATCCCTCTCCTTCCATGTCCTTGTTTCAACCTTGGTTCATATCTCCCCAATTTCTCGCAGTCTCCTGTCTTTATGCATCATCTTCTTTCTCTACCTATTTCCTCCCCTCCCTCGTTGTTTCACTCTATCCAGTATCCACCTCTTCTCTCCGTTTCTACTCAACTTTCCTCTGTCCCCCCGTCTTTTATTTTATAAATATTTGTAAAGTTATTTTCTGACTTCCTTGAACAGATAGGTTTATTTATTTATTTTATTTTATTTTATTTTACCTTTATTTAACCAGGTAGGCAAGTTGAGAACAAGTTCTCATTTACAATTGCGACCTGGCCAAGATAAAGCAAAGCAGTTCGACAGATAAAACGACACAGAGTTACACATGGAGTAAAAACAAACATACAGTCAATAATGCAGTATAAACAAGTCTATATACAATGTGAGCAAATGAGGTGAGAAGGGAGGTAAAGGCAAAAAAGGCCATGATGGCAAAGTAAATACAATATAGCAAGTAAAATACTGGAATGGTAGTTTTGCAATGGAAGAATGTGCAAAGTAGAAATAAAAAAATAATGGTGTGGATGACAGTGGGGAAAGATCAAGAGAGGTTGTATCATAGGCCGGATTCAAATATTACAGGTCAAATATAAATTCATATATTCAGTTTATATAACAGGCTGACTCAAAATAAACAAATACACACAGAAATCATCATATTGATCAAACAGGATTTCGTAATAATAAAATTGGTATATAAAGAAAAATAGAGGTGGGCCTATACCTCAGACTCCCCATCCCATCCCCCCCAGCCCAACATGTCTCCGTCCAACCAACCGCATCTGGAAAACATGTTTTCCACCACGCCTAGAAACTCAGGTTGGATGTCAGTAGTGCTGAGCGATTAGTACTTTGAGGTCGGTTTGGTTTTGGTTTCATTTTTTTATTTGATTAAAAAATCTATCACGGTTCACTCCTCAGTCTCTGCTCCGCACAGACTGGACAAGTGCTGGCACACAATGTATTATGGTCATTGTAGTTAATTAACGCATTTTCTATGCTAAACTATGTAGAATTTGGGCCTGTTGGAAACTACAACTCCATACTGCATCGCACAGTTCAGGCTTGATCTGATTTATTTCTACAGAAACTAGCATGTCTTGGGGGTATGATACTGAATTTGTGTGTATTTGTTTATTTTTTATTTAACCTTTATTTAACTAGGCAAGACAGTTAAGAACAAATTCTTATTTACAATGAAGGCCTAGGAACTGTGGGTTAACTGTCTTGTTCGGGGGCAGAATGACAGATTTTTACCTTGTCAGCTCGGGGATTCGATCTAGCAACCTTTCGGTTACTGGCCCAATGCTCTAACCACTATGCTACATGCCTCCCCAGTATAACTCTCACTCATCAGTTGCAATTCATTCAGGATTATCCTTAATCATCGTGGTAGCATCCACATTAATGTAGAAGTGTTTAGAAATATTCTGCTCTTATTTACAATAAAAGTGACTCCAAAATGACACAATACATTATTTACCATTCATTTCTATTGGGCACAAAATAATCTGAAACACCCAAAGCAAACAGCAAATGCATCAAAGCTTGATGTAGTCATTGCGTGCTATGAATATGGGTCCAAGTCCTTAACTATTTACTACTTTAAAAAACAAGTGAATTTGTCCCAATACTTTTGGTCCCCTAAAATGGGGGGACTATGTGCAAATGTATCACTTCTAAACGGTTAACCTGATATGGATGAAAATACCCTCAAATTAAAGCGGACAGTCGGAAACTTTAACCTCAGTCATTATATAATTCCACATACAGCAAAGGTGCTGGAGAACAGAGCCAAAACAACAAAAAATGTCAGTGTCCCAATACTTTTAGAGCTGTTTGAGTTTATTTACTTTATTTTTACAGGGACAGTGCACATTAATCAACGTTTCAGCAAAAGTGACAGTTTTAGCTGGCTAATTTTCAACCGCAGTCCCTGGGCAGGTTATCGTGTGTGTGTGTGAGTGTGTGAGAGACATTCCCAGAAGACAAACTCAAAATGTCGCTCACAACAAAGGGAACTAACAAACAAAACAGAAAGGGGTTCAGAAGGGGTTCTGAAAGGCACCATGTGGGTGCCCGCTGAACGTTGGCAAAGCCACTAGTAAGGGGTTCTGAAAGGCACCATGTGGGTGCCCGCTGAATGTTGGCAAAGCCACTAGTAAAGGGTTCCGAAAGGCACCATGTGGGTGTCCACTGAACATTGGCAAAGCCACTAGTAAGGGGTTCTGAAAGGCACCATGTGGGTGCCCGCTGAACGTTGGCAAAGCCACTAGTAAGGGGTTCTGAAAGGCACCATGTGGGTGTCCACTGAACATTGGCAAAGCCACTAGTAAGGGGTTCTGAATGGCACCATGTGGGTGTCCACTGAACATTGGCAAAGCCACTAGTAAGGGGTTCTGAATGGCACCATGTGGGTGCACGAGAACGTTGGCAAAGCCACTAGTAAGGTTTTTTATTTTATTTTAAAGACTAACTAAAAAGAAAGACCCACAACAACTTAGGATAGAGAGTAAAAAGACAAACACCAAAGCCTGTAACAGTGTGTGCGGTGTGTGTGTATGTAAACTCAGCAAAAAAAGAAATGTCCCTTTTTCAGGACCCTGTCTTTCAAAGATAATTCGTAAAAATCCAAATAACTTCACAGATCTTCATTGTAAAGGGTTTAAACACTGCTTGTTCAATGAACCATAAACAATTAATGAACATGCACCTGTGGAATGGTCGTTAAGACACTAATAGCTTACAGACGGAAGGGTATTAAGGTCAGTTATGAAAACTTAGGACACTAAAGAGGCCTTTCTACTGACTCTGAAAAACACCAAAAGAAAGATGCCCAGGGTCCCTACTCATCTGCGTGAACATGCCTTAGGCATGCTGCAAGGAGACATGAGGACTGCAGATGTGGCCAAGGCAATAAATACTGTGAGACGCCTAAGACAGCACTACAGGGAGACAGGATGGACAGCTGATCATCCTCGCAGTGGTATACCACGTGTAACAACACCTGCACAGGATCGATACATTCGAACATCACACCTGCGGGACAGGATGACAACAACAACTGCCCAAGTTACACCAGGAACACACAATCCCTCCATCAGTGCTCAGACTGTCCGCAATAGGCTGACAGATGCTGGCCTGAGGCCTGTTGTAAGGCAGGTCCTCACCAGACATCACCGGCAACAACTGGACCAGACAAGACTGGCAAAAAGTGCTCTTCACTGCCGAGTCGCGGTTTTGTCTCACCAGGGGTCAGATTTGCTTTTATCGTCGAAGGAATAAGCGTTACACCGAGGCCTGCACTCTGGAGCGGGAGCGGTTTGGAGGTGGAGGGTCCGTCATGGTCTGGGGCGCTGTGTCACAGCATCATCGGACTGAGCTTGTTGTTATTGCAGGCAATCTCAACGCTGTGCGTTACAGGGAAGACATCCTCCTCCCTCATGCGGTACCCTTCCTGCAGACTCATCCTGACATGACCCTCCAACATGACAATGCCACCAGCCATACTGCTCGTTCTGCGTGATTTCCTGCAAGACAGGAATGTCAGTGTTCTGCCATGACCAGCGAAGAGCCCGGACCTCAATCCC
The DNA here is from genome assembly GCF_002021735.2 of Oncorhynchus kisutch. NCBI lineage: Eukaryota > Metazoa > Chordata > Actinopteri > Salmoniformes > Salmonidae > Oncorhynchus > Oncorhynchus kisutch. The sequence goes on from NC_034177.2 coordinate 40,247,333, forward strand.
ATTGAGCACGTCTGGGACCTGTTGGATCGGAGGGCTGAGGGCTAGGGCCATTCCCCCCAGAAATGTCTGGGAACTTGCAGGTGACTTGGTGGAAGAGTGGGGTAACATCTCACAGCAAGAACTGGCAAATCTGTTGCAGTCCATGAGGAGGAGATGCACTGCAGTACTTAATGCAGCTGGTGGCCACACCAGATAGTGACTGTTACTTTTGATTTTGAAAGTCACCCGTTTCAATGGATGCCACCGGAACCATAAAATCACGGTATTTATCCCACAATCGTTTCATAATTTTTATTTATTCATCTTTTAATTTAACAAGGGAATTCAAAATGCAAAAAATCTATTTTTCAAGTGAGCCCGGGTGGGGGTTCCGTGGTGGGCTATCTTCCAGCTCCCTAATCCCCCCTCTCTCCCAGACACTTACTTGGGGCAGCAGCTGTGCTAGCAGCACGATCAACACGCCTGACACATGGGGCCTAATCCCTATCTGGCAACCAAAACAAAGGCCCTTAAAGTTGAAAGCCCCACTGGGCACATCGGTACGGTTACCTACAGTTGTATTTTAGCCCAAAGTGACAGGTTGCCATGGCAGGGGTATGACAGAGATGAACCCCCTGCTGGTTTAGTTGTGTGTGTGTTTTGTCAACATGTCGAAGTTGCCAATGAAAGCTCATCACAGGCTGGTGACAGCAGAGCATTGAGATGGAGAGGGTGGTAAACAAGGAGGCTGGGTTAAGAGACTTAGAGAATGGGCTGGCAAGGCTACCACGTTTTAGCGAGGGGCAGTTGGTAAGGCATGTTAAAATGACTGCAGTCACTGTAAATTGGGGACTGGGTGTATATTGCTATTTCAGCTGGCACATCCATAGTTGGAAGCCAAAGTGTGAGTAGTGTTTTATCTATTGTTAGGATTGTAAAGGTGGCAAATGAAGTGTCTTAATGGGAGGCAAATTGCCTGAATTTGGGATGGTGGTGACATAGACTGATGGAGGATTGATTAAACTACAGGGAAGTATTAGTTTGTGAAAGTGTGTGTCTGTGGAATTGTGTGTTACCTGGCTCTGTTGCTGCAGGTTGTTCAGAGAGCTCTGGAGTTGGTGAATCTGCTGGGTGTACACAGCTGCCTCCTGAGGTCCCTTCTCTAGCTCTGCCTTCAGCTGGGAGATGGTCATCTGGAACACACACACAAAAACAATGTGAGATACTTTAGTGAAAAACATTCACATGCCATGTGCCAGATTCTGGTCGAGTGGTCAACACTCCAGACACACTACACATACCCACAGGCGACGGGGGTTTAAGCTCAAATAAAAAAAGATATACATAAAAAAGCATTCACATGCCACAACTTGGCATTCTTGAAGACAGCAAGGCTACAGAGCATCCATACAGAACGAAGAGCCGAGCAAGGAATCACAATTGGTATGAAGTCACATAAACAAACATACATCTAAAAGAAAGAAATCCCATTCCTGAAAACATATTGTCACTAAAACATTGATTCATCCATAAACTGGTGAGGAAATCAAGGGGCAGAGTAAAAAAGGAATGCTTTTTACCTCCAGTTTCCGGATCTTAAATCAAGGGGAAATTATGGAGAGAATTGGGTGAGGAGAAGTGGAAGAAAAGAAAGGGAAAGAGACAAGTAAAACAACACATAGAAGAACACCAGAGTTGAACTGAGCAAATGGGTCAGAGATTAGGCGATTGGTTTACATCCAACCAACTGGATATCAATGACCAACCTTTCTTTGGAAAGACGAGTGATTCAATCTGCACATCGTCCAGCTAGGTGACCCTCGTGAGCAAGCAGGAAGTGGTTGTTTTTGTTACAAAGTTGGGGTTATTAAGCGGATTTACTAAAGCCGGGGTGGATATGTAGTGTAGTCTAGCACAGTTAAAACAGGTTGAGGACAGGGGGTTGTGTGGTCAAGCCCAGGTAGGACAGGGGTGGATGGGTAATATAGTCTACTAGCCCATGTAGGACTACAGGATGAGCCAGGCAAGACCCCCATGAACCTATGAGATTTATTCACAATGTATTATTCCATTATAAAAAGGTCAGGTGAGTCCTTAACAGTTGCGACCTTCAATGAAATGTATTCATATGCAAAATATTTCATTTTTGTATAAACTGAAGTGATGCAAGTTGTCATCTATTAGGAGAGCCAATTAAAAAAGTAGTTTTTTTGTGTGTGTGTATATAAGTGTGTGTGTGTGTGTATATTAGCATATTTCTGCCTAATTATCTATGTTTGGACTGCGTTTGAAACAAAAAACAAAAAAGGCCGATGCGTCACCTAGAAGTACCAGTGGGATTCTAAACTACTGTCCCAGGCAGTTAACTCACCACAACAGCAGCACTTTTTAATTCCTCACAGCTGAAGGCTATTACGCAATAAAAATGATAATTAAAAGAGCCTGAGCCAAGGTCTTTTAATATTCAAATGTATTCATTCAATCCCTTATTGTGCAGTTGAAAATATCAACCAGAGGTCTGTGGGGACTGGCAGAGCGAGAGAGATTGAGGGGGACCTGGAGCGGGGACCTGGAGCGGACTCAGGTTGTCTCCAAAATAGCACCCTATTCCCTATTTAGTGCACCAGGGCCCTGCCTAAAAGCAGTATACTATTTAGGGAATAGGGTGCCATTTGGGATGAACCCGGTCAGAAACACTCATAGCTAGTCTTCTCCTTCTCCTCCCAAAGTCTTATGGGTTCAATAATGCATGAAATATATCACTGAAGTATGCAGGATTAGGAACATGAGTTCAAGCCTCCCTTTATTCAAAAACATTGTTATTGTGGCCAATCTGGAGCGTGTTTTTAAGTGTAGATGCTAGGTGAGGGAGAATCAGTGTCTAATCAGTGTTTACGACTAGGCAAAGGTTGTAGAATGAGAGTAAAGGTTTTCTGTTTATTGAGAAATTGTTAAACAAAAACGTCATATCCACTTGGAGAACACTTGTATGATGTCAATGCCATGTGAATGGAGTATGTGACAATTCAACAATTGGGAATATAAAACCTTTCGTTTTTTTATTCAATATTTACATAGTTTTCTGACTGTGTATGTGATAGGGACGTGCTTCTCTCTTCACAAGCACATACTGAACAAAAACATAAAAACGCAACATGCAATAATTTCAAAGATTTAACTGAGTTACAGTTCATATAAGGAAATCAGTCAATTTAAATATATTTATTAGGCCCTAATCTATGGATTTCACATGACTGGGAATACAGATATGCATTTGTTGGTCATCGATACCATGAAAATAAATCAAATGGGCCTCACAATACGCCTCGGATCGCGTCACGGTATTTCTGTGCATTCAAATTGCCAACAATAAAATGCAATTGTGTTCGTTGTCCATAGCTTATGCCTGCCCATACCATAACCCCACCATGGGGCACCCTGTTCACAACATTGACATCAGCAAACACAACGCCATACACATAGTCTGCGGTTGTGAGGCCGGTTAGATGCACAGCCAATTCTCTAAAATTATATTGGAGGCGGTTTATGATAGAGAAATAAACATTCAATTCTCTGGCAACAGCTCTGGTGGACATTCCTGCAGTCAGCATTCCAATTGCATCTGTAGCATTGTGTTGTGTAACAAAACTGCCCATTTTAGAGTGGCTTTTTATTGTCCCAGCACAAGGTGCACCTATGTAATGATCATACTGTTTAATCAGCTTCTTGATATGCCACACCTGTTAGGTGGATGGATTATCTTGGCAAAGGAGAAATGCTCACTAACAGCGATGTAAACACATTTGTCCACAACCTTTGAGAGAAATAGTTTTTTTTGTGCGTATTGGACATTTCTGGGATCTTTTATTTCAGCTCATGAAACATGGGACCAACACTTCACATGTTGCATTTAAATATTTTTTCAGTGTAGATACATAGGCTCAGATACGATACAGCAACGATACTTTTAGTTTGAAACGATAGGATGCGATTGAATTTGATTCATGGAAAGAACCCGATGCAAGAAGAATACGAATCAATGCACTAAAAACGGTTGCATGAACATATTCATTTTCCATTTTAAACTAACATCTATCTGATAGTGAGCTGGATCTGTCTGAGTCGACTTATGGGACTCCCAATTACTGCCGGTTATGATACAGCCTGGATTCTAACCAGGTTGTCTGTCTGTAGTGACGCCTCTTGCACTGAAATGCAATTCCTTAGACTGCTGCGCCACTCGGGAGTAGTGTGTGTGTAAAGATGATTACAAGCATATTTCCTGAAGTCTCCCTTGTGCAAACAGAGAAGCCAAAGCGCTAACTGACTAGCTGCCCTAACCCCTTGGGCCTGCCTTGCAC